>NC_056730.1:1020769646-1020987146 GCF_019279795.1 Protopterus annectens
TTCTTTCTTAAAACTGCTTTGTGGATGGTTTGGCCTTAAATCGGGGACATGCAGTTAACTGAATGTAAATATTTGATGACTAAACTGTTTTTACATGCCAAGAAGTGTACAATTGTACATTTTTGGCAAGCATGACTCTCCTTGCAACTATCACTTGACAACACTTCCCTGAAAACTGATCCCACAGTTAGGGATCTGGGAACCTATGTTGACACTAAACTGAACTTTGATCACCACATATCCACTGTTATAAGCTGAGAAATGGAAAAGGACTTCCTTACATCTAAATGTAATGCTTTCCATGTCCAGGAATAAAACTGTTCCACTGCGCTTTTTAATCAAGCTGATCATGGAGTATAATATGCCCCTTTTGGTATGTATCAGTTCAAATACTTAAAAATAGAACAACCGCAATGCTTGTGAACTAAAAATTAAGGCCAAAATCGTAAAGCTACGCAGACCATCTCAAAGCCTTATCCCTCTTCAAAGTATCACATAGGCTAATGAAATGTGAGCTCTACCTCATGTATACAGTTTCAACACACTCTATTCTGTCAGCCCTAGTACACAACTGCAAGGGAACGCAATCTCTTCTGTGTAATAAACAGAACACGTCAAAGAGAAACACTTATTACAGAGAATACTTCTACACAACAGTCTTCTATTCCATATAAAGCAACGTGCATCTCTTATTCTGTTCGAACACAAGGATGAAAGCTGAACTTCTTATTCCAGGCAAATTATCCTATTGATTTTGGAGGGGTGCTACATATGCTGCAGTGCATTCATCTCCAGACACAGACTCGTAGGGCATAGGTTAACTCTCTCACACACACACACACACACACACACACACACACACACACACACACACACACACACACACACACACTCACACTCACACTCACACTCCTTACCCGTTGCTGCCATATCCCCGTTTCAGCTTCTGTTCAGTTGCTGCCATTAATCCACTGCTCTGCACAAGCGTTTCAGCTTCCCACGAACTACAAGCATTTCAGCTTTCCACGAACTGCTCTGCACAAGCCTCTGCCATTAATCCTGTTGCTGCCTGCCATTAATCCTGTTGCTGCCTGCCATATCCCCTGAACTGCAGCTTCCCAATCCTGGCTTGGTGAACTGCTCTGCACAAGCGCGGCCCGCCAGCTTGCAATTCCCGCTCTTTTAAAATTAAGTCAGCCAGCCGGAAATGATGATGTGAGCTCCTTGAGCTCAATTCCGACTGGCTGGTAGCCTGACGGAGCTGACATCATTGCGCACGTGATGACGTCAGCTCCGACAGCGCGAAAAGTTTAAAAAAGCTAAGCAAAATCGGAAATGAAGGGGTGCCACTCAGGAATCGTGGCACCCCTTCATTTGGACCCCAAAACTCGGTAAAAACCGAGTAATTCAGAATGGTTGGGAGGTCTGTTCTGTACATAACAAATATTCTTTCATGACTACTACCCCCATGGTGTGAATTATTGAAATGTACAGCTATATAACTATCTTCTTCCTCGTCATTGTCTCACATGTTCTAATAGCTTAGTTTTAAAACACTTGTTACTCTCCCCCACATAAAATGTGTTACACAGGCATCGAAGAGCGTTCTCCATACACCAACCTCTTGAATGTACAGAGTCCCACATGTTGTCCACCCTTTCTCCTCAGCAGGAATGACAGAACAAAATAATGGTAGACCCTACCTATCAACATCCTACTGTATGGCATCTGTACAAAGCCTGAAATAATTTGGGATGGAGGCCCAAAAACATACTACAAAATACTTGAAATATTTTTCTGAGGGATATAAAGTCTGAAAAACAAGTGGATGTTGGCATGTACTTATTGCAATCACCAGAGTATGCTACTGACTTCCCCTGTCTGGGGAACAGACTGAACATAAAAGGCAAACCTCTGGCCATTATGTACATAGCCCTACAGTTGAGAGCTATGCAGACACAGAACTTTGTCAGACTGAAACCTATGTAGAAGTAGCATGTTCAGACAAATCCTGTTAAACAAGCAGTATTCAAAATGTATAACAGCAATACTTACATTCTGCCCTTAAGTCTTGAATCTTCACCATTTAGTTGGCTTGTCTCCACAGGTCTTGTTCTAAGAGGTATTGTCTCACACACCTCCAGGATCTCTTCCACACAGGTAAGAGAAAGGGTCAGCGCACACATGGAGTACTCAATTATAGGAGTGTGTTGCCATGACATGGCTATTGAAATAACTGCACAGCTGCTCTGCATGCAATCAGCAACTGGGGAGCACCAATTGGTGCTCAGGCCATTACATGGTCATGTACATTACCTACAAAAGACAAGCTGCTTTCTATTCAAACCACCTCTGTCATAGACAGTCCATCAGTGCAAAGCTGAAGTAGTGTGAGAAAAAAAGGATATATCTGTGAAAAATCCAGAAAAAAGGTATGTGAAACAAGTAAGCATGTAATTAAATACAGTAGGTGGTCTGTAATAATGGAAAATAGGGGGTTGAAGCATATGTCTCAACAATACTTGCTGTACTGATCGACTGCTGAACGGCACTGATGGCCATAGCATATGGCTCTGACTGTAGTGACTAGGCCAGCTACTGGGATGTTGTACATATCCATATGTTACCTATGCAAATAACTATGATACACATTTTGTCTTGTAAATATAAGATAACTATACAGAGCAAGTGCAGAGTAAAGTACTGCTGCAAATATGTGTGTGTTGAACTGCATGTTATATACTGAACTCATGCCATTCAACTGTCCAATGTTCTGCATACTGACCATATGTGTGCCTCATATTTGTAGTCATTTATCTATAGAGTTGTGTTTTGTTGGTCAAATCCTTGCCAAATAATCTGTGAAGACTGACTTTACAACATCCCCCTTCATTGTCTTCTGACTTTTCCCATTCTGGATTGCCACATTAGATCATCTGTTGCCATTTCTGCCTTTCCTCTGAATCTTGCTCTCTCACACCAAACACTTGCATGTCCTCTGTCATCACATCCAGAAATCTTATCTGAGGCCTTCCTCTCTCCTCTTACCTGTCAGTTACATCCTTACCATCCTTTACACAATATACTTAGCACCCCTCCTCAGCACATGTCCAAACTGACATAATGCTGCCTCCCCAACATTGTCTCATATCCGTCCAACATGGCCTGAGCCTGTCATATACATATTGCTAAACCTGTGCACCCATGACATACCCAGTGCAAATCATAACATTGGTAACTCTGCCATGAACAGCTCTGACTCCTGCCTTTTTGTCAATGCCACTGTCTCCAACCCATATAACACATGTGGTCTCACTACCCTCTTATAGACCTTACATATCATGTTTACTGGTACTCATCTGTCACATAACACTCCTGATACTCTTCTCCACCCTCTCCATCCTGCCTGTACTCTCTTCTTCACCTGTCCTCCATAGCCCTCATTACTCTGAAATGTTGATCCCAATCATTTGAACACATCCACCTTTGCAAACTGTACTCCATGTATCCTCAACATTCCACTATCCTCCCTCTCATTCACACAGAGATATTCTGCCCTAGTGCTGCTGACCTTCATTCCTCTCCTCTCTAGAGCATGTGCCTACCTCTCTAGGGTCTCCAGAAGCTGTTCTCTACTCTCAATGCAGATCACAATGTCATCTGAAAACAACATAGTCAATGGGGACTCCCATATGATCTTGTCTGTCAACCTGTCCATCACCACTGCAAATCAGAAAGGGCTGACAGCTGATCCCTGATGTCATCCAACCTCCACCTTAAACACATCCATCAATCCCAATGCAGACCTCAGTGCTGTCACACTACCCTTGTACATATCCTGTACCACTCTTACATATATCTCTTCCACTCATGACTTCATCATACAGTACCACAACTCGTGTCTAGGCACCCTGCCATATGCTTTCTGTAAGTCCAGAGAGACACAGAGCAACTCCTGACCTTCGCTGTATTCCACCAGTAACAATCTCAGAGCAAACATCACATCAGTAGTGCCCTTTCCACTCATGACACCATACTGCTGACCAGTACTCTTCACCTCCCTGCGTAACCTAGCTTCCACTACTCTTACCCATAACTTCATGCTGTGACTGGTCAATGTTATCCCTCTGTAGTTATCACAGCTCTGCACATCAACCTCATTCTTAACACCATACCCAAGCACTTTCTCTCCACTCTTCATGCAACCTCACACTTCCCAAGATATCAGTAAACAGTCTGGTGAACACACCACTGCCATTTCACCGAAACAACCCCATGCTTCCACAGGTGTGTAATGTGGACCAACAGGCTTTTCAGTATTCATCATCTTTATGGCTATTTTTACATCCTCCTTGTTAAGCCAAACACTTCTTGATGCACCATATGCACATAATCCAACATTCGCTGTCTCATTCTCTTCATTCATCAGCCTCTCAAAGTACACTGTCCATGTGCTCAACAGACTCTTCTCATTTGTGAATACATATACCTCATCATCCTTTATCACCCTTATTTGCTGCACATCTTTCCTAGCTCAGTGCATCTGTCCAGCCAATCGGTATAATTCTTTTCATCCCTCCTTAGTGTCCAATCTGTCACTGAACCCTTCATATGCCCATCCTCGGCCTTTGCCACTTCTCTCTTTGCCATGCACATCATCTCCTAATACTCCTACCTACTTTCCTCATCTCTCTGACAATCCCACTCCTTCTTCTCCAACCTCTGTTTCTGTACACTGTCTAGTTCCTCAGTCCAATAACAGGTGTCCTTGTACTGCTTCCTCCATCACAATGTCACACAAGCACCCTTCTAACTGTGTCCCTTACCAGATCTGCTGTATTAACCAAATATTTGTTAGATTGTCACTGCCACCCAGTGCCTGTCTCAACTCTTCCCTGAACTCCACCTCACAATCACACTTTTCCAATTCACACCATTTGATCCTTGGTGCTGCCCCCACACTCCTCCTCATCTCAATCACCAACATCTTCTTACATACCAACATTCCCTGCTGCCTAAATACACTTTCCCCTGTCAGGACTTTACAGTCTACAGTCTCCTTCAAACTGGCCCTCCTACATTGGATATATTCCACCTGTGTGCATCTTACTCCACTCTTGTATGTCACCCTATGCTCCTCCCTTGTGTTATAGTGTGTATTCACCACAGCCATGTCCATCCTTTTTGCAAACTCCACTACCATCTCACCGTCTCCACTCCTTTTAACACCATACACACACATCAATTCCCCATCCCCTCTGTTCCCTTCACAAACATGCCCATTGACATCTGCTGCAATGATCAGTCTGTCACCCTTGGGTACAGTCATCACCATGTCATCCAACTGACATCACATTTTTCTTTCTCATCCATCGCACAACCAACTTGCATAGTATATGCACTAACAACAATCATCATTACACCATCAGCTTACAGCTTCAGAAACATCACTCTATCAGACACTTATGTCATCCTCCAAACACACTCTTGGCATACTGTTCCTTCAGCAGAATCCCTACCACCTTCCACCTCCAGTCCATACCTTGATAGCACACTTGTGACCTACCTACCACACACTCAGCCATGATCCCCTTCCATGTGGTCTCTTTCACACACAAAATATATCAACCATCCCCTGGCCATCATATCAGCTGCTCTGGTCCCTATACAACTCATACTACCAACATTAACAATTCTTATGCTCAATACCACCCTCTTAGCCTTTCACCTCTCTTCCTGCCATATGACTGTTGGACATTCTCCAGGGGATGCCTGTCAGTGCAAAGGCTACTGTGCTATTGAATTACTCAAGTATGCAACAACAATATTGAGACACTGTCACTGATTTTGTCCCATTGCACCCATGTATGCATGGCATCCTGCAGATGTCCTGCTGTAACATGTTGAGAGGGATGATTGAGCAGCAAGACTGTGAATACAGTGTACCATACTGATATAGGACAGACATGTATGTGAGGTAGTACCTATGCACATGTCAGTATGAGTAGGTGTATGTGTCCACCTCATGAAAACAGACATGGGATGCAAAATGTCAGTTAAAAAGCTGTGCATGTTGTACACATGTGTAATCCTAGTTACTGTGCACCCAAAAGAGTGAAATTTCTACATCTACTGGTTATTGCATTGCCCTGACACAGCCATGGCTAGTACAATAAGCAGGATTATCATTACTAAATTGGAGAGGTGTCCAACTGTGTTATGTGTTTGTGGCCATGCCCACTACAAACAGCTGATTGAACACATGCATGGCTGTATGGACTCACCAATACCTTACTTGTCATACCTGCCTCCACCAACATAGAGTAATCCCCTTTGCTGAACAGCAGCATTACACAACTCACAGACTTGGCCCGTATGGTGGCAGTACAGGGGAAAGTAGGGGCAGAAACCAACCTGGGATCAAATCATCCATTGTCTGAACAAGAATATCAGGTCACAGGTGGATTACTGTAAGGCCAACTATGAGAAAACATTGGAGACATCCACCAAGGACAATCACAAGGCCATCTTCCCATATGTCTGTAATCTCAAAGGCTACAAACCAACCCAACCTGTAACAGTGGCCAATCAGATCACATACACATACAACATAGCTACAAGCAACCTGATGCAGATAGGGTTAGGGCAAACACCCCCCCCGGCTCAGAATCACTATAGGTGGATATGTACTGCACCCACACCCCTCCCCTCATCACCAGTGAGCAGGTACATATTGCCTATTGAATGGCAACAAATGTAAATATTCATGGGACATCAAATCATCCCTGTCTGCATCCTGCATGAACCCAGGCATGTGCTCCCAGTTGCATTACACACTGTAGTCACACCAAGCTGCATCACTATCCACACACCATCTGCATGAAAGATTCATAGGTCTTCAGATAAGAACTAGGCTAACTGCCCTTGTGGGCCATTTTGAGCCTAGACAATTTCCCTCAAAGATGAGACTCAAAACCTGTACCCTGTGTTTGTGAGGTAAACACCCTAACCATTATGCCAGTCCTTCCTTAACCATTATGCCAGTCCTTAAACATTATGCCAGCCCTTGGCTAATTTCATCCATTTACACAGACCTGAATAAGGAATAATTGATTATGCAAAAACTTGCCCTCACTGAGGGCAATATGACTCATCAGGACCAGGAGTACAATGCAAGCTGATACTATGCCGATAGATTACAGGGGTATGGTGTGGTTGTGAGTGGTGGCTACTGGTATGGTTATGAATATTGGCTACTGGTATTCAAGGTACATATGCAGGTACTGGATATACTGCTGCCAAATGTATGGGGTCCTGTGATGTGCTTCCCTGTTAGTGTTTACCTGGTGCAATGTCACATCACCAGCGGGAAACCTTTTCACCAGTGGAATGCAACCTAATAATGGAAGCCATGATACAGAACCACACAGTACTGTTGGGCCGAAGCTAGCAACATCTGCAGGAGAGGACCACCCTGTGGGGTGACCCTGTCCACAGGGTAAATTAGGTGGGCCTGCACGCATGTACATATGAGCAGGTGCGGCATCATGCCACCAACCTCATACGCTATGCCTGGCAAAGGGCTGCTGCTGCTGTGGCCAATGACCCCACAACCACAGGTGGGGGCACATCCATGCAGCCCCCACTAACACCAAATGAGGAGTTCCTTGCCAAGCTTGGGCCACCCATCACAGTACAACACCAGAGTACAAAGCCACACTTGCTGGAGGTGGGTGGCACCCACACAATGGACAAAGAGAGTGCAGGTAAGGTCCTAGTGGGGATTAGTAGACTACTGTATGAGACATACGTGTATCCATACAATATCTACATGCATGTGCCAGGTCAGATTGCATTTGTGGATGAGGATTTCTAATGCACAGAAGTGCAACTCTATGGTGAAGGATAGCAAATTGTGTAGTACTGGGTGTTGTACTGTAAATTTGCAAACATGCTGCATCCATTATTTACCAAGGGCACATGTGAGTCTGCTGACAATACCTCTCTCAAACAACTACATAGGTCACTCTGGTCTGCATATGGGACAGCAGCATAAAGCTGGTAAGTATGGAATTGTTCAGTTGTTCTTTGGCAATACCCCAGGCATGTGGAGGGCATGCAAGTTACAATGCACACAATTATGACAGCCATATTGCTTTATGTGCATGTTCACTTGTGGTGGGGTTAATTGTATTGCATCACAGTGGTCACCACAGGGGCCTATCTGAAGAGAATGTAACATTCCTGTAGCATACCTCACAACATGTCAGTGCAAGACGTCTGGACAGACACCAGCAAAATGTGTTGGACAAACTGACTAAGGTACAGACATGTGAAACATTACTGCTATACAGTTGATATAAAATTTATGAACACACCTGTTAAGATGTAATTTCTTTCTGATATATACTGATTGAGACCACTGTATGTCAGTCCACACCTTTCCCAACCTTTAATGTGACCCATGACATGAACAATTCACTTGTAAAACCAAGCATGTGGACTCATGTATTGCATGTACAAGCCTGAACAAGTGTGAGGGTAGCAGATGTTCTATCAGTATGCTGTTTCAGTCAGGTATGATACCTAATGCTGCCATATGTGTCAGTACACTCACTGTGGCCTATTTGGCAACAATATCATGTACATGGGCATTGTTAATGCAGACAAAAAACTAATAGGTTCCAAACATCTGGACATTCCAGACACATATATACAGAGAACTGGTATGGCCTGTACAAGGGTTTCACATGCTGCATGTGAGGCAGATGCTATTACCACACTATATAAAGTCATGGCATCAGGAGGTGGTCACCTGCCATGTATAGTGCACACTTCAAAATGGTATCAGCCACACAAGATATGACACACACATACACACACACACACACACACACACACACACACACACACACACACACACACACACACACACACACTCCAGTATTGAAAATAGAACTCCTACTTATCTATTTATGTCTACTATAGTGTTACTCAGTTATCAGATGCACCACAGAGGTTACACAATTTCAATTCATCCAAAGGTACTTGTAAGGTGAATGTCATCAACAGGACTACTACATTAGGATGGTGGTACACAACTCAAAATGGTATAACCTTCACAGTACATGATTCTCCCACAAACAGATGCCACTATTGAGGTTAGAGCTCCTGCCTATCTACCTATTTGCAATATGGTATTATGCAGTTAGAGGACACGCCACACAGCTTAGACAATTTCACCTTGTCCAAAGGTACTTCTAAGGTGAATGACAACAGCACTAGTAAAGTAGGGTGAGGAAAGTGTAAAGGGTGGTACACAAATCAAAATGATATAAGCCACACAATATCTGAGTCACACACACGAATGCACACACACACAGACACACACAGACACACACACACACACACACACACACACACACACACACACACACACACACACACACACACACACACACACACAGTTGCCAGTATTGGAATTAGAATTCCTGCCTATCTTTTTATTTCTACTATAGTGTTACGCAGTTATCAGATGCACCACAGAGCATATACAGCTTATTGGCACCCTTAGCCTGACAAGTCTTCTATGTACGGGTATGGACCGCATCATCAGGGACCTGAGTGTCCAAGATATGGGTGATCTCCTAACTCTGGACCCTACACAGTTTGGCTTTGTGAATGGCAGATCATACCTACTCAACCTGGTTGACGTCTTTCAATGCATCACCAGCGCTGTGTATGACAGTAAGGCACTGCATACACCCTACCTCAATCTGGCCAAGGCTTCTGATACCATTCCTCAGTCAATGATTATTGATAAACCTAACAAACTAGGCATCAACCCCTATAACAGCGGGTGGTTTACAAATTGGTTCACAGAACAACAGAACACACAGTGCGACAGTGGCAAACACCTAGTCAGACTGGTAAGCAGTCACTAGTGGAGTCCCACAGGAATCAGTACTGCATGTTGTCCTGTCCAGCATCTACTTCTCAGGAGTCTAGCCCACTACAGAGGAACTCTGGCTGACCACAGAGGACTGCAAGTAGGGAGCTGTCATGAACTCCACAAGTGATGCAGACATCCCACAGAAAGGCCTCACTGAGACTGCAATGAGTGGTGTGGAAACCGTTGCCAGAAGCTTAACACCACAAAATGCATCATCATCCCCTTTGGTAAAACACTCAGTTCCCACTAAGTAGCACATCAATGGAAGCCCAATGAACACTGTAGGCATTATAAGAGATCTGGGGACACAAGCTGACAGCAACTTCTCCTTCAAGCACCACATTGCCACTGTCGTCAGGAAGTCTTTCTATAAGGCATATTGCATTACCAAGGGTTTTGCATCCAGGAAGACAAAGGTAATGATCTCTGTCTACTATTCCCCTCATTAGACCACTCCCCAAGTATTATGGCTCACTTGCCATGTACCTCACTAGACACCTGCTACAGCTGGAAAAGCTACAGAATCACCTCACAAAGGGGTTCCTAGGTATTAAACACACATCCTACATTGACAGACGCACAAGACCCAAGCTATTCTCTGTGTCATATCACCTAATTAGCAGCTATCTGTGCTTGACTTACAAAGCCATGTCTGATCCAGCTGGTTTAGAAATGCTACATATAATTCCATCCACACCACACACTGCAGAGACCTCTACCTCAGTACTATAATCACCGCAACATGCTGGTGGGACAGGTCCCTCACCAAAAGACTCCACATGGCCTAGAATACACTTCCCATACATGTCATGCAGAGCACCTAGCTGACCCTGTTCCAGAGAAATCTTGATGAGTGGATGGGTAATAGACAGTTCAACCTAAGGATCACTGCAGTGGCTATACTTGATATAGGCACTGGGAAGTAACATCAGGTGGTACAAAGGCAGGGCCCTTCTACGTGCTAGACTTGTTAAGACTCCTGGGCTATTAGCCTACTACACACTTGCAAACCTATAAAGGGAATGACATCAGCAGGACTGATAAAGTAGTGCAGTGGGTGGGAAACATATCAAAATATTTCTGCTTACAAACATACCCACACACACATTTGCCAGATACAAGAGTAGAACCCTTGCCAAACAAGTTATTTGTACTATAGTGTTAAGTATTTATCACTCGCACTACTGAACTGACAGGGCTGACAACTGCCCAAACTTGCTTATAAGAGACTGACATCATCTGGACTGATAAGGTGGGGCAGTGTGAAGGGTTTGTTACAGGGCATGTTTTAGCAGACATCTGTCATATATATGCCATTTGACACTGTCATGTATTGTTTCAGTACCTTGTGACATACCTCCTCAGATCACCACAGTGATTTACCAGAGGAATACAGGATGAATGATGCACACACCAGGTTTATGGGCTGAATGCTACACATTCTTGCACAATCTAGCCTGCTGAGGGGTGTGCCTACAAGCAAATGACTGCTGGTGCTGTTGAAATGGTCCAGCACCTTGGTGATATATTACAATGGTGGAATCTCTGTGCATTTATGTTCTGGCCTGGTCTGATTTCCTGTACACAGTTGGGTAATATAAATCAGACAGGATCAGGGTGACAGGCGGACTCCAGACAGATTTGTAGGGGATAGGATATGTGGGGGGGGGTCCTGGGCAGATATGTTTGCCTATAGCTACCAGTACTTTACACTGGGTTCTCCTCAATGGTTGACTGCACTTGGAGGGTCTTGTGTGTATCAGACTGTTTGACCAGCCTGGAGGTGTATGTTTGTCACACTTATATGTATGGCCCGCCTCATTTTGCTTGGATGGCCACATGTTGGTGTCAGGATGTTGCACAGGATGAGTGATCAAGGAGGGGTGTGTTACTGCCCATGGCTGTGGCCCAGGGTTCTGTGGGTGCAGAGATGTCACCATCTTCCAAGGTTAAACCTGCCTGGAGTGAGTGCATTCCCATGTTTAAACTCCTAGTCCTGCCTGTTGACTGTACAGAGTATCATAGAATGTCCACATCCATGACTCATATATTGTTGGTTACTCAAACAAGTGTGGTTTTTAAGCAAAAGTATTTTGGAAGTCACTCAGGGTTGAAGTCAGATATTACTGACATCTGACATTGCAGTTTCAGACTTTGTACCCATCAGACATTTCATGCTACTACAAATCATTCCATCAACTTTATAACATTATTAGAGCAGTATTTCATAGGTGTCCTTCTCTTTGGACCTTCATCACCACATTATTCATGGCTTTGTCCTGATTTCTGGCTCCCTGAGGCTGGCAGGTTTGCTCCTAGCAGTTGTTAGCATGGCTTTCTTTATCTTTTTTAGACTGTGTTATGTTGGTGTTATGGACCCCATGACACTCCCTAAAGAGCACTGTGGGTGAGGCATAGGCATTTGTCAAAGGCCTGTAGGCCAAGAGTGACAGATGCAGGCCATCTATAGCAGGACAGTGCATTCTGATGATCATATGTTCCCAGGCTGGTGCAAGAGACACCCCTGGGATGGCATCAGTAAGTTGACTGTGGGTGTTACTGACAACTTCTTTCTGTTACTATTGAGCCATCACTCTGGGCGATAGCTGGATGCTGCTTAAGTCTAGGAACATGTTACTGCATTTCTATGAGACCATGAAGGGGGTGACACGACTGTACACAATACACATCCGCACAGACTGTGCTGATATTTGCTTAACACTTTGGTCCCATGTAGCATAGTGGTGTGACTTATCTTTCAGACTACAGGCATAACAGTATCAACCACAGGTCAGATTGTTCTGACATAGACATTTGTAATTTCAGACTTCTTACCTTTCAAAGCCATACTACCACTGCCAAAACTGCTGTGATATCATTGTGTAAAAGTGTGTGGGTGGGGATTTCATGGATGTCACCATGTGGGGGCCTTTGCCAGGCATTTCTGTATGGTTTTCTACAGCTGATCTGCTGTTTGGGGTTGGTGGTGGATATGGGACCCCACTTTGACATCAATGCATGTAACCTATGACCCGCCCAGTTATTTGGCTCACCACATATACTGCAGTCGTATTTGTTGACTAGGGTGGTACTGCATGGTGTGGGTAGGGCAGCACTGGGGAAACATATCCTGCTGTCCCACGGAGCTGTCAGTTGTCTGCTGCTATCCCTGTTAGCCACCCTATTCCCTTACATACTTTATCAACACCATAGATATGCTATCAGAAAATTCCACTCCATTAGTTTATTTTATTACAGAGACTGGCTTACCTTGTGCCTGCAGCTGTTGTGATGGTGGTGCTTGAGGGCTGACTATGTCAGATGCATGCAATACACTGCCTATACATGGTCAAGTATAGGTGGTGTGATGTTTGGCATCCATTTTACTGTGTGTGCAAGTCAGAGAGAGAGATTAGTCCCTGGGGCCCTACAGTGTCAGTGTATGTGCTATGCATTGCCTCATTGCCAAGGCCAGGGCATACTGGGCAAACCTCCATATGCCTACAGGGGCAGGCTCAAGATCTACCTCCCCCGTGTCACTCTGTGCCTGTGGAGGCCTTGGGAATGGTGAAGGGCTGTGTGGCCCTTCCCCATTTTGTTCCTGCTGCAGCTGTTTCCACAGGATCATATTGTGTAGCATGGGACATACTATGAACATGTGTGCACATGTGGCTGAAGAATACTGCAAGGCTCCACCGAATATGTCAAGGCAGTGGAACCATGACTTGAGCATCCCAAACACATGCTCTATAATGATCCTGGTTTGTGCGTGTGCTTCATTATGGCATTCTTGTGTGGGTGTGTGTGCATTTCTGATGGGTATCATCAGCCACGGCTCCAGTGCATAGCCAGCATCCCCAAACAGCTGGACATATGGGATGTCCCCACTAGCAAACACCCCAGTACAGCTATGATGAATGCCAGATGTGGGAGTCATGATAGCTTCCAGGGCTGCCAGCACACACATTTACGATAATACCCTGGGCATCGCACATGACCTGGCAGTTGATGGAGGGGAAGCCCTTGCAGTTTATGTAGACCCTACCCAATTCACCAGGTGATGCTTTGACATGGATGTGCGTGCAGTCTATGGCACCCACTACCTCTGGGTAGTCTGCTACATGGTGGAAGAGAGGTCCTCTCCTCACGAGTGCTGGGGAAGCGAATGTGCTCAGCGGCATGTGTTCGTATGGCATCCAGGAACTGGTGGAGTATCCTGGACGTAGATGCCTGTGAGACCCCCAAGATATCCCCAGTTGGTCTTTGTACCTGTAGCTAGTATTCTTAAGGCTACACATACCTTGGTATCCACTGAGATGGGTTTTCCTCTGTTGGTTCTGGCTCTGAGGTGAGGCCGGCACAGCTCAACAAGTTGCTGAAGTATGTCCCTGTCCATCCTGTGTCACTGTACTATATCCAGATCATGTAGACCCTAGTAGGTTACCCTGGGTCTGAACACTCTTCTCCTCCTCATCAGTCTGAGTTGGTTCTCAGCATTTTCCTCCTCACTACCCTCAGTCTCTAGCACATGCTGATAGATCAGAGCAACAGCAGCCTCTAACATGTTTTGTTAGATTTGTCAGTTTAAAATTCCCCAGAATGTGTACACCAGTGGTGTAGAGTTTGTGGGAAAAAACAGACTGATAGGTGTTTGCATCATTTAAAGTAGTGTGCTGGGCTGCTGCCTGTATAATTGGCTGATTCTGATACATTCCACCTGCCAGCTATGCTTGTTCTCCGTGATTGCCTTCCTTCTGCAGTTTTCCCTTCCCAATTCCTCCCCATTTAAGCCCTGATGTGAGTCATGCATTCCCGATGCTCAAATGTCAACAGTTCTGCTATCCCCTGTGTTTTTTTTTTTGTTTTATGCCCAGTGCACACCGCACACACCTGTTTAGCTAAAGTAAACAGTTTTAAGCAGAACTGGCCCTTCCTAGATGCAAACACACTCTGTATTTCATGGAGTAGGGATATACAGCCTCAGACACACCCCCTGCCTTAGCTGTGCTTAGCTAAGGGCAAACACAGGCCACTGAGCTCCAATGTGCTTACAGCATTCATGATACACCCCCTTTTCATGTTAGCTGCTCCTGCTGTCTACACCATGGTGTTGGAGCACCTACACGGTTATGTGCAGTCTGACACTTAGAAGAAATTTCTGATTCAGTATTAATACCCTCATTTGCATACCCCACTGCCTTACTCCTGAGTTACCACACTTACACTGGGCCTTTCCCCTTAACAACCATTATTCCCTGGTATTGTTTTCATTCTGCATGCCACTGACTATTATGGAAAAATGCAGATTTCTCTCAAACTTGATTTGTTCCCTTTTTTTTTTGGTATTTTAGGCACGATCCCATTTGCGCACTAAACAGCCGAGATCGGCCAAAAAAAACCTTTTATTTTACAAAAAGTAAACTATTTTTCATACCAATGGCCATGTATTTGCCAGCTGGCATGCCTAATTAAGGGACTACATGCTTTCTTTGAGACTGTCATGCCTCCGTTTTCTATTTTGCAGAAATGTATTCGGCTAGTAGTCGAATACATTTCTGTACCCTACACTGTTCCTGCACACAGGCCTGCCTACTTCCTGAATTGCTAAGTCAGCTCATTTGCATGGTTTTCACCAGCAAGTGAGCTGATTAGCATACTGCAGGGCTTTTCGTGTAGGAACAGTGTAGGCAGGCACGTGCACATCAAAACGGCACGTTCCTGGATCGCTCGTGCAGGAGTGCCTATACTGCTCCTGTATGGTGAATTCAGCTTCATGAATCCCAGGGTAAGTGACTTATTTCAGTGTAAGGCCTATCTACAAACAGGCATACACTGGGCGCCAGATTCCAAAAGACTTGATCTCAGTTTAAGAGACTCACTTCAGTGTAAGGCCTATCTATAAACAGACTTATATCGGGGGCCAGATTCCAAAAGACCTCTAGGGTTGCCAGCTTTCTTTGTAGCTAAAACCGGACTAAGGTCACGCCCCTTGCATCACTCATAACCCCATCCATTCCCACCCCTCTCCCATCAATGCCACACCCATTTTGTGACATCACAGTGCGCCCCTTTTCTGTTCCGGATGCCTGCTTTTAGCCAATTTCTCGCCAGTTGCCATAAACACTGTTCAAAACTCTCACTGTGCACACTGTCTTCTGCTTTACTTCTACAGTGATTACAGATATTTGGATTTAATTTAAAAAATTTTTTTCAAATTTTATAGCACAAACCACTGATGCACATTTGCTAAACAAAGCAATACAGTCTCACAATGAAAACAGACTTAGCATTAAAACTACTCTGCCTTTAAATCTCACATTCACTGAAACAGCATTGTTCATTGTTTTCCCAAGTTTAGGATGATAACATTTTAAAATGTTCCAAGAAATGACAGTACTAACAATAATCATATCTTACATGGCAATGGCATTAAAACTTCTCTACTCTTGAAACTCACATTCATTGAAACAGCATTGAAACCCACATCACATCCAAAGAAAATACATGGCCATGGGTGGATAAAGATTACCTTTGGTCTGTTTTCAAATCATAGGCCCCTTGGACACAAAACAAGAAACATTCATGTGTTCTTTTCTTTGATGCACCTTCCTGACTTTATTAAATTATATTCCTTGTATAATACAGCACACTTGTTAGAGCGCATTTTAAATTTAGTGTTTGAACATTTTACAGTTAGAGCAACATGCCACTATGCCAAATCAGCAGGTTCCTCAAAAATAGGAAGACTGAAACTTAATGGCTATCATTTAGTGAATTAATTTCTCATAGATGTCAACCTCTTAGCACAAAAAACCTGGACAAACAAAGCCAATAATGGGGGAATACAAATTCAGTACTTTTCACTATAGCTCTCAATTCTTAGCACCAAAAACCTGGGCAAAGCTAAGTGGTGGTGATGGCTAGGGACTTTAGGCTCTTTTTACCCTGTAGTCAAGGTACAGGGTTTGAGCCTGAGTACCTCTAGCCACCAAGTGTATTATATGGGGGGCATTTACACACACACAAACACACACACACACACACAAAGACACACACACACTACCTTCATTGCTAATGTTCCAAAGCAGTCAGCTCCACTCCAGTAACCTGTCAGAAGAACCATCATCTTGTAAACAACCAGATCAAAATTAAAAGGAATATACTGCAGTCATCTGCCTAGCTCTCAAGCAATCAGGGACAAATTGCAATAAACTCAGTGACCACTCCCAAGTTAGTCAAGGACAATCAGGGAGACTTTCAAAATATTAGCACTATTAACTTGAGAATTGCCAAATAAGCCAATGTGAATTAATATCCATTTTCCACAGTAAACGTATTCCATAGCCTCCTTTTTTTTTAATACCTGTGTAGTTTTATACTGGCAAAGGCTTCACCATGGAATGATCTAAACATTGCCGCATGTTCACAGATCCATTACGCAATTGCATAGCAACCTAAAACATTTTGGATACTCTGCACGTAATCAAAATTTTATTTGCTTTAAAATAAACTACCATTTCAAATATCTAAGGTTAACCTAACTGTGCTTCGACTCACAGTATTCACAGTAAATAAACAAATTGTCCGAGACAAAACTAGCACAGACAGGAGACTGTCAGTGGTTCAATATAGTAAAGGGTTGCCTATCTAAAAATTCATGCATGAAAAAAGAAAAACACTATGTAATGCTGTCTTTCACAACCATGTAACTCAACTCAGAAGCACTTCTCAACTCACCTCCATTACAGATTTGGACTTCCACCCAGCCAGTCGAACTTCAAAAATGCTCGCTTGCATTCTAAAAATGCTGCCTTCCCTCCCTGAAATGCTGGCTTCTGCTTCCCGCTCACATCCCCGATGCTGGTTCTCCTATGCCTTCCCCATAATCCAAAGTCGAACTTCAAAAATCACTTGCATTGCATTCTGAAAATGCTGCCTTCCCCTGTTTGAAATGCTGGCTTCTGCTTCCCACTCACAACACCGGAAGTGAGCTCCTTCAGCTCAGTTCCGACAGGCTGGTAGACATGAGGAACCTGATGTCATCGCGCACGTGATGACATCAGTGTCAGTGCCATGAAATTTAAAAAGTCCGGTGTTTAATTAAAATTGTAACCGGACAATTTGTCAGAAAACTGGACAGTCCGGTCAAAAACCGGACAGCTGGCAACCCTACTGGAGATTCCCATATCCCTGTTTCTTAGGTCCATGATGATGTGTTCCATAGCTTTGCATGACAGTATTGTCAGGCTAATGGGGCAATACTTCCCAGGGTCCATAGCCACTCCTCTTGTGTGAGAGGGATAACTGTAGTGGTGCACTAGTCAGTAGGAACAAAGCCTGAGGTGAGGCTGTGATGGAAAAGGGCACACAAGTGAGGTGCCAGTTCACTCTGTAGTTCATGCAGAAGACAGCCAGGGATATTGCCAGATCCAATAGAAGCTGTATTCTTGGACTTAGACAGTGGTGTGTTAACCAAAGTAGCAGTACTACTGGGTGCCTGGCAGTGTACTGGTACTGTGATTGGTCCTTTGGAGGTGGGGAGAGGAGCAAAGTTGCCACTGAGTCTGTGTGTCAATATATTGGCAATATCTGTTGCCTCAGTATATGAGTTAACATTGTGCAGTAGCTCAGAGCACATGTTGGTATTGCCATGGAGATTCTTTACATAATTATAGGAGACCTTGTGGATGTCTTTACTGTGTGTTGTAATTCTGTTTTCTAAGCTAGCTTTAGAGTATTTCATGAGGAATCTCATCTTTTTGTTGAGGCTGATAAGGGATTTTTTCCAGTCTTGGGAATTCACCTTATTTCATATCAGTTTCCTCCTTCTGTTGTAGAGTTGTCTGGGCAGGGACCCACCAGATTGGCTTCTCTTTTCTGGAGGGGAGAATTTTGTTTCTTTTGGGTATGGTGGATTCCATGCATTTGTGTACGTTTTTGTACTGCATTGGTGCGTGTTTGGAGGTCATGCAACTAGTCTCCATTTGCAAGGGTGCCATGAAATTAGCCACCTCTGATCTTTGGAGGCCAAAGTTGGCTTTGGAAAGGTTTTCCATGGTGGTTACCTTTGCAGGGGGGTGGGAGGGATGTGTATTTCGAAGGTGATGACATTGTGGTCAGATCTAACCATGGCGAGTTGACTATTGGTGTACAGCAATAGTCACCCATGTTAGTACTGACTAGGTCAATGATGTTGCTAATTGTAGTGGGTGTAGAAATGAGTTGGTCTAGGCCATTGGAATGGATGCATTCCATGCAACATTGGGCAAGTACATTGATACATGGATAGCTTTCACAGTTAATGGAGGGGTAGTTGAGGTCAACCAGTATGATACTATTAGGTTGGACAGTAATATTCTCCAGGGTGCTTAGGAATGTGAGGTTTGACTCTTGGGGCATGGCTGGGGACCTATAGCAGGCTACAACTTGAATTGTTGTCTTATCCTATGTTAGCTACACCTGCAGTATCTGTGATGCATTCTGTTGGGCTACCAGTGTGGATGTGTGTGCATCCTTTCTAAATAAGGAGTGCTTCGAGTGAGTGCCTTTTGAGATTTAGACTTCTAGTGTTGAGCAGCATGACCCTCAGACTGCATTTGTTTGTAGCTGCTATATATTTAGGTATATTTATTTATACACATCTATATATATATATATATATATATATATATATATATATATATATATATATATATATATACTGCGGTGGTGGTGCTGCGGTAGCGTTGTCGCCTCATAGCAAGACATTGTCCCGTTCAATTCTCAGCTAGAGCGTCTTCTGTGTGAAGGCATACATGAATGGGGCATGCCTTTGTTGAAGGTTGTGCATCAGGGCTGGTAACCCGGTACGTAAAAATCCACTACCAATCATTAGCGGACCGGAGTTCTGCTGTGGCGACCCCTAACCAGGAAAAGCCGAAAGACACAAACAAACATAGATATATATATATATATATATATATATATATATATATATATATATATATATATGTGTGTGTGTGTGTGTATGTATTTATCATATTTATATACTTTTCTATATATATGTTTATGTATATATGTATATATCTTACATGTATATCTCTATAGATATATTATGTGTCTATATTTCTTCAGATATATAAACCATACATAAATACATGTATATGTAGAAAACCTGACTGGTTCTACTGAATCTTTTCCCTACTGTTAAATGACTCTACCGATTGATATGTTTGGAAAAGCATCAGCATTTTAGATAGCTCACATGGTGTAGTGGTACATTGTTCTGACTATGGCGTACAGGGCCCTGGGTTCAAGTCTTGGCAGGATTGATGCTTTAGTTGCAACAGCATTTCAAAGATGTCACTGTTTTTGGCCCCTTGACCCCCATTTTGACATCCTTTGGACAGATTTCTTACAGTAAAATGTTTGGGGTATGGATCTGATGTGCAACTCCAATACATATTTATGTAATCATATATATATATATATATATATATATATATATATATATATATATATATACATACATATATAGATCTCTCTCTCTCTCTATATATATATATATATATATATGTATATATTTATATATATGTATATGTATGTATACCTATATATATATTTTATGTACATATATATATCTGTATGTATTGATTTACCTTTCTATCTATACATGTATATCTGTACATATATATTTCATATGTATATCTCTACATATTATGTATTCATTTGTCCATATGTATATGCATCTCCATACACATATACATTTGTGTATATATATATATATATATATATATATATATATATATATATAGGAATACATGCATTTAGGTGAACGTTAGTTGTCTGACAACATAAATGTCGAAGGCAGTGACCCCAGTTTGCAAAATGTCGTATTTTCAGATGCCACATCCATGAACACCGAACGCCAGCCAGGCAAATATCCTCCCCTTCTCGACCCATGGTAGCACTTGTTGTGGTGGTTGAGCAACTGGAAATGTTGAATTCAGTGTTATGCTCAATATTCCGACCATTCGCCCCTGTGAGTTTCAACATTTAAGTTCGGAGGATGTAACGTTCAGAGATGGTGTCTTCAACCATATACATGCATTCCACACAGACACACACACACATATACATATACAAATATATATATATATATATATATATATATATATATATATATATATATATATATATATATATATGGTTCCCTATCAGAAGCCTGAAACACTATAAGCCTGAAAATCAAAATCCTGAAAACTATAGACAGAAAGTTCAAAATCCTGAAAGACCAAAATCCTGAAACTCAAAATCCTGAAAACAGAAAATGGACATACTGACGTCATTGTGGCTTTGCTATTGTTAGCCCTGTGGTGTTGGGTTCAGGTAAGTGTGCGGTTGGTTTTATGTTAGGGTTAGGGGCGGTTTAAGTGAGTAAGGGTTAGGGCGAAAGTTAGGCATGTATGCAATAGTGACAAATATTGGGGTTAGGGGCGGTTTAAGTGAGTTAGGGTTAGGGCGCGGGTCAGGTGAGTGTGCGATAGTGACGGACCTTAGGGTTAGGGTTAGGGTCAGGGTCAGTTGGTAGATATTAGTGTCTTTATAGTGACATATTAGCATTATTTGTGTTTTCAGGATTTTGGTCTTTCAGGATTTTGAACTTTCAGTCTATAGTTTTCAGGATTTTGATTTTCAGGCTTATAGTGTTTCAGGCTTCTGATAGGGAACCATATATATATATATATATATATATATATATATATATATATATATATATATATATATATATTCTACAGATTTTTTCCTACTGTTGAATGACTCTACTGAATAATATGTTTGATAAACACCACACCTACATATGGCTTAGTGGGAAATTGCTGTGGCTATGGTATGCAAGGTCCTGGGTTCAAGACTTGCAGGGGCTGATTATTTTGTTGCTAGGCAGAACAAGGGCTGTTGGATACAGAGTGATTGAGGCACTTTTAAGCAGTTGTAAGTGGGTTTGCATGGAGTTAAGCAATACTAACTGATGGTGAACTATGCTTACACACAGTTAGCCCTAGAAGTGCTTGATCTGAGTTAGCTTCACTTAGCATCACACAAACACTCTTACTCCCACTTACCCCCATGCTAATTTCTTTAGAAGAAAAGAAAAAAAGGGTTGATAGGAAAGTGGTGAAGAAAGGGGGCACACAGAGGGAAAAACATTATGAAAGATAGCTAGGGATGTGCATGACAGGTGTAGAGAAGGTCCATAGCTGTCCATTTCTTCTACAGCAACAGCTGTGCATATATACAGAATTTGGAGGTAAATTTGGACACTCAAACCCATGAGAAAGGGTTGAGGGCAACAATAATGTGTTGTGAAGCCAATTAGACCAGATTACATGTCTAGTGGACACGTGTGCAAAATGGACAGATATGTATGGGGCGACTTTTTTGTGGGAACAGACTGCCCTTTTTTTTAAGGTGAGAGTGGGACGTTGGTGAAGGATAGTAGGTATATTTGGGGAGGTAGGTTGGGTAGAAAGACAGACAAGACAGCAGACAGGGTTGGTATATGACACATGTGGGGGGTAAACACCTTGGACGGGGAGGGGTGTTTGGGAATCGGTTGCCCATGAGCCCCCAAATGGATACAGTGGGACTTAGGTCCCCACCCATGGGCAGTCATCACTGCACCTTTATGGCCCTGAAGGTGGCTGTGCTGGGGGTTGAGCAGGAGGGGCAGGCTGATCCTCTAGATGTGCCACGCGGCCTTCAAGTTGGCATAGCAGATCTCCAAACTCCTTTTGAAGCTCACTATGCACCAATCCCTGGACCTGGCTTCAGGTGACAGGATCCTGTCCGTGCCCATGCCCAGGGGAGCAAGCCCCATCCCCTGAGGTGATTCCACCCAAATGTGGTGTAGGACCAGTGGACAAAAAGGTCCCAGGGTGGGTCCCAGTTGTACTGGGGACCAGTGCCATGGCCAGTTGAAACGTGACAGGTGGATCCGCTGGAATCGCCCTTCTATGGTGCTATGGTGTTGCAGTTTTACAACATATGTTGGTTAGTCATGAAAAAACACATTCCAGGATTAGTTATAACAGCATGCATAGGTATTCCCATTAATTCAAAACAACAGATTTGGAACAGTTGCATAGCAAACAAAACACATGCATATATGGCATCATAGTGGGCATTATAATGGCATGCAGGTTACATTGATAGCAACAGGCCACCAATGATAGTATTTGAACAGGGAACATTAATAGAAAAACATTTCAATATTTGTTGAACAATAGGACACATGTCCCAACAGTAGATTTGGTGAGAAACATACCCATTGATTTATGCGTTTAGATTATTGGTGCAGATGAGGTGGGGGAGAGACAGAGATGTCAGTTAACAACTGTATATGCTTGAACTGCTCACAACTTTAAGGATCATTGCTCTAATCATTACTCTACAGGTATTACCTCACTTTACAACAACCTATGGCCTTGGGTTGGGCAGTGGTATGTTTGCACACAGTGTATAATGACAGCCTTCTTATAGCTACTTTATACCTTTTCTTACCTGGTAGACCTGTGGAGGAAATTTCTGTTAACACTACCTGACTGTTTCTACCCATATTAACATAGTCAGGGTTACATATGTGCACTCATACGGTGTGTGTGTGTGTGTGTGTGTGTGTGTGTGTGTGTGTGTGTGTGTGTGTGTGTGTGTGTGTGTGTGTGTGTGTGTGTGTGTGTGTGTGTGTGTGTGTGTGTGTGTGTGTGTGTGTGTGTGTGTGTGTGTGTGTGTGTGTGTGTGTGCTACTGTCATGCTCTGCCTTGATTTCTATCGGTCACCCTGGTTGTTGGCAGCAGTGACCACTAGCTGTGACAGCGTGACACTTAAGGAACATTTCTTGGTTGAGACTACTTGGTGTATGTACTTATCTTGCCGTCATTTGCAGCCATGGGGTTGGACAGTGGATGTTGGACACAGTATAACTACAGCCTTCTTATAGCTACTTTATACCTTTTCTTACCTGGCAGACCTGTGGAGGAAATTTCTGTTAACACTACCTGACTGTTTCTACACAAATTTATAAAATCCATGGTGAAATTATGCATACAGCTTACTACCACTCCCTGGATTCGAACCATGCTTGATTGTGCAAAAAATACAATAAGTCTGGGTTGCATCAGAATGAGCTATTGAGAAAATGCTACATTTTGCGTGACTGTTTTCTGTCTAATACTCTCTTGTTTGTACACTTTGAAGTTGTAATTCTGACATTCATGCATAGCACATATGTCTTGTATAGCACAGTGTAGAAAACACTGGTTAACACAACATTACTATTCAGATATCAGATCTTGGTGCATGCAATATTTCATATAGTTAATCTCCCTTTTTATAACTCCACAATCTTTGTCAGAAGAGCCTTGATTGTTTAATGCTTTCAGAGCTATAGTTGCTATGCATAAACTGTACACATTTCATTTCATACAATACCAAAGTAAACACAACCAGTCTGGGGTTTTGACTTTTATTGACAAGTACTTACAATTTTATTGATATATAACCTGTATTTCAGTATTAGTCTCCTATGGGCTTGTTTATTCGGTACAAACCATACCCATTTTTAAATACTGCAAGGTGACATAATACTCATTTTTATTTATTTGCCCTGAATACTACAAGCTAGATTGTTACTCACAAGCCTCACCATGCAGCCTTAGTAGCCTGCTGGCATGGGTGTCCAAGCTGACAGCTCTCTCATCTGCAGCTGTACAGGTGATAAGAAAAACATTTATGCATACCTATCCATCACATGCACAGGTTGAACTTTGAAAAACAGTTATTGTGACTCATACTTACACACGCCTGGAGCATTCCCCACCTGGGCATCTTGGATCCACTGGTCCAAGAGCTCCCTCTTCCTCTGCTTCAATTTGGCAGAGTGGTGTTGGACCTGCTCACCAGTCCAAGGGATGCCAGTGGCATTAATGAAATTATGGGCAAGACGTTCCCAGGCCTTTGCTTTGTATTGGGAGCCCTGGTACTGGTCCTGCAGCAGTCTCATGTCATGTTTTTTTACAAGGAGTCCAACCATGACCCTGGACTCCTGAATGCCCTAGCACTCTACCCGAAAGTGCACACCTTCATTGACACCAGCCATAGCACCTAAAGTGGGGAGCTACAACTGGTTATGAGCTGTATTCCCACCTGTGAGGTTTAAATAGGGCTGATTTCCCACCCTTTGCCGTGATTGGACAGTTTTGAATATGCTGAGCTAAGCTACGTGCCGGGCAAATCCGCTTAGCATAGGTAAGCATTGCTTAAAGGGATAGATGGCTAAGCCCTGTTTACTAATGCGCAAATCATCTTAGCTATGCTAATTCTTGCTAAGCATACATATTCAGCAATGCTTACTCCAGCTAAGCACAACTAAGCACAGTTTAGCATTGCTCAGCTGTTATTTTATGGACTATCATTATTATTATTATTATTATTATCATTATTATTAGTAGTAGTATCATTATTATAATTTTATGTACTTTCATTACATTACATTACATTCTTTTTTGGCTATACTGTCTGGGCCACTTGTGTTTATGTGGGGGTTTCACATCTGTACTACACTGACACCTTACATTTGGACCTGCTACACTACCCTGGTCAACAAATGCGTAATATTCACTACCTATTTATAAAAAATATATATTTTAACCCTGTTTCACTTATGAAAATGAATGGACTCCTTTGGGGATTGAACCATGACTAACTGCATACTAAGCAAACACTCTAAGCACTAAGCTATTCTACTTTCACTGTCATGTCTGTATGTTTCTATTTAACTCCTTTAGATGTTTAAACTTTGCTATGCATAGATGTGTGATGCGCACACCTGCTCAGCTCCACTTAAACTTTATTGGGAACAGAAAAAAAATATTTACTTTGTGTTCTATTTTTATTTTACTTTAGGGGTATGCATATTGCTTTCTGCCTCTTAGGGCAGGACATCTGGACAAAGCCTGACATGATGGGTGGAGAAATAGGGACAGATTTTAATTATTGATCTGGCCAACTTAGAAAGTTGATAGGATAACATGCTTTGCATTGCCATGACTTTTTTGAAGGGTACAATGTCTGAAACTGCATTGTCTGTCATTATTTTCCGATTTCACTCTTTAATGATTTTCCACTATTTTGCCACCCAACCATCTCATATGTGGAGTAGACCAAACTTATGAGACTAACATCTGGCATTCTGAAAATATCTGTATGGTTGAGGGGTATGTGTGTGCATTTGCATACATTTCCTGTTTGTGCAGCATGCAAAAGTGCCGTATGACCTTAGCAATACAGGGGGTGTGTCTCAAGCTGTGACACACCCCCTGTATTGTTTCATCTTGCTGTTTTCATTTTCAGTGTCCGCAGATACTGACAATCTTATTGTTTACATGTCAGTGACCACAGACACTGAATACTGGCATAATATTAGAGCTAATCTCTAATATTATGCCAGTTTAGCTTAGAAAGTGCTGTATGGCACTTTCTGAGTGCAAGGGGGGTGTGTTTAGTGTCTGTTCACTGCCTGGACATGCCCCCTGTGCTCGTACATGGATCGTGTCCATGTAGAGAGCACAGCAGCACACCTTCATGAATATGCAAGGCAGGCTGCTGCTATACACGGACACAGAACACTCCGTGCAAGAGTAGCTTATTCTTGCATGGTGTGTTCATGAATCCCGGGTACTATCATTGAAAATGTACTAAATATAAAACTACTAGGGATCATCATAGATGAAAACCTAACATTCGACCTGCATAGTCACAGAAATATTACAAAAAAACCCTCTGCATCCTCTGTAGACACAAATACTTCCTCAACCACTCTGCTAAACTGTCCCTAGCCTCTTCCTTTCTGCTACCATCTCTTCTACACAGTGCCCCTCTTCTTACCAACATCCACCCCCCCTTTGACATCCAAACTTGACACGTTACAATAAAATTGCTAAATTTATAACCAATGAAAAATATTCATCTCACCATTGTTCCTTATTACTCCTACTAAACTGGCAAGGACTCCACCATTTTCTTACATATTTACAATTAACCACTGCACACAAATTTATATACAACCAATCAAATTGCCCTACCCTTTCTTCTCTACTTATGCAGTACTATCCAAATAGACCTCTACGTTCCAAAAATCCACTGCTCCTGAAAGTAGAAAAAAAAACTTTCAGCTGGTCATCTGCTCTACTCCTTTACTATTGCAAAATTTTGGAATACCCTCCCACCATCAATTAGGACTACCAGAAATCCAACTCTCTTTAGAAAGTCCCAGAGACAACACTTTTCCTCTCTAGAGCAGTGCATATGTGCCAAAACGGCACTTCCCAACACCTGGTTCCCTCTTCTATTCTACCCCACACCTTCATTTATTACTATTCTGATATATCTCTCTCTCCATCTAAAAACACTTAATTACAGTGCTGGTTCTATCCGCTACATTTGCTCACCTATATTCAAACTTACAATTTAATAATTGTTAATTACTTGCTATATCTTAACTTGTCATATTCTAATTGTGTAAGCCACTTTATCCTTGATATTGTACTCCAGTACTGAAACCCTTGTATTGTATGTACTGATCATGCATATCTGCTGTACTGTATGTATGTTATGTATAGTGTATTGTTTATAATATGTATTGTTAATTTTAGTGCGGAGCCTTTCTCCTTGGGCCTCCACTGAAAATGAGCTCACCATGGCCCAGTGGACCATCCCGGTAAACAAATGCAAATAAAGAAATAAATAAATCTCTCACTAGTATATAAATACAATTTCAGTGCTGGCTACAGGATGGCATCACACCTGGTCATCTGAATCTGTGGTTCCCACACTACCCGCTCAGTAGAAACTTGAGACACAATATGGCACAGATGTGTCAGAATGCACACCTAGAACTTTGTTAAGGCTTATTACAGCATCTGGAGACTGTAAATCAACTCCAACCCTTACACCCTTCCTGCAGAGACTAACCACCCATTATGTGGCACGCCAGAGTACAATTAGTTCACCACTAAGGACAAAAGAGTATGATCCCAGCCCATGTTTCTTACAAACATTGTGTCTCTGGCTACATTTATACCTGTGAGATAAAATATTTATGCCATAAACCAAGTCATTTAATTTTGGGTTATTTTTCATAAGGTTAGCTGGGCTGAGCTTAACCCCTTCCCTTCCAGTATCCTCTGTTAAAATATATAGATTTTCTCGGTTACAACAGTACATTCTGATATAAATGTAGATTTCTTTTCTGTCCAGCAGGACCGACTGTTGATACATTTTTAACACAAGCAACTTTACATTTTAACACCAGAATCTGTACAAATCAGTTTAATATTTAAATTACATATAATTCTTTACAAAACTCCAGCTAGCTATGCTGGCATATGTTACACATGCACTGCCCTACTGTCTCTGGCATAGCTGGCACTATCTCACATCATCACATCTCTCCCCCTTTGAAGACTCAAGCTATTTTTGTAAGTGACCCTGGAGAAACATTGCTTAAGAGGAATAAGCCTATCTGGGAACACATTAACCCATACCCTGTCTTGACAAGTCCATCTGCATTGGCATTGCTGACCCCACTACAGTGCTACACTATCATGTTATATGCCTGCAACCCTAAACTCCACCTTAATAACTTGGCATTTTGCTGGCTGGCTCAATGTAGCCATGTTAACAGATTGTGGTCTGTAACCACAGTGAATTTCATTCCATACAGATAAGGCTGAAGTTTTTGCAGTGCCCATACTATGGCATAACATTCCTCCCTAAGATTGGAGTCTGTGACTGGGACATAAAACAAGGTGCTCTTCTCCCTCTGAGGAAATCTGGCTGAGTATAGCACCCACCCCATGAAATGAAGCATCCACACCTGCACAACAATTTTTTTGCTGTAATGTGGACTGACTAGAACAGTGGGTCCTCCCAAAGTACATTTAAGCTTTTGGAATGCCTGCTCACAGGCTGGGTTCCACACTACCTTATCTGGCCTGTTTTTCCTCATCAGGTCTGTGAGGGGAGCAGCGACTGCACTATAATTGAGAACAAACTTTCTATAGCACGCTACTGTCCCCAAGAATGTCCTCACATGTTTTTTGGTAACAGGGGCAGGCCATGCCTAAATAGCTTCCACTTTGGCAAGTTTTGGCCTGATCTTACTACTCCCCACTCTATGTCCCAGGTAGGAGACCTCTGCCATACTCACCTGACACTTACTGGTCTTAATGGTCAAGCATGCCTTTTGCAGCCTGTCCAGGACCTCCCTGACATGCTGAAGGTGCTCTCGCCAGGAATGCCTGTAGATGGCAATATTGTCCAGTTAAGCAAGGGCATAATCATCTGCTCCTGCTAGGATACAATCTTCCAGCATCTGTAATGTCACTGGAGCATTTTTTTATTCCAAAGGGCATCTTTGTGAAATTGTATAATCCAAAATGAGTCACAAAGGCTGACCTCTAGTGGTGGGAGTCAAGGGCACCTGCCAGTAGCCCTTGGTCAAATAAATAATGGTGAGATACTTAGCCCTACCCAGCTGCTCTAAGGCTTCTTCTGTCCTAGACATGAGGTAAGCATCTGATTCTATCTGACTGTTTAGTTTTCTGTAGACCACACAGAACCAGGTACTACCATCCTTCTTTGGTACCAGCACCACTTGGGAGGTCAAATGACTGCTGCACTCCTGGATTATGCCCACTTCCAAAATTTCCTGTATCTCCTCTCTTAAAGTTTGTCTCACTCAGTCAGACATCCTGTAAGGGACCTGCTTGATATGTCTTTGGGGTCCTCTATCTACATGGTGCTGCACCAGGTGGGTGCACCCAAGTTTCCCAGTGAACATGTCCCCAAACTCCTGTAATGCTGCTCAGATTTCTCGAACCTGGGCAGGGGATAGCTGCTGGGACATTGCTACCCCTTCCACTGAGGTATCAGTCTGAGCCTCACTGAGGAGATCAGTCACCAGATCCCCCTCAGACTCTTCATGCCACCCACTGCAAATACTTGGCACAAGGGCCTCCCTATCATGGTAAGACTTCATCATGTTAAAATGGTATAGTTTGTGACCCTGCCTCTTGCCTAGCAGTTCTACCATGTAGTTAATATCACTGACCTTCCTTACCATTTTGAAGAGTCCTTCCCAAGCTGCCTGCAGTTTATTGTGTCTGACGGAATGAGCACCATTATCTGCTGCCCCACAGCATACTCTTGGCTCAAGAATTCCAGTCATACCTGACCTTTTTCTGCTGTTGGGCTCCTGTCATGTTTTCCTGGGCCAAGTCCATGAGCTCCCTAAGCCTTGATCTGAGGTTTAAGACATATGCAACAACAGACTCCTTGTGGGATTCACACTCACCCTTCCACTCATCATGGATCAAATCCAAGGGCCCCCTCACCCTATGCCCATACAGCAACTCAAAGGGTGAAAAACCTGTGGATTCCTGGGGTACATCTCTGTATGCAAACATCACATGGGGCAAATATTTGTCCCACTCTCTCTTAAACTGGCGTGCAAATGCCCGCAGCATGGTCTTTAGTGTAGAGTTTAACTTCTCTACAGGCCCATTGCTCTGGGGTGGTAGGGGTCGGTTTTTAAGTGTTTCACACCACAATGTTTCCCACAGACAAGCCAGCAGGTCTGACATGAAAATGGCACCTCTGTCAGTCATTATTTCTTTCAGTAAAGCTACCCTGCTGAAAATATCTACCAAAGCATTTGCTACCTTCTCTGCCTCGATGGAGAACAGAGCCACTGCTACAGGGTATCTAGTACCATAATCTACTACTAGTAGGATATATTTCTTCTCTGTGGAACTTGGGGTAATCAGAGACCCCACAATATCCATAGCTATCATCTGAAATGACTCCTCAATCACAGGCAAAGGCATCAAAGAAGCTTTGACCTTGTCTCCTGCCTTGCCTACTTTTTTACACTGCTCACGGGTTCTGCAGTACCCTGTTATGTCCCTTGCAATCCCAGGCCAATAAAACTTTTGCATAATGCATCTCTTGGTATGCCTTATGCCCATATGACCTGCAAAAGGAATGTCATGGGCTATGGCTAGAAGTGCCAGATGGTAGACTCTAGGCATTACCAACTGCTGTTTTTCTTCACCCTTTAGCCCTCCCTCAGGGGTCCAGTCTCTATACAGTAACCCTTTGCTCCAGTATACAGACTCCCCTTTTCCTTGAGAATCAGGTGACTCCTTAGCTACCTCCCTCAAAATTCATAATGTAGGGCCCAAGAGCTGAGTCTGTCTCAACTCTACAATTGTGACCCTTCCCAGCTCCCCTTCCACAGGAAGTCTGGTATCTTCTGACAGCAGTGCCTCACTATAAGCCTGGGTACTACCACTCACCTCTATTTTTGCAGTCCCTCTGCCAAGGGAACATCAGTACCTATCAGCAGCTGTGGCTCACCTTCAAGCTCACTGCTACAGGGTAGCTCCCTCCCTGAAATGGCCACATCACCAGCCCTGGCTTCAGGCATAGGGTCTGTCTGGGTCACTCCCAAGCTGCGAGACAAACATGCCTGTTCCAAGCCTGACTGATTATAACAGCATGCACACAAGGTACTGCATTATCAAAATCAATCCCTACCAAGACACCTGCAGGATATCCTCAAACACACCTATTGCTTGCTTCCTTTTCCACCCTCCCAGTCAATATGAACCCTAGCCAAAGGTATTTGGAATGAGGTCCATCCTAAAGCTCTGACTGGAGTAGACTGCCCAAACAAATACTGCTCCTCTTTAACCACTGCAGGCTTCACAATGGTTATGTCAGAGGCTGTGTATCTCTTGACAGTGGCCTGTTTTCCATCCACCAGGGTAGGATACAAACTCTGGTGACAGTTTGGTACCCCTGTTGTCTCTAGACAACTTGACACTGGCATGCTGTTATTCCCATTTGCTGGCTCCCTCACCTTTTATTTCCCACCTTGCTTCAGTGGTCATTTGTATGCTACATGACCCCTGTGGTTACATTTAAAACATCTAAACTTTGATCCTGGTCATGTACCTGAACTAGTGGCTTCCCCTGTTACTGGTGGTCTCTGTTGGGGTGGTTTAGAGTGCCCACCATGGGTTCCTTTATATCCATGTGCAGCACTGGATATCCCCGTTTTGTGTAGTGGTGCTCTGCTTGCTAAGCAGAGATCCTCTTTTCTCCCCAGCTCATCTGCAGAGTTACACAACCAGTCCACCAACCAGATTTTCAGTTCTTCAGGCAAAGTGCTAAGGGCTTGTTCCCTCACCAAAAGGTCTGCCAGCCTTTCACATGTGGTGACCTCATACCCACTCACCCACCTATGAAAATAAGTGCTCAGCTCAGCAATATAATCAGATATACTTTCATATGCCTTAAGTCTATAATAACAAAACGTTTTTCTATAAGCTTCAGGTGTTAACTTAAAACATTCCAATAAACATTGTTTAACCTTGTCATAATTTAAACAATCAGCATCAGACAATATAAAAACAGCAGTTATAGCTTTACCGTGGAGTAAGGAAGTCAGGATATGTACCCAGAGCCCTTGGTCAGCATTATATTGTTTATATATTCTTTCAAATATATGAATAAAACTATCAAAATTATCACCTTCTTTAGACTGTGGAAGAAATGTACTGACCTTTGCTGCTTCAGGGATTCAGTTACTCCTTTCCCCATTACCTCCATGTTCCTGTTGAAGAGTTAGCATGTCCCTCTCATGTTGATGCTGCTGCTCACTTTCTTCAGCCTCCAAATACCGCAATCTCTCATTTTCTTCGACCTCCAAATGCCACAGTCTCTCTGCAGATTCTAATTCCATGCATTTTGCTTCTAGTTCAAGTCTCTTTAACTCCAGACAGGATTTTAAATCCTTTGAGGAAAAGGTGGACTGTCCTGTTTCTGAGGGCTACACATCCCCTTCACCAGACTAGTTGTCCTCCTAGTTTCTGGTGTGTGCTGCAGCTGTGAAAAAGGCTGAAATCATTTCTACTTTAGTCAGGTTGGCATGCACCAGTCCTTTGGATTTGCACACCTTAGCCAACTGGTTCACAGTCAACTTGTCGTAATCCTCTGCTGACATCTTTGACTAAACTAAGCTAACAAAAATAAATAAAACTGTTGTGAAAAATGAAACTTTAAGTTTACTTTGTGGCTGCTGAGAGTACACATACCTTCAGTGACAACTGCTAACAGGCTACAGAAGTTCAATTAATATCCACACCACTGCTCACCAATATGTGACGTCCCTCCTCAGGGCCAGTAATCAAGGAGCATCGATCCTCACTACTAAAACTAGTGGGGAATGTTCACTTCGGACAAAAACAGATACATACAGTATTTTCAGATGCAGCTATTCTGTACCAAGCACAATTTCCCTTAAGAGCACATAGGCAGCACACTCCAGTCCTGGGGCTGGACTTCCTCTCCAGGCCCCAAATAAGACTCCACCTTTCAGCGCTCTGTGTCCCTGTTCCAAGTAGCTGACACACACACACTCTTTGAGATTTGATTTTTCACACACACACACACACACACACACACACACACACACACACACACACACACACACACACCTGGGAAAGGCCGACACAGATTTACCCACTACGCCACCTCCACCCAGATTATAAGGTAGATTCACTGCCATCAACCTGCTACTTTAAGGCTCTTACCAGGGTACCCAATTACTCTTAGCAAAATTAATACTTATACAAATGGTAGTGGTAACCAATCAGCAAGACTTTCAGGGACACAATGCTACAGTGCTGCAATGAAAGGTATAAATATGTTTAATAATAAATAACAAAATAAAAAACATGAAAATACTGAATATCTGTTTACAATAAACACCAGAGTTTTAATTCACAGGAAATATAAAAACTAACATAGGTGGAAAGACAGAGACAGATACAGAAAAACAATACTTTTAGCTAATCTCACTATATTTTCCTAACTGACTGAAGAATTACTGTTCTATAGTTAAGATACTTACTAAAGCAAGGCAAGATGAAGTGGATGAGTGGTCTTGTCATTTCCAAAACAGAGTGCTGAGTGTCTCTGACACACCTCTCACTAGTACCTAAATACAATTTCAGTGCTGGCTACAGGATGGCATCACATCTGGTCACTTGTCTCTGTGGTACCCACACTACCCCCTCACTAGAATCTTGAGCCAGGATGTGGCACAGATGTGTCAGAATATACACCTAGAACTTTGTTAAGGCTTATTACAGCATCTAGAGACTGTAAAACAATTCCAACCCTTCCACCCTTCCTGCAGAGACTAACCCGCCATACTTTGGCACCCCAGGGTAGCAATTAATTTACCACTAAGGACAAAAGAATAGGATCCCAGCCCATGTTTCTCATAGACATTGCATCTCTGTCTGCATTCAGACCTGTGAGATAAAATCTTTATGGCATAAATCAAGTAATTTAATTTCAGACTATTTTCTTAAGGTTAGCTGGGGTGAGCTTAACCCCTTCCCTTCCAGTAGACTCTGTTAAAATATATGCACTTCCTCAGTTACAACAGTACAGTCTGATATAAATGTATATTTCTTTTCTATCCAGCAAGACCCACTATTGATACATTTTTAACACAAGCAACTTTACAAATACATTTTAACACAAACATCTGTACAAATCAGTTTGATATTTAAATGACATATAATTATTACAAAACTCCAGCTAGCTATGCTGGTGTATGTTACACATGCACTGCCATACTCTCTCTGGCACAGCTGGCACTGTCTCACATCTTCACAGAGACACATACCAGAGCTTGACAATCTGCAGTGCTAAATAATACCATGTCCTCCGATACAAAACAGTACATAGTTGGATACATAAACAAATAAATATTAGTGACAAGACATTAAAATGAATAAATAAAAAAATAGTTTTGGCAATAAAAGAAACCAAGACAATTCTAATATGAATTAAATATGCAGAGATATAAAGAAAATACATATTTTTTTTATTGTTGTTAAAGGACAACAATGGGATTTTGTTATTAAATGCTCAACTTTTCTGTCCTTTTTCTCCCTATTTACTGTACCTGCCTTGAACAAACAACAATATACCATTTAAAATATTTTAAATCAACTGTTTCTCTCCACTGGAACGGTACCTTACTGCACTGTAGTGGTTCCACTTTCAAAAAACTTTTGTCCCACCCTGATAAAGCTTGCTGCAGTCTCCAATTAATTGATGTCATCAACATCTATGAATACAGGTAGTTTTCTGGCCAGTTCCTTCCCCAAACTGACATTTCCATGACCTTCCTAAAAACCTACCCATGCTGTGATGTCACAGCTGCCTGGTCTTTTCCCTACCCATACAGAAAGTAAAGGCTAGAACAAGGAAACAGTACATGAGTCAAGTCTCCTGCTGTGGGCTTTCAATCACAGGTGGTAATAGCTCAAATTACCCTTAGCACATTGACAGCTAGGGAAGTTAGGTGTGAAGGGTATGGGAGATGAGTCAAAGTAGTACACTTAATGCTTCACAAAGCACTGCAGTTTGCCCATTCTAAAAAGAAGCAGCAGTAAAAAGCACTTTGAACGTATGTTCTGTGGCATTTTCACTGTTTGTGTTTTAAGTAGTCACTGAATAGCATGAAATGTTACTTAAAACTGACTGAAAGACAGCAGTGTATGCATGTAAAATTAGTGCAGTGACAGGAGCTTCAGGAAGAAATAGGCATACATGACATAATTATTTAAAGCCAAGCACTGCATTATGGAACAGACTAAACAATCAGAATTATTTCAAGATGCCAGACTTCATGTGGTCAGACTCAGAAATTATGTATAAAAATATTTCAAAACCTGTATAATAGGGTTGCCACCTTTTCAAATGGCCAAAGTGGGACATTTTTGGTACAAACATCAGATTTTACAGGCTGACACATACCCACGGTCAGTACAAAGGTTAGAACTTAACTTTTTTGCCTAAATAAAAGCTAATTCTTGTAGCATTTTAGTTGCTTAGTCTGTTTCTTATAACATTTAGGTATTTTAGATACAGAATAAATGTTTTATGCAACTATTACATAAAATATTGGAAATAATTTTGTCCTAAAATCTCAGGACATTTGCCATTTTTACAATTTTTTGTCAGGACACAACTGCCCAAAGAGGGACTGTCCCTCGCAAAGTGGGACAGGTGGTACCCTAGCCTGTAAATAGTCCCAGAGTGGTGTTAAAATGTAGGGAACACAAAACCATGATGAAATAAACATTTTTTTTTTAGTCTGTTGGTGCGGTTCTCCTTTAAATGGAATACGCCATGTCATCAGCAATCAGTTGTACAGACAATATATTTTAACTAATAATTGCTAGATAAATCTAGCTGACTCTAGCTTAAGGAATACTTAACCCTTAACCCAAGTAACCCCAGACTCAGTTGCATGGCCCTTCTATTCTGGTACTTACAGTAACTCACTCCCTGAGTAAAGTTTTAATTCAATACTTTGTAACAAAAGTTTCACAGTTTTAAAACCCCAAAAAGTAGCTCACAAGTCCACTGAAAAACCTACATTTTTTATTTTATTGCTCAACTGATATGGTCTCTGCCATGTTAGGCATTAAAATATTACACAAGGCAGATTGCAGACAGCAATGTAAATAGATGTGGTCACCTTGTTGTCTTCTAGTAAGCCTACACTTTCAGCTCAAAATATAGTTTATATTTTGCTTCCCTGGAACCAGGCGTAATTGCAATTGATAGCATTTGTTTTTTTCACAAATAGAAAAAAAGGTTCTCCTCGCATTCACAAACTAATACATTCACATACTGATGATTGCTTTCCCATCTTTGATTAGCCATATATTTGAAGGATCTTTTAATTGTACTTTTATGGCCAGGGCTTCCTGACTCAAACTCTTTTTATCCCTTAATTATTTGCAAGCAGAAACTGACACTTTATATTTCAAGTACCATGCATTTAATTTCAAATTTCCCATATTCTCATGTCAGAGAAACATACATATTGCATTACTCAGAGATAATAAATATAGCTTTACAAAAGTGTTAGTTGAAATAAAGAAAAGGAGAAGTACATCACACTTTAAATAAGTTTCTCTACCCTGCCACCTAGTAAATGATGTGTTTAAAATACAGATAATTATTGCACTTTATATTCTATTTCTGTGCTTAGTTATGTGTTGTTCTTATTTTCTATGGCTAATGTTATTAGCAGTGAAAAAATATTGCAGATCATTCAAACTCCAAAGAAATACGCAAGTGTCCAGGACTTTAAGGAATTAGTGAGCTGAAAATGGAAGGCTTGCTACAGTAAAGCAAAGATTGGGATTTGTGAATGTATTGATCACACATTGTAATATCTAGACCAGACTTCATAAAAGAGGTTAAAAAGATAGACAGGGGTTGCAAAAGGCTAGGGTTAATGTGTGTGAAGAGGTTTATTCTTTGTCTAACTGCCTATACATACATACATATATACACATAAATATTTCATAGGATCATAAGATCATAGGATGTTAATAGGCTAATGGCCCTGGGGCCCTTACAAGCCTAGCCAAGAGTTTATCCCCAAAAATAAACCTCAGTCAGCACCTGTCGCCCCTGTCATCAACTCATCAAGGTTGTGCTTGAAGAGGGTCAGTGATGTGCTCTGTTTAACGTGTATGGGAAGTCTATTCCAGGGACAGGGCAGCCTCTGGGAGACAAACCTGTCTCTCCAGCAGGTTTTGTTAATGTCACATATTAGGTTCAGGCCTTTTGAGCGGGTAGTGCATGATGAGTTAGACTTACAAATATGGAGCATCTCTATTAGGGCGGGGTCCGAGTTTGCCTTGTAGGCGAGACACAGATCACCTTTAAGCAATCTGTACAATACCGAGTAGAGTGATAGTGATTTGAGCCTGTCTGCACAGGAAGGCATCAGCAATAATGCCCTCCTAGCCTGGCAAAATACCAAAACAATCATTTCCATAATAAAAGCCCAAGTTGTTCTTAAAAAATATCTAAATTATTGTTTGCTTTAATATAATTTAGTAGTCTATTCCATGCATCTACTAATCTCTCAAAGAACCAATTAGTACATCTCTCACGCTTATATAATCCCATGGTTTGTCTAATGCTTCTCTACTATTCTGTGATAGCCCCAGTCATTCTTAGAGGTAGCAGTCTGTAAATGCCTTACATAACTGAATAAGGTCTCAATTTAAATATCTATACAAAACCACTGAATTAATTTAGATATTTGAATCTTTCATACTAATTTAAATGTTCACATCCATTAATGTCCTTTGTATATTTCTGCTGTACTCTTTCCAATTTTCTCATCCTAGTTTTCTTATAGAGTTTCTATATTATTAATAATGCATACTGTAGTTTGAGTCTAATGTAACAAACAATGATTTAATCATTTCTGATTTCCTAGACTTTGTAAATCTTTTTGGTCAGCCTGCAGTTTTATAACTATCATTTACCAATTTGCTCTAGATGATTGCCACTGTTGAAGTGACTCCCTGACCCCATGTACAAAAATGGGAAAATGGGTTGAGGATTGTTGGATGGAATTTACTAATTGGTTGATATGATCAGAAAAACTGATAACTGGATCTACCCATATACCCTGGTTCTTAAATGAATCTACAGTTTCAGTTACCATGTATTGTATTAAATATTCACTCTTCAGTCTGTCTCCCCAATTCCATGTGCTTAGTTTTTGATGTACACACACACACACACACACACACACACACACATATATATATATATATATATATATATATATATATATATATATATATATATAAAAGCATATTATTCACCTGTGCCCAAATACTCAGTTTAGTCAAGTTGTTCTGCAGGCATGCCCTATCAGTAACAAATGTATTTTTTGCCCTTTTTCAAGCCATCTGCAGACAATATAGTGTATTATATATACTATATAGGCCAAACATCTAGGTCTTTTAAATTATGTATTTCAGAACATTTGAGCAACATCAGAAACAAGGTTATTACTAATGCCTTGTATAAATATACCTTGGTTCATAAAACGGCAAATTTTCATTTCACCATCATTGACAAGGTTGTGGGTTCCAAGGTCTCTAAAAATAAATGGCATGAACTTTTAAATAAAAAGGAAAGGTCATGGGTTATTTGTTTGGGAGTGTTTGTTCCCTCCAGGACTGAATGAACATCTTTAGTGTTATATATGTTATATATATTAACTAATATCAATATTCAACTTATTATTTTTGATTACTGGTCTTTGTAAGATATATTTTTATTTTACAGAGTTTGATTTTTTAAATAATGTTTGTTTCCTTTTTTCACTCATCTTTCAGGTTAGCATTCCACATTTTTAAATATGTATATTTATTTTTGCTTTGTGCTTTATTTTCATGCAGTCCTGTTGAGTGAATACACTGATGTAAGTGTGTTCTTTGTATTGGAATCATCTAATTGTGTCTATGTTCTCATTGGGGGAACAATTGAGGATCTTACATAAAAGGGGTGTTTCATTGTGTGGTTTTGTTTTCTGCATTGATAAAGGTCTTTTGGGCTGAAACCAGTCTGCCTTTTGTTTCAACAAAGGTTGGAGTCATCCTTTTGTGCTGGCCATTTTGCTTTTGTCATGATTATCTTGGCCTTTGCACTTGCTGTCCGTGCGTGGCTTTCCTTGGACTGTAGCTGATTTTCAGACTTTGCTGGTGGCGTCTGATGAATCCAATTTGGTATTGGGTGTCTCTGTGCTTTCAGGCATCATTGGTGCACCCTTTATGGTACTTTCAGGTGTTGCTTTCAACACTGCTGCAGTTTTTCATCATTTGGGAACTATCTGGATGAGAATATATTCATATTTTATTGTTTTATTGGAGGTCATGTTTGGCTCACATATTTTCTAACATTATCGGTGCTGGATGGTGGTTTGCCTAACTGTGATTGCTGGCTGCTCGTTTGTTTGGTGATATCCCTTATGGTTTCTATCGGATATAGAATAATGGTTATTTCAAAAACCTAGCTTGGCAGTCATCATAGTCCCTTTGATCTGGAGTTCATTACAACCTGCCTATTCGTTGTTTGATCTTGGGATCATTTCATTTTCTCTATTTTGTAATTTGGGACCTCTTCCTTATGGTGACAACAAAAATATTTTTATATGGGAGTCGCCTTTGGGTCCAGGAACGTCTTTGTAGTTGGTAACAGTTCTGTTTTTACAGTGGAAGTGTTCATGCTTGTTCTTTATTAAGCTCTGAATATATTTAATGGACAACTTTGGGCACCAGTTTTTACAACTGGCGTATTGGAAGCATTTCAGGGCCATGTATACTTGGAAGGAGGGTCATGGTATGATTTTTTCATCAGGTTCCTGGATTTATAATTTTCTAAAACTGATAACAGCTTCATTTTCCTAGAAGACGGGTCCTGCGCTCATTCTACATCAAGATTTAGATCTATGTTTCACTTTGGGTCTGACTGTGTTTATGAAATAAAGTCACTAGCCACGATAGTTTGTATGGACAAGATTTGGCACTGTTTGTTACATTTGAGTTATTTGAAGTGCTTTATGGGGGGTGTATATTTCTACAAGGTAATACTCTTTATCTCTATGTGAATAAGGTCATCTTTGGTTTGTACCAAGTACTGATTTTGCTTCTACATACATGTTTGGGGTCTGGATGACTTTGTGAAGAGGGCTTCAGTGACAATCTTTTTCATGAATAATATTGCTCTTTGGATACTATATTATTTGTTTGGGTGCTTACTTTACAATGAGTTGGGACTGGCATTATATATTCAATTTGATATTCAGTTGGACATTTGCCAACTTACAGGTTGGCTTTTTTTGGAATATTGACAATATTTTTTCTCTTATACTTATTCCTGTTTGTATTAATATTTGGAATAAGTTTGGTAAATTTATGGTAACTTGTTGCAATATACCTTGGGGATTTATAATGTGCCAATACTGTTCATGTTTGCCTTGCTTGTTTAAAAGATCTGGTATTGCTAACCGACTTTACTATAGGGTATAATAAGTGTTCAACATCTGGGCTTCAACACATAGGTATGCTTTCTGGCTTAACTCTGTATTAACCTAGTTGTAGTTGGATTGGGTTAATCACTGTTTTTTTGGTTATTGAGGTAGTGCAGGCTAGTTGCTATATACAGTATAAAAACTAAATTACAAGCATTTGTGACCCTGTTTTAGGTTGGTGCTAAATAATATACTAAGGCGGTGGCCTTTCATCTCATAAATATTGATCTTTTAACTATTTTGAAAGGTTTATCGATAGATAAAGAGGATATTGGCATTTTTGAATCGCATGGGACTAATTTACCAACTAATAATTTGTAACGAATCCAGGATGATGATTGCCAATCTCTTTTTGATAATATTTTTAAAAATATGAAGGCCCTTAGATCAAGTGTTTGGCATGCTAGGCTTTTCAAAGCTTATATCCAGAAGTGTATCACCCCAAGGGGTTTAAGAATTCGTTTGAAGCCTTTAGTGCGGCAGCCTGATAAGGTATTACTCTCAACCTGGTCCAGCATCCAGCAAAATTCCTCCATGGAATTTGTTAAGGCTTTACATGCCTTTCATGAACGCAGGATTTAAATTCTTATTACAGATGTTTCCAAAATGTGTCATGAAGCTAAACAATTTGAACACAAACATCAATATAAGGAATGCTTAAAGAAGTTAAGTGGTGATTTGCTACACTTTGAGTTGAAAGCTAGGAAGGTTCATAAATATAACAGAGATCAACATGATTATAATCAGAGTCATCCCTTTGAACAAACAAAAAAATTTTAAGTTTTCTAGAACTAAGGACCAGACTCCCAGACAAAAAAGAAAAATAAAATCTATCCTGAAAAAGACCATGAGTGATGGCTCGGGAGATGACCTATCTTCCCATACTGATACTGAAAATGAGGTTTCTCAGATATCACCAGCGCACAAGCGTTGTCTTTCTCAGGACAGTATTTTGGGTAATGATAAAATCCCTTTAGGCAGCATAGGAAACAGGGGGTAGAAAACACAAACATAGAGCTCAATCCCAGTTTAACAATAGAGACCATGTTGCAACTTTTGGAGCCAAAACAACTACTATGTCATAAATATTTCCTCTGTTGTTTTATCAGCTAGTGGATATGATTTATTAAATAAAGGACTGAACTTCATACCCAGTTTTTTTGTCTCAGAAAGGTTTTTTGTACAGGATTTGTTGTCCTTTTGTAGGCTTCTTAATTTAAAGTTTTTTTTCAGTGATTCAGAAAACCACACTGAACCCAAGGAGGTGGTCTTTAAATTCCATGCTTCCAGCTTTATGCCACCCATGAACAAACATGATGAGATATTCCAGAAGTGTACACTCAAAGAGTTACATTTTGGTGGACATATTAGTGAGGGTTTGCTTTTTAACAATTTAAATCAATCAGAAAGGGAGGCACTATGGAAGCGTAAGAATAGGAAAGATCTGGTTATAGTACAAACAGACAAAGGGGGCTCTATGGTGGTTATGAATTGGTCCGACTATGAAACTGAGGCCAATAGACAACTCAGTGATGCCAGATTCTACACCAATATGCCCATTGATCCAACTCCACACTTCAAAATTGAAATTGACAACTTTCTTGACATGGCTATGAGTGAGGGCATCATTGATGAACAAACCTGTTTTCATCTTAAGGTTAATGAACCCTTTTCACAGTTTCTCTATCTGCTTCCCAAGGTACACAAAAACCTTCACAACCCTCCGGGGAAACCAATTGTGTCAGGTAGGGGTTCCTTAATGGAACCCATCTCTGTTTACCTTACTCAATATTTGAAACCTTTGTTGAAGGGAGTTAGGGCTAGGATTAAAGCTATGACAGAGTTTCTTAACATCATTGCTGACTCTCAAGTGGAAAATGAATTGTTATTGTGTACCTTGGATGTAACATCACTTTATACCAGCATCCCTCACTGGGGGGGGGTTAATGGCATTGGAATTTTGGCTCACTGAACTTGATTTATATAGCCCTGGGTTCAATACCTTTATTCTCTGCCTGGTAGAGCATGTATTAACCAAGAATGTTTTTTTGTTTGATGGAAAATGCTATATACAGTTGCAAGGGACTGCCATGGGGGCGACTTTCGCTCCCATTTATGCAAATCTTTTCATGGGCTATCTGGAACATCATATGATCTATGATAGGAGCCATGACATCTTTATTGATGAAATGTTTATCTGGTGTAGGTACCTGGGTGACTGCTGGATGATTTGGAAATCTGATGCATTTATTTACAAGAGTTTGTTATCTTAATGATAATAAATGTGGTATCCAATTTACTGTTAACTCCAACAAGAGGTTGATTCCATTTTTGGATGTTTTGGACAATAAACAACATGATGGTACTTTAACCAGTACAGTTTATAGGAAGCCCCTTTCACTCCAACTAATTACTGCATGCATCCAGCTGTCATACAGGTCACATCATGAGGAATATTCCAAAATCCAAATATATGAGGATAAAACGATATGCTCAGGAGAGACAGATCTTGCATATTTCAGCAGTGATTTAACCCACAGGTTTGTGGAACTGGGCTATTCTGCTAAACACTTGACACATACTAGTTCTATTGTTGGTAAGATGCCTAGGGAGGAATTACTCACCTACCAAGCTTCCAAATTACATCAAGGATCTAAAATTAGATTTACTACTACATTTGGTAGGAATACCAAGCATCTTACCCAGTTAATACAGAAACACTGGGATATTTTACTTTCTGATGAGTATTTAGCCAAAATATTGGACAACAGATGTGTCTTTTCCTATCGAAGAGGGGCAACTTTAGGGGGACATCTAAGTTTTTACAAGAGGCATTCATCTTCCCAAGTTAAAATTCAACGTACCTTAGATGGTACTAAAGTGTCTGGTTGTTTTCCTTGTGAATATTGTGCCTTTTGTAGATATGTACTCAAAACCAAAGAGTTCTCTACTAAAAATACATGTGTTTTTGAAATCCGGACCCTTATGAATTGCAGTAGCAGTTGGGTGATTTATTTGGCTGAGTGTCACTGCCCTGCATTTTATATAGGCCAAACATCTAGGTCTTTTAAATTACGTATTTCAGAACATTTGAGCAACATCAGAAGCAAGGTTATTACTAATGTCTTGTATAAACATACCTTGGTTCATAAAACAGCAAATTTTCATTTCACCATAATTGACAAGGTTGTGGATTCTAAGTTCTCTAAAAATAAATGGCATGAACTTTTAAATAGAAAGGAAAGGTCATGGATTATTTGTTTGGGTTTTTTTTTTCCCTCCAGAATTGAATGAACATCTTTAGTGCTATATATGTTATATATATTAACTAATATCAATATTCAACTTATTATGTTTGATTATTGGTCTTTGTAAGATATATTTTTATTTTACAAGGCTTGATTTTTTAAATAATGTTTGTTTCCTTTTTTCACTCATCTTTCAGGTTAGCATTCCACATTTTTTAAATATGTATATGTATTTTTGCTTTGTACTTTATTTTCATGCAGTTGTGTTGAGTGAATACACTGGTGTACGTGTGTTCTTTGTATTGGAATCACCTAATTGTGTCTATGTTCTCATTGGGGGAACAATTGAGGATCTTTCATAAAAGGGGTGTTTCACTGTGTGGTTTTGTTTTCTGCATTGATAAAGGTCTTTTGGGCCAAAACCGGTCTGCCTTTTGTTTCAATAAAGGTTGGATTCCTCCTTTTGTGCTGGCTATTTTGCTTTTGTCAAGACTATACAATACCTCAAATAAAAAGGATAGATGTGAAAGATAGATCCTAAACAAGTATCAACCCAGGACAGACCCCTTCCCCTGTGGGATTGCAACCTAGAATTTCACCTGTCGAGCTGCTGTATGATACCTGCTATGTTCTATTTGTAAGTCATGCAGCTATTCATCTTAATACCTAGTTGTTCTAATTTATTGATCAGCGTTTGTGTACGACCCTATCAAAGGCTGAAGTTAAGTCTATATAAATTATATGACAGCACGTTTTCATGTATAACTATTATTATAAAACATCATCCTACAAGCAGCTAAAATCTTCTTTCAACATACATATGTTGATATATGGTTTCAAGTCCCAGCCCTTCCAGTTATGACAATAATTTCTCTAAAATCACATTTTCCATTACTTTTCCACAACAATAAAGTAAACATATAGACCTATATGAATCTAGGTTTGTCCTGTTCCCATACACCTTAAATATGAATTTAACAATTGCATGTTTCCTATCTTGAGGAATCTCTGCATACTAAAATGACCCAGTGAATAACAAATATAATAGTATTGTTAGTTCATGCTGAAGTGTTCTCAGGTCATTGTTATTAATTCATCTCTTTCTTGTCTTTTTTTGGGTCTAGCTTGTACAGTTCTTTTCAATAAATCTAATTTCAGATTCTGAAGTTGCTTTGATGTTACTAGCACAATTTATTACCCACCTTTGAAGAGACAAACTTTTTTGGATATGATTTTGTAAATATATCTATAATCTGTTGTGTTTGAGAATACATTTTGGAATCAACACACAGTTTATCAGTTTGTATGTTTTTACTCCTACCACATCTTATATTTATATAAAATGGTTTCTTTCCTATTATGCTCAGTACCTTTATATACATGTTCCTCAATTGTTTTCCTAATCTGATCCCAGACTATGCTTAATCTGTTGGTCCAGTTTGTTTATTTCAGTTAAAGTTATAGTTTGACCTTGTTTCCATTTCTTGTATTTTTTATCTCTCATCTTAAGTAACTTGTAGAAAAGTAAATATACCCTCCTGACCTTGATTACATAGATCCTAATGTCAAACATTTTTGGAGTGGGGGGGTTGCATTCAATTTGCCTTTCAACACTTGTCATTGACTCCATATAGTCTGTTGTTAATTTTCTGTGCATTGGTTTGGATTTCAAGTTGGCAGAATTGCCTAGCCATAATTTTGTTTCCCCAAAATCTATATTTTTGTTTTATAACATACAACTCTTTTCATAACACAAATAATATAATTTGTATAATGAAGTTATTCGTTTTGGTTTTCAAGTGTAATCACAAAAAAAACTATTTACATTTATGTACATATGGTGCCATTCAAACTTCACAGTAATCTTTTCTTATTGAAGTTATCTTATTGTAGTATTTCACTTAGAGTGATCCAATGTGGAGTCCGTTATACAACACTTTTATCAATAGGAAATATTGTGGAGATTTTTAATCTTGTCTATATTAGTATAATGTTAAAGATTTTTTCCCAGTTTTCTAAAATTCTAGAGCCTTTAGTTCCCTTATCAATTATTAATTTATGTGCTAGCAAGTGTTTAATAGTCATCTATTTGAAGTCTTCCCATGTGAGGGTCCGTCTGTTTAACTATTTGGATGCCTAGCCATAATTTTACCTTTATAACCCCATAACCCCACTGCACATCAAAGATTGCAAAACCTGATAGGAAGTAATAATCATGTCATTAGGAACATAAACAATGCCCACTGCATTATGTTCCCTGGTAGATTTGTTTACAATCTGCAGCAATTGTTATTCCCAAGCCTACTATGCAAATAATTTTCTTACTAATATTGTAGAATCAATATGATTCCATTATGTTTCTGGCAAATATAAGTCCACAGTTACTATTATTTTTCTAAAATTTGACTTTGGTGGTCTATATGCTCCAACAATTGTAGTCTGTTCCAGAGTTCTCTTTATCATCACAGTTACACAATCTACAGTATTGGTATCACCATTAAACATGTAATAATTACGTCTTATAACAATGTCATATCCCTGTCATAACACCCCCACCTGATTTTTTTGCTAGAACATTTGCTACAGTAAAAAACATTTATACCCTGACATAACTGGTTTCCAGTCATTATTCTTTAACCATGTTTCACAAACAATAACCACATCAATCTTATGTGAATGTAACAACATTTTCAATAAAAATTCTCTTAGTGTTTAACAGTCAGCACAGCACGGTTAAATCATATTTTGCTGTCTTATGAACTATTAAATTTTCTGACCGGGCAAACATCCTGCCTTGTGTTAATTAAATACTGTGATATATCTGCTGCAAAAATTCTCTTTCCTTTTGTTTTAATCAAGTGGAGTCCATCCTATCTAAATACATGTATGCCCAAAATTAGGGTTGGATTTTCTACACATTTCCATTTTTTAAAATGGGATATATTTTCGTGTAGTTTTTTTTCATTCTCACTGACCTGACTCTGCTGTATATATGTGATTTATGAAAAAAACATCCTAACACCTGTACAAGCTATGTTATCTACGAGGGCTATATGTTCCCTATTAACATTCAGCAAGTCCTTGAAGATGAGATAATTTAATCCAACATGAATAAAAACAGCTCAATATTTCCTTACATTTAAGCATTCAAAGGCACTACTTATATCTTGATTTTTTTTGTTCCTGGAAAGCATGACACTATTCGATACTCATTATCCTCTCTGGAAATTTACATATCACTTCCTTTAATAATTGAGTTTCCAATTACTGGTATGTAATTTCTGACCAGATCTGCTGAATCTCCCACTTCTAATTCAACAATTTCTGCTCAATCAGTTATTACAAAAGAATTATCTTAGTCACTGTTAGTCCTACTACCCTCACCGTTTTCACTGCTTTTTTTCATTTGCAAGCATATAATTCTCATCTAGCTGTCTTTGAACTTCCACAGTCTGGGCCATATTAACAAATTTAGACGTTCTCCTTTTTTCTTACAGTAATGTTTTTAACCCTTCCTAGTTCAGTTTAGATTTCTTTTCTCTTAGCCTACCCATTGCCTCTTTTTTTTCTACATTAACTGTTGGAAAAATTATGTCATTTTCTACCAACTGAATGTTTTGCAATTGAATAATGTTACCATTCTCTGTAATATGTGTGTTACACACAGAGTGTCCTTTTTTAGTATATATTCTCTTTGCATTATAGGCATTAATCAATTTCTTTTTCTACTGTATTTGTTGTGGACTTCTCTTTCCTTCTTCTTCTTCTCCATGCTCTGAATCCTCAGATTGCTGAATACTTATATCATGAATTCCAAAGCTGTCATCAGTAGGATTATGTTTAGTATAGGATAAGTCATCTTTACTGGCAGAAGACAAATCATTTCCTACATGCTTTTTTGCACATTGCCTAATATTGTTTTTTTCATTGGTCCTTAATATTTGCAGAAAAAGTTTTCTAAGCTGCGCCAATTGCATAAGTATAATTACTTTCAGTAAGTCTAGATACTCTGTTACTAATTGTAAGCAAATCATCCAACTTTTGATAAGAGTAACACTAGTCTCCAGTGTTACCAGGTGTTATCCTTGTATATACACAGCATTTAGCACATTTGGCAAGATATTTGTACGTCAGCAAATTGTTAATGACATACTCATTTAAAAAATCCATTCTCAGTTACAAACAATTAAAGAATTCTAAAAGAATAAAAATCAAAATCAGTGACAACAGGTTTGAAAAAAATAAAACAATTGATAAAATAAGTCAAACTGAGTGAGAAACTCATACAAACATTATGCAAATAAATATTAAATTAAGTATATTGAGCTAACCTCATCCAAGGGGAAATAATTCATAAAGTAGTCTCTGTTTGTGCAGCACGCACACGAGCTTAAACAGGAAGGCAATGGGAAGGGTAAACAGCAGTATGAAGGTAACCAAGGAGAACTAGCTTAGCTGGCAGGTGAAATGCATCAGAATCAGCCAAATGCACAGGCAGCAGACCAGACCAGACCAGAACACTACTATAAACTAAGCAAACACCTTCCCCTCTGTTTTTTTCCACACTCTACACCACCGGTGTAAACAAGCGGGGAACTTTTAACACTCACAACACCAAAATGATAGGGGCTGCAATAGCTATCGTACAACTTGTGGAGAGGGTGGTGAGGATGTGAATGCTGTTGAACAACACACAGTGAGGAGACGGAGAAGAGTGTACAGACCCAGGCTAACCTACCAGGGGCTACATGAGTTGGAGATAGTGGAGCACTATAGGGTGGACAGGCACCTCCTACAGCAAATTGTTGAGCTGTGCCGGCCATGCCTCACACACAGAACTAACAGAGGGGAACCCATCCCAGTGGATACCAAGGGATGTGTAGGCCTAGGAATACTAGCTACAGGTACCTTCCAAAGGCCAACTGGGGATATGATGGGGATTTCACAGGCATCAGCATCCAGGGTACTCCACCAGCTCCTGGATGCCATGTCAGCACATGTCAGTGAGGATGTATATTTCCCCAACACCCGTGAGGTGTTGGCCAGAAATATGTAACTGTTCCACCAAATAGCAGAATACCCTGAGGTAGTGGGTGCTATAGACTGCCCTCACATACACATCAAAGCACCACCTGGTGAGTGGGGTAGGGTCTACATCAACCGCAACGGCTTCCCCTCCATCAACTGCCAGGTCGTGGGTGATACCCAGGGCATAATAATGAATGTGTGTGCTGGCTGCCCTGGAAGCTATCATGATTCCCACATCTGGCATCTGATGCAGCTATACCAGAGATTTGCCAATGGGGACATCCCTCATGATCACCTAGTGGGGGATGCTGGATATGCACTGGAGCCGTGGCTGATGACACCCATCAGAAATGCACACACACCCGAACAAGAACTCCATAATGAGGCACATGCACAGACCAGAATTATAGTAGCGTGTGTGTTTGGGATGCTCAAGTCATGGTTCTGGTGCCTGGACACATCCGGTGGAGCCATGCAGTACTTCCCAGCTACATGTACCCATATTGTCCTTGTATGTGCCATGCTACACAATATGATCCTGTGGAAACAGCTGCAGCAGGAACAGCATGGGGCAGGGCCACACAGCCCCCCACCATTGCCAAGGCCTGCACAGGCACAGAGTGACTCAGAGGAGGAACAACCTGAGCCTGCTCCAGTAGGCAGAAGGAGGCATGCCCAGTATGACCTGGCCTTGGCAAAGAGGCAACGCATAGCACATACACTGACACAGGAAAGACCCAGGGAATAACACCTCTCTCCGACTCTCACATACAGTAAAAGGGATGCCAAACAGTACACTACCTATGCCTAACCATGTGTAGGGAGTGTAGTACATGCATCTGACATAGGCAGCCCTGCAGCACCACCCTCAATACTGGGACAACCACAAGGTAAGTGACTCACACATGCCAGTTGGGGGGGGTCACATACTCAAAAACAATCACAGCCAGCAGGACAGGTGTAGACAAACAAAAACAAAGGCAGTGCTATGGCCTCTGAATGAGGCCTATGGGTAACCTCCCCCCAAGGCTTACACAAACAGACTACAGCAGGTCAAGCAGTGGGATGTCAGTTCTGAAGGGTAGGAAGTCAGAAACTAATATGTAGGTAATTAAAAGCTAAGATCTGTAGTACACTGGTATGCCTCTAGCCAGCATGATAGGTATGACTACAGACTGAAATGGAGTACCTGACATACTAGTACAGTCCTAGTAAATGTGTACAAGTGTCAGGTGTGCCCCCCCATCCGACGCAGAAATGTAGTTACAGTCAGGTGTGCCCCCCATCCTGTGTAGAAATAATCAGGTGTACCCACCCATCCTATGAAGAAATGTAGTAACAGTCCATGCCAAATGATCGACGGATACCCTGAAGAAACAGCATGCTACCTGTAGGTGGACAACACAAAGGTCAGTACTGCAGTACAAACTACCTGGACTCGATCCACACATTCAGTACAGACGGCCATACTGGGCATGCCCACACACTTAGAGTAATGAAGGCATTGCCAGTCAACAACATACTGAAAGGTCATACTGGGCATGCTCACACACTTAAACACATGAAGGCCATGTCTGCAAACACCAGTGGACCAGACATATCTGGCAGCCACAGATGTTAGTGCAGACACTCCTCAGTATGCACCACACATGCTTAGCACACACAGTGGATAGGAATACAGGTATATATGTAAGGACAACACACTATAATAAGCCAAAGGTAGACATACATAGATGTGTGGAAGAGGGTGACTGTGACAAAGAGCCATCCAGGTCTCTCCAACCCAGCACACAGCCAAAGGTCCACAACCACACGAGGGTCTGATGTCACACACCGCAGATACTAGCCACCAGTATCTGTCAGCATTACAGAATATGTGGTGCACATGCCAGCTGTGCAACATGACTGTTCAAGGAAGTAGTCATCTAGCTGCTGTATACACATACCTGTGGAATATGACCCAGGTTGTGCCCACATGTGGCGTGTCAACCCCTAGATGAATGGGTTATGGCCCATGCACACACACTGCCCTCCCCATAGCCCCAGTATGACAATCCTGCTGAGGTCATCTACTGTGAAATACACCTTTGGGAGAATTGTATCCAAGTAATCTCGGTGGCACATCCCATAACTGCTGTAGTGTGATAAACTAGTTCGGTAGGTCCATAGGTTCATAGGTAGGTACTAGGCTATCTGCTCGAAGGCATTTACAAGTCTAGCCAGAATGTGTTGGCTTTCACTGCCCCCTTTGACTAGTTCCCTGTGCCTCTATCCAGCAGAGCCACTGAAGTGATCCCCGGGGTAAACTTTCTGTTTCCCATCCACTCGTCAAGGTTTCTCTTGAAGAGTGTTAATGAGGAGCTCTGCCTAATGTAGATTGGAATCTTGTTCCAAAGCATGGGAAGTCTCTGGGACAGGAATCTATCCCTCCAGCATGTCCTATTTATTGTTGTGGTGAAGTTTAGATCCCTAGAGTGCGTGGCCCGAGGGGATAAGGTTTACTTTAGGTGGAGCATGTCCATCAGTTCTGGGTTGGACATGGCCTTGTATGTCAGGCAGAGATCACCTCTGAGTAGGTGGTATGCAACCGAGTACAGATGGAGTTTCTTCAGTTGAGCTGCATAGGGCATCTGTTTGAGGCCAGTGATACTCTTGGTGAGGTACTTCTGTGGTCTTTCCAGCTGTTGCAGGTGTCTTGTAAGGTACATCCCAAATGGGGCGCTGTACTCTATGATGGGTCTGATGAGTGATGAGTAGAGGGGCACAATGACCTTTTTTGATCTGGATGAGAACCCTTTTGTGATTAGGCGGGCCACATAGAAGGATTTTATAACTACTTTGGCAATGTGATTATCAAAGGAGAGATTACTATCTACTTGGGTCCCCAGATTCCTTATTGCATCTTCCGTATTTAGGGGATTACCACCTATGTGGCAGTTTGTGGGTAATCTGTTTTTTCCAAAGGGGATGACTATGCACTTTTTTGGCATTTAGCTTGAGGCCATGATTTTGACACCAGGTATCCGTCTCCGTGAGACCCTTTTGGAGGAGTCTGTGTCAGCCAGAGAGGGAATTATAACCCCTAGTTTGCAGTCATCTGCGAACTTGGTCAGCCATAGTCCTCCTGTGCTTGCCTGTACCTCTGAGACGTATATGCCGAACAGGAGGGGTCCGGGGTCCTAGGACTGACCCCTGGGGAACGCCACTTGTAACCAGTTTAGAGTCGGACCTAGCTCCTGCAACTCTCACCATGTGGGTTCTGTCCGTGAGCCAGTTGGCAACCCATCTTGTGATGTAGAGGTTTATGTTCAGGCTGGTGAGCTTGTCTATAACACCAGAATGGGGAATGGTGTTGAAGGCCTTAGCGAGGTCTAGGTAGGCTGTGTGTACCAATTTTCCCTCGTCTATAGCCTTGGTAACTGTCTCAAAGAAGTCCACCAGGTTTAGAAGGCATGATCTGCCCTTAACAAAGCCGAACTGGGTAGGGTCCAGTGTTTGGAGGTTCCCAGTGTCTCTGTTAATGAGTTCCATGATGATGCGCTCTATAGCCTTGCAGACCAAGCTAATCAGGCTTATAGGGTGATAGTTCCAAGGGTCTGTTGTGGCTCCACCTTTGTGGAGCGGAATAACCATTGCTGTGTGCCACTCTATGGGTACATTGCCTGTGAAGAGGCTGAGTTTGAACAGTGTGTTTAGATGAGGGGTAAGTTCATCTTTGAGCTCATGTAGGATGCAGCCTGGGACACCGTCTGGTCCCATTGATGCTGTGTTTTTGGCTTTGGAGAGGGCTGTTTTAATCTGAGTGTCTATGGTTCCAGGGGCTCTACATTCTTCTGGTATGGTTATGGGCCATTTTGGGGGTGAGAGGGAGTGAAGTTTGCACTGAACCTGTATGCCAGGATGTTGGCGATATCGGTCGGTTCAGTGTATTTTGTGCCATTCTGCACTAACTCTAAGCAGATCTGAGCATTGCTACTTAGACTCTTGACATAGCTAAAGAATGCCTTGTGGTTATCTTTGGAGTCCTTGGCAATTTTTCTTTTGAAGCTCACCTTGGATGCTTTTATGAGGGATCGTAGTTTCTTGCTGATACTGATCAGGGATGTCTTCCCTTCTTGGGATTTTACGCTTTTCCGTACTAGTTTCCTCCTTCTATTGTATAGCTTGTTTATGGCAGGGGTCTACCAGACTGGTTTCCTTTTCTTGGAGGAATGAGTCTTGGTTCTGCTTGGGATAGCACAATCCATGCATTCTTGTAGGTGCTCATAGAATGCATTAGTAAAGGATTTTTCAGCTTGATCAGCGTTATCCAATAGCAAGGGGGCTTTGAAACTTTCCACCTCGCTCTTAAGTAATGTGAAGTTTGCTTATGAAAAGTTTTTCACTGTGGTTTCCTTGTCCAGGGGTCGGTGCGGAATGTGGATATCCAGAGTGATTTGTTTATGGTCAGATCTCACCAGTGAGGGGTTGACCTCTGGTTTGGAACACCAGTTGCCCATGTTGGTGATGACCAGGTTCAATATGTTGTCACCTGTGATGGGAGTGTTGGCCAGTTGATCCAGGGCATTTGAGTTTATAAATTCTAGGAAATGTTGGGCAAAGGAGTTAGTATTTGAGTAGTTCTCCCAGTTAATGTTTGGGTAATTGAAATCACCCAATATTAGGGTGTTTTGTAGAACCTTTATGTTTCCCAGTGTTTTCAGAAATGCAGAATGGGGGTCCTGGGACATGGTGAGTGATCTGTAGCAAGCTACAATTTGAATTGCAGTTTTGCCCATTGTTAGTTGCACGTGGATGATCTCTGAAGCATCATGCTGTGCCACTAACCTGGAGGTGTGGGTATCCTTGATGAATATGGATACGCCCCCGCCTTTTGTATTTCGGTCCAGGTTCTGTGGCTGAAATGTATGGTATGAGTTGTAGCCTGGTAGTGCTGGAGTGCTCTCTGGACCCTTAAACCAGGTTTTTGTTACTGCACATATATCAGTTTTCTCCATACTGAAGAGTGCCTCGAGTGTATGCATTTTGAGGTTTAGACTTCTGGCATTTAGTAGTATTACCCTCAGTTTTTTGTTATTTGTCCTATTTACAGTGGTGGGTTTGTCTTTTGAGCCTTGCCTAAAAAAGGCACTATGGGGGTGGCAAGAGCCTTGGCCAGTATTCAAAGGCCTAAGTGTGACAGGTGCAAGCCATCTCTAGTGAAGCAGCGTGGCTTGTCGAGCATGTCATCCCAAGCGAACAGACACTGGATCCCCTTTGAATGACACCAGAAACTTAGCCAATTGTTGAAATTGATATTTTTTTCTTTATACCGTGGTATCATTCTTTGTGAGGGCAGGATGCTACTCAGGGTCAGGGTCATACCAGCCTGGGCTATGTGATCAGAGAGCTCTTCTATGTCTCTTTTCATGTAGCCCAGGGAGGTACAGCTCAGGTCATTCACACCAACATGGACAATGACAGTGTTGTATTTGTACTTGTTCTGGAGTGACCTGAGTGCTTGTGTTATGTGGCGGATCCTGGCACCCAACAGGCAGCTAACAGTAACCTTCTCCTTATTGAGCCTAGTGAGTGGGACGTCAGTATGCCTTACTATAGAGTCACCTATTACTAGTGTGTTGGGTATGTTATTTTGCCTTAAGGGCTGTGATTGTGTGGCACACTGGTTTTGTGAAGTATGTGTTTCATGGTTTGTGTTGGGGGGAGGAGGTTGCTTGGATGTCTGCTTTGAAGTCTCTGTTGCTTTTGCAGATTTTTATTTAGAGCCTCCAAGTATGTTTTTGTGTATTTATGTATGTTTTTTGCTGGTGCTAGTTTAATGGGTCTATGTGAGACTGGTTGTGTGATGCAAGTATTTTCCTTCTCCTTTTGACTGTCTGATCCAGTCTTGGGTTGAGAGAGCTTAGCCTCCAGTTTGGCTGTATAATTGCATCTCTTGCATGTACTAGTGTTTGGTGGTAGGAGGAGAGGGTTGTCTGTGTACATGAGGCAGTTGTAACATTGCCTCAAAATGCCCAGATTCAAACGTTGGACTGGAGAGTACACCTGAAACTGCCCTTTGGACATGCCTGGATAGGTACAGTGAACTGTTTTACTGATTAGCTGGTAAGGTTGAATAGAGAGCCTTGTCCTTCTATACAGTATAGGGGAGTCTAGTGCTAGGGTTTATAAGTACTTGCTATGAGTTTTGAGCAAGTGCCAGGCTGAGAAATGAATGACTTGAGTGCTTAAGTTGAAAGTTTGTCTAGTTCCAAGAGAAAAATTGAAGAGGAAACTTTGTGGAGCCGGGAATAGTTATACCCTAGCTAACCGGTGCTGCCCGGTGCGCAAAACCGGGCAAATGTGGTTTTTATAGCAGGGAAATGAAAGAGACAGAAATTAGCCTAAAATGGCCAATAAACTACTAATTTGGGGGTGGAAACCACTCCTCCAGGGACAGATAGGCTGCTCAAAGCTCCCCTATCTCACAGGTGAACAGAGAAACTTCCTTCTATACAAGTAAGGTATGGGCAAACACAGAGATTTGTAACACAGCCCTGAATTCATCACTAACCTGAAAACTGGACTATACTAGCTTTGACACATATATATATATATATATATATATATATATATATGTATTTTTTTTTTTATGATGTTTTATAGAAGTTTTTTCTTATTAGGTCTGTTGATTTTATTGATACATCATATAATAATATCAATTGCCTTATATATTTGCCATCACTCAGATTCTAGATTTATATTCAAATTTAATATAATTGATTAATTAATTAATTGGAGATACGTAATTGTTTTATACTATTTAAATGTAAGTGGATGTCTTGATTAATTTAGATCTGATGAAGCGTACCAGGGGAGTATGCGGAAGCGCTCATCTGTTTGTTTTATTTTAATAAAGTATTTATTGTTTTTCTTTCCATGGTAGTCCGACTACGTCTTTTTGGCTTTATATATTTCTACTTGTTTTTACGAAGTTGGACTTTTAAGCAGCTACGCTCGCCTTTTTTCATTCAGCTTGGAAAGGTGGGAAACAATTTTTTTTGTTTGTTTTTTGTTTTTGTTTTTTCAGAAAATAAAGCAGATACAATTAAAAAAACACTTTAAATTCACATAAAAGGATACTTATCATTATATATCTCAGATCAGAGATGTAGTCAATGCCCCTAGTAATAAAGTAGGAAGAAACACAAATACAGTAATAGCAAATGAATAATGTGCATTTTTCATATATATATAAACAATAGAAAATTAACAAAATGATTTAAACAAGTTACCCAATTAACCAGAAAAAAGCTCAAAGCTGAGTCCTGTTCCAGCAGTCTTCAATCAGACAAGTTCTAACTGCACACTCCTGCCACTAGGGTGCAGAGGAACCTTCTCCAAAAAAAGATGGCCTGGATCAGTGCTCAAGTTATACAAACAAAGCTAGCTTCAGCAGGCCTGAATCCGGTCTATGCTACAGCAACAAGGCGCACCAATTTCAGAAAGAAACAGTTCAAATAAGCAGGCACAATAGGCCTGTGACCTGAAATTTCCAGCTCAGAAGGGCAGAATTCAGCCTCTCCTCCCACAAAAGTGCAGACCACAAACCTTCTTAATGTAGAATAACTGGTCTGAAGCCCAAGTGCTTAAACCAGAAATAATACACTTTTAGAATAGCAGACACTGAGCCTTTAATCAGCAATTCTCAGCCTAGAAGGATGTAAGCTACCTGTCCTTCCACAACAGTGCAGACCACAAACCTTAATGTAAAACAACTGGTATGAAGCCCAAGTGCTTAAACCAAAAGACTTAGAATAACAGTTACAATTTAATCAGGCTACTACCAGACATTAATAAATGCAGCAGAATAAATAAAATTGAGTACTTTTAAGAAGAGACAAAAGCAAAATAAAATAGGAGGAAACACAAATACAGTAAAAGCAGATGAATAAAGTGAACTTTTATTTTTAATATTAAAGTGCAAGGAGAGAGGAAGGAAGAACCTAAGTGGGTTTGGCCTTCTCAAATCTTCTCTCTCTATTAAGTAGAGTGAACACTAGACTCAGAATATGATCTCACTGCACTCGGTTAAGTGAGCAAATGAGATGGGCCCCAGAGGAGTGTTCAAATACAGACTTACGGGAGGGGCGGGCAATTCCAGAGCCATCAATGCTGACACCAAGACAAGAACAGGGAGGGTAGGTGAGGAACATACTGCAGAGACACACACAGCACGCTATTCAGTGAAACAATTAGGTGGCAGAAAAAATAAAATACAGTACTTTTAAAACTGCAAGTTTGCACTTAACAGAAGACTAAAATACAGTACTGCAAATTTGCACTTAACTTCAGCTTCTAATGCAGGTGATTGTAGCCAACCAAGTCTCTCAGAAATTGAGCATAAAATGAATTCTTACACTTTGTGGCCAGCACTTAAAAGTACAGAAGAAACCCTCTAGGCTAACAGTTAAATATCAGATAACAAAGAAGTGAGAAGACCAACATCCCCTCTTACAGCAGAGAGACACACAGCACACTATTCAGTGAAACAATTAGGTGACAGAAAAAATAAAATACAGTACTTTTAAAACTGCAAGTTTGCACTTAACAGAAGACTAAAATACAGTACTGCAAGTTTGCCCTTAACTTCAGTTTCTAATGCAGGTGATTGTAGCCAACCAAGTCTTTCAGAGATTGAGCATAAAATGAATCAACCCCAGCCTTGTCAACTGTGTGTGTGCGTGTGTATGCATGTGTGCCTGTCTGACTCTGTCTGTGTAGAGAGCAATGCTTTTTAGGGTAGGCACACTCCCTACAATTGAAATGCTCTACTTTGGTAAGGCTGATGATGTCATCCACCTAGAAATACATCCCTGGAAATATTGTACACCAGTAATCTCTCTGGCATGTCCCATAACTGCATACTACTGGAGTGTAATAAAATAGGTAGGAGTTCAATTCCTAGTCATGATGGCAACTGTTTGTGTGTCTGTATAGAGAGTGGTGCTTTTTAAGGTAGTCACACTCCCTACAATTCAAATGCTCATCTTTGGCAAGGCTGCTGATGTCATCCACCTAGAAATACACCTCTGGGTAGCTGTAGTCCAGTAACCTCCATAGCACGTCTTGTAACTGTGACCTGCTGTAGTGTGATAAATTAGTTAGATAGCTGTTCTAATCCCAGACATGGCAGGTTTGTGTGTGTCTCTGTCTGTGTAAAGAGCAATATTTTTAAGGTAGTCATACTCCCTGCAATTCAAATGCTCATCTTTGGCAAGACTGCTGATGTCATCCACCTAGAAATGCATTCCTGGAAAGGTCGTGTCCCATAACTGCGTACTGCTACAGTGTGATAAAATAGTTAGGTAGGAGTTCAATTCCTAGACATGGCAAATGTGTGTGTTTGTGTGTGTATCTGTCCGTCTGTGTAGAGAACAATGCTTTTTAGGGTAGTCACACTCCCTAGAATTCAAATGCTCATTTTTGGCAAGGCTGCTGATGTCATCCACCTAGAAATACACCTCTGGGTAGCTGTAGCCCTGTAATCTCCGTAGTGTATCCTGTAACTGTGACCTGCTGTAGTGTTAAAAATTAGTTAGGTAGCTGTTCTAATCCCAGACATGGCGGGTCTGTGTAGAAAGCAATATTTATAGGGTAGTCACACTCCCTAGAATTTAAATGCTCATCTTTGGCAAGGCTGCTGATGTCATCCACCTAGAAATACACCTCTGGGAAGCTGTAGCCTAGCAATCTCCATAGCGTGTCCTGTAACTGCGTACTGCTATAATGTGATAAATTAGGTAGGTTGCTGATCTAATCCCAGACATGGCAAGCATGTCTGTGTCGAGAGCAATGCTTTTTAGGGTAGTCACACTCCCTACAATTCAAATGCTTATTTTTGGCAAGGCTGCTGATGTCATCCACCTAGAAATACACCTCTGGGAAGTTGTAATCCAGTGATCTCTGTAGTGCGTGCTATAACTGCGTACTGCTGTAATGTGATATAGACCTCTGTTAGGGGTTCTATACCAACGCATGTTGGTTGTGGATGTTTTGTGTGTGTTTCAATGTCTGTGTGGGGAGCAAAGCATTTTAGGCTAGTCACACTTAGTACATGCCCAATGGCCTACTTTGTCAGTCTTGCTGATGTCATCCAATGTGAAATACATCTTTGGGGAAGGAGGCCTCCAGTAATCTTTGTGGTGCGTCATATAACAGCTCCATGCTGTAGTGTGATATAGACCTCTGTTGGGGGTTCTATACCCCCACATGTTGGTTGGGGATGTTTTGTGTGTGTTCCAATGTCTGTGTGGGGAGCAATGCATTTTAGGTTAGTCACAGTCAGTACATGTCTAATGGCCTACTTTGGCAGTCCTGCTGATGTCATCCAATGTGAAATACACTTTTGGAGAAGGAGTACTCCAGTAATCTTCATGGCATGTACTATAATTGCAAAGTGCTGTCGTGTAATAAACCAGATTGTTAGAGGTTCAACTCCCAGACATGACAGGTGTGTGTGTGTTTGTAACTTGTATCCTGTGACTGTGTGGCGGGTTTTGCAAATGGATTTTTTGGTGGTCCTATATCACAATATCCACTGTACAGGGATAACAGATGTGAAATAGCCGAGAGGCTGGGGTGGAAATCCATAACCATACATGTGGCATCACGGCCGGGCAATCACAGTTAGCAACCCCAGTATTCCCCAGAGCACACTCTCAACCTATGTCACAAACACACAAACACATACGCCAAGGCAACAGCCAATATGTGTGTATTACATTGCATATTGGCAACTGATAGTAACTATGGAGTGATTGCAGTGGCCTACAGAGGGCATGGCACCGTCTCCATCTGTCCAGTAGGCACATACATGCAGACAGTGAAACTTCTCCATGTTTCCCACTAGACACCTGCAAATCCTGTGGTGCCATCACATGTGACCCACAAAGGACATACCATGCCTAAAAATATGCCATGTATGGACAGATGCCACTGATGCCAGGGTATGCCGTTATGCATGCTATCAATGTAGGTGCAGGGTTAACCTGATGTATATTACCAGCTCCTGCCACAGGTAGCCAAGATTGGCATATCTGATGATAATCTGTGCACACAACATGGGCCCAACACCCCAGGTACAGTTCCACATGTCACTGGACATGCATGTGAGAGGTGTGCACATCCCAGACACCATCTTTGTCATGGACTAGGGAACACATACATGGCAAGCAATGCACAGCATTGGCGACATGCAACAGCCACCCAGGTGATTGGATGGTGGATACAATACCCACCTGTGTGGGCAAATGCAGAAACCACAGGCCTGAGCCACAATGCAGACCATTGTCATGTGGCCTGATACCAAGGTATACCCATCATCTAGCCTTGTATAGCCGTCTGGCACAGTCGACCACCACATACCCATACAGAAATGCACCCATGCATGTCAGTACTTGCACCCTGTGTGTTTGTGTGTGTGTTATATGATGTATATGATCACATGCACACTCACTACAACCCCCAGTGGCATACTGAAGCATGCTGTCTGATGTCACACACTTCCCCATACCCTTTGCCCATATAACCTCCGTATGACCCATGTGGTGCATGTGATACCTGCACAGTAATGTGTTGTGGCAATCTCACTAGGGATGAGCTGTATCCCTGGCGCTGCCAAGTGTGTCAGTGTGTGTGTGCCCCTGTGAGAGTGTGGCTGTGTTGATGCTGGCACCTGTTCATGCAGACAGGCATGTGTACATCACCTACCATACAGCTACCATATCCCTGTTGCAGATGTCACTCACCATCACATACATGTTCTGCAGACTCCATAACAGGTAACCTATGTGGCACATCCAACAACTGCATAGGACTGTAAAAGCACTACATAGTCATCAGGTGTTTGATACCCTGTGCTGATAGGTGTGTGACACAAACATGTTTAAGTTTTACTCTCCCACCCCTCCCTGACTTGTCAATGCCTCTGTCTGCCTCTCTCACTCCCTCACTGGTGGATGTGCAGACCTACACCTGCTTTTCCTAGGCAGCAGCATTTAGGCAAAGGTCATGATCAGCTGATGGCCTCTGCATGAATTGCAGCCCTCCCCAAGCTGATTGCATGTGGAGCAGCTGTGGTAACATTCCCATAGCCAGTTGCATGGAAACACACTCCAATATCTAGTAACATCATGCTTGTGTTGGTCCTCTTCATTCACAGTGAGCAGGAACTCATTCTGTTGTTTGGCAAACAGCATTTCAGATGGAGTGGGGATTTACCTCTGACAACATATACTGTGGAAACAGGCCAACACACAGGAGGGGGATGTGCCTGACCTGACTACAGACTCTAAGTGCTGCTATACTGCATTAGGAGTAATGTTGGCATAACAGGGTGTGTGCATGGCTGTTCTACATGTATGTATACCTGCCATGTCAGTTGTATGTTTATGAGGACTCCCCATCGGTAGGGTCATCTGCAGACTGGACAGTGTGTGGTGCATTTGGTATCATGTGTTACCCACAGAACATGTATCTGTGAACCGGAGAAGGTAGTATGAGGATTGCAGTCTGTAGATGGTGAAAGCCATGACAGTTACTGACTTCATATCCCTCATAGGACATATGTTGCAACAAACCCTTTTACAACAGTAAATGTATGATGTTATCACAGCAACGTGTCAATATTGGCTCTGTGTATGTGCTTCCAGCCACAACTCAGTCAACCTTTGTACATATGTCATGCATTAAGAGGTGCATATGTGCTGTACACCATAATTAGTGTCATCATATCTGATAGTAAGCCAGTGAGATATCAGACTGCTACACATATTATGTATAGTAGGGGTTATATTTGATGACATAACCTGGACATACTGTGGATGTTTGTACAGTACTGAGGTCTGTGTACTTATGGTGAATGTCGACAGTGTGTGTATTGTTAATATATACTTTGGCCTGTGTACAGACTGTGGGAGTTGTCATCGTCCTAGGTCCCGTCCTATCTGATGTTACATGCTGCTCCACTGTATGTTACTGTACTGGCTTACATGTTTGTAGGGCCATACACACACATGTCCCATGCCACAGTCAGCCATCAGACCAAACTGTGTAGTGGACCAGTATATGTAGGGTTAGTGTATGAGTGGCACATATGAAGATGGTGTTGAACAGATAGTCCATATACTGTAATATCATGCTAGCTTGCCATATGTGGCTGTGTTCTCATTGGCTGTGGTTATGCACTTTCACGCAGGTGTATCTTACCCTATGCTGTGACATGCCTGTACAGCCTGCTATATATGCAGGTACATGTGCATTCCCCCATAGGAGATGTAGGCCAGTGTTGAGCCAGTGTGCAGCCTGCACAGTGCATTGTTACATGCCTAGCAGCTTACTGTACTTACCCAGTGATATGTCATGTGCAGATACTTGCCAGATGTACTGCTGCCAGAAGTCCCTTAACAGTCATGTATGTCAGACATAGCAGTGGGATGCTGTACAGATGTATGTCAATATCTCATGGGTAGTATGTGGCCATGGCACGCCTGTACCAGTGATTACATGTCAGGCCAGACAGGAGTGTGTGAATGCATAACCTATGGTGGCATATGTATACCAGTCGTTATATGTTATACCCATCTACATGGCTGTTAACATTCATATTGTCAGGCATGATACACATGTTTTGCACTAAGGTTCATAGATAGATTAGGTTCATAGAATAGTACTAGGCTAAGTGCCCTTGTGAGCCATTGTAAGCCTAGCCAATTAGTCCTTGTGAGACTCAAACCCTGCACCTTGTGTTTGTAAGGCAAACACCTTAACCATTAGGCCATCCTCCCCACCCCCTTAGATTAGTACTAAGCTAACTGCTCTTGCGAGCCATTTTAAGCCTAGCCAGTTGTCTCTTGTGAGACTCAAACCCTGCACCTTATGTTTGCAAGACAAACACCTTAACCATTAGGCCACCGTCCCAAACCCCTAAGGGGTCTGTGTATACCTCTGGACTGTACAGAGTGTGTCAGAATGTCCATACACATTGGCCAATATCTCTGCTGCAGTCGACAGGGGCAGTACATGCTAGAAGCGGTACTTTATTATGATGTCCTTAGGATGTCTGTCAGTAGCCAATGGCACACATGTGGAAAGCAGATGTGACCTCCCACACACACCATGTCTGGGAAGACAATCCCAATTACAGTAGCAATAGTATATAGAACTGTAATAGTACACACATAAAGGTTTACCATTTCTGCAAACCTTTGTGTGTTTTTTTGTCCTATGACCTCTCAGTGGGTATATGTTGCAGGCAATAATTGCCATTTGTATGGGTGGCCCATACAGTGTCCAGGTGTTCAGGTGTGAACTGCAGGCATAGTGGCTGTTCCATATTTTGTGTACCTTCCACATATGTATCTTACTGTACATATATCTATATATATGTGTATATCTGTATCTGCATATATGTGTCTGTGTATATGTATCCTGGGCATGTTGATAGCTTCCACATTTTACATTTCCTATGGGAGCCAGACTGTACCGCATGATATGTTACCAATACCAGCCTGACATCATACAGGTGGGATGTAGTACTGTTAACATGTTGTGCCCATGTCATGTCAGGTCCTGGTTATGGGATCTGCAACACTTGGTAGTGTATTGCAGGGCACACGTGTTTGGCTGTGGGGGGGTATGCCTATTTGTACAAGACGTATATTGTTTGGGGCCTCTCAAACCCATTAACAGTACATGTGGACATATTTGTTTTTGTTAATCTACCACTGCTATCTACATATGTATAGCCACATATACTTATTGAAAAATTAATTATATGGTGCTACACCAGGGTGCTGTTACTGTGATTGATCCAAAGTCTTCTTAAGACACTAGGTCTTGCTGGCTGGATTCTGCTGAAATCAAAGTCTAGTTATCACAGTCTGTTGCCCACAGAAACTTGCAGAGTGTACACTGATGCAGCACCAAAACTTTGACCAGTAACCAATAAATGATTTTGTATAACAAATCACACGTACTACTGTTGCAGCTTTAGTTACACTGTTCTACTTTACTTCTCAAACAGCATGGATGATATGAGAGATACAATACAAAAATATATATCTAACAATGTTATCTGCTATAGTCTCTTTATACTGTTCTAGTCACATAGTTCAAATCCTGTTTTTCTCTTGGTATTCTATTTTGGACTTTGTATGAGAACATCTGTTTGCTGGTCTTTGCAGAAAAATATGTTTTCATCCTGTACTGGCATTGTTTTTTAAGGAAACACCTTGTAGTAAAACACATACAAATGCTGACTTGATCATTCAAACTTCCTTGCTTAACAGTATCATATGATAGAAACATGCACAGATTGTTTTCCTGTTGTCCACTCTTTACAGAAGCAGGTTAACTTTCATCCTGTTTTTTACATTCTTGCCAAGTCTGTAAGAGGTCAGCTTTCTTGCTGACAGTGTGAAATGCATACTGATTCTGTAGGAAACCATGTCCATTAAGCAAATTCCTTATTTTCCAGGCCACAGTCATTTTAGTATGAATGCCAATCACATATTATTAAACTCTATTTCTACATTTAAGCAAGCTTTATTTTATACCTTATTTATATTGCATATTTGTAACAGAATTACTTTCAACCTTTTATTTCATATATCTGCTTACATATGTGTGACTATGTCCATATATACCTAACAGATATATATCTGTGTACATATATGCACCTTGCTGTGTATATGTAGACATATGGGTGTAGACATATATATGTGTCGATGTAGGCATTTGCATGTATATATGTTCATATATTTATATATATGTATATATTTCTAAATATACACACACATACACACACACACACACACACACACATATATATATATATATATATATATATATATATATATCGACATATATAGATATCTTGTATATGTTTAGATATTAATATTTTTACACATACACATACATCTAGATGTTGGTATACATTCTCTGTACTGTTGCATGACTGGGCTGGATGATATGTTTCTGAAAACATCAGATGTATGTATATCTGGCATGACTTAGTGGTAAATCACGTTGTCTATGGTGTGCAGGGTCCTTGTTTCGAGCCTTGCAGAGGCTGTTTATTTTGTTGCTGGGCAGAACACAGGCCGTTGGATACAGAGTGAGTAAGGCACTTTAAAGCAGTTGTAAGCAGATTTGCGCAGGTTAGCGCAGAGCTAAGCACTGCTAACTACCGGTTTCAGTGTCTTATACTGCTAGCTTCTGAATTGCTTAACCTGTGTAGGCAGTGCTTACACCTGCAGAAATGGGATTAAACCCACTTATTGCTACTTAAAAGTGCTTACTCCCACTTACCCCCGCACTAATTTCTTTAAAAGAAAAGAAAAAGGGGTTGATAGGAAAGTGGTGAAAAAAGGTGCACATAGAGGGAAAGACAGTAGGGAAAATAGCCAGGGATGTGCAGGCAGGGTGTAGGGAAGGTCCATAGCTTCCCATTTCTTCTAAAGCAACAGCTGTGCATATACACTGAATTTGTAGGTAGATTTGGACACTCAAACCCCTGGGTGGGGGTGAGGATAACAATAATTATGTATTTATTTATTTATTTATTTACATTTGTTGACCAGGAGTGTCTGACTGGACGTAGGTCCATTTTCAGCAGAGGCCCGGGGAGAAAAGCTCCACAGTTAAAATAAACAGACAGTAGTTACATTGGATTACATAGTGATTAACAATTTAACATAGCAATTACTTACAACATATTTACAGATGAAGAACATAGTACATCAGTAGACAACTAGAATCTTTATCTGTGAAGTACATAACAGACATTAACAAATGTTACAATAAGACATTCCTGCTGTATAATAAGTACTAGGCTTATCAGCATCTGAGCTTGCTATAATCAAGGTAGTTAGTGGAGTGGAAAGAAAGGTAGTGGTTGGATGGGGTGGAAGATATTAGAGTGGGAGTTGAAGGGCATAGCCAGCATGTTTTTAGGTGTGCTTTTAGTAAAGTTTTGAAGTGGGTGCATGATGGTACAGTGGTAATTGTGGGTGGAAGGGAGTTCCATAATTTGGCTATGGTGCAAGAGAATAGTGCTTCACCAGCAGAGATATTGGCTTTAGTGATCTGCAAGTGATTTTTGTTGCTGGATTTTAGTGGTCTGGTGGTGCGATAGGGTTGGAGTAGATTCTGGAGGGATGGGACATTTAGTGGATGGTTTACTAGTTTGTGGGTGAGTGAGTGTTGATACCACTGAAGGAGGTGAGGGAGTTCAAGCCAGCCCAGTTCAGCAAGTGAAAGACAGTGGTGACTACGGTACAATGCCCCTGTGGCGAATTTGGCAATTTTGTTGTAGCAGGTCACTAGCTTGTTTAGATCGCATTGCCTTAGGTTAGTATATATTGGAGAGGCATAAAGTAGGGTGGAGATAAGGTGGGAATTTGCTAATGAAATCTTTGCTGCTTTGGTGAGAAGTTGCTTATTTCTGTATAACGCTCCTAGTTTTTTGTGGACTTTTTTATGGTCATGGATATGTGAATGTCAAATTTTAGTTTATTGTCTATTTCCACTCCTAGTAATTTGGTGTGTTCAGTTGGGTATATAGTGGTGTTGTCTTTTGCTGTGATGTGAAAGTGAGAGATGTTTTGAGTATGTTTGGTGGGTTGGAAGATGAGTAGTTTAGTTTTGTTTGGGTTGAGTATTAATTGGGCATCAGATAACAAAGTTTCAACAGAGGAAATGGCTTCCTGTGTGACTTTTTGCAGTTTAGGTAGGGACTGGGCTGAGCAGATGATGGTTGAGTCATCTGCGTATTGTATGAGTGTGCCATGTTTGGTGGCAGAGGCTAGATTATTGGTGTAAACAGAGAAGAGTAGGGGTCCAAGGATGGATCCTTGGAGAACCCCTATGGAGACAGGTAGTTGGGGAGATATGTCATTCTGCCATACAACGGATTGTTGGCGGTCAGACAGGTAACTCTGAAACCAGTTGGTGACTGACTGAGAGAAGGATAGGTTATTGAGGACAGAGATAAGTAGTTTGTGTGGGACCATGTAAAATGCTTTAGATAGGTCTAGGAAAGTAGCAGAGGAGAGATAGCCATTGTTTTTATGCTGAAGGATAGTGTTAGTAAAGGAGAGTAAGGCAGTGGTGGTGCTATGGTTTGGTCAGAAACCATGCTGAGTACTGCAAAGGAGGGTGTTAGTAAGGAGGTCGTTTGAGACCTGAGAGTGTATGCATCTCTCTAGTATTTTGGAGAGTGGAGAGAGAATAGCTATGGGGCGGTAATTGGTTAGTTCTGTGGAGGGTCCGACTTTGTTGAGAGGAATTATATGTGATACTTTCCGCAGTGTGGGAACGTAACTTTCTGACAGGGATCGGTTAATCAAGATGGATACTAGGTAGGCCAGAGCATCAGCTGCAATTTGTAGGTATTAACTTGGGAGGTTGTCTGCTGCTAATTTGGTGGGTTTAAGTTTAGTTAAGAGTTTTTTTATGTTGGAGGTAGGTACAGGAGAAAAAGAGAAGGCAGTGGGGAGATTACTAGTTGAAAGTGTGGGTTGGAGGGGAGGGGGGGTTGTGTTGTTTAGCTAGTGATAGTATGATTTGGGTGAAGTGTGTGTTGAATGAGGTAGCAATATTTTCTGAAGAGTGAGGGATGTTAGGAGGAGGGGTACTGACTTTACCTGGGTGGAGGATGGAGTTTATGGAGGACCAGAATTGTTTGGGGCTGTGTTGTGAGGAGTCTAAGGTAGACTGGTAGTATTGGAATTTGTCCTGTTTTATTAGCTTTTTGACTCTATTGCATAGTTCTAGGAATTTCTGTCTAGTTGAGAGGGTTTTGGTTTTGCGCCAGTGCTCCCAGGCTTTATCCCTGTTTTTCATTTCTGAATTAGTGGTTTTCTGTAGCTATGGGGAGGATTGTGCTTTAGTTCTGGAAAGTCTTATGGGGGCATGGTAATTAAGGATGCTCACGAAGGTAGTATTAAAAAATTCAACTGCGTTATCAACATCGAGGTACTTTAGAGGATGCCAGTTACATTCTTTGAGGGATGAGATGAATGTGAGTGGGTTAAAGTTTAGTTCTTTACGTATTTGACAGTAGATGACAGGTTTAGCTTGGTATAGGTATTTTTTGAGTAGGAATGTTGGGGAGTGATCACTGAGGCTATCTGATAAGCAGCCTGTTATATATGACTGGGGGCTCTTACTGACTTGTATCCAATCCAGGGTCGTGTGCTTGCTGGAGTTTTTATTTATCCTGGTTGGCTACTGGACTAGTTGGGTGAAGCCATGAATGTTTACATGATGGGTTGGATGGTTGGCAGAACAGGATTGCCAGTCAATATTGAAATCACCTAAAATGATAGTTTCTTGGGGCAGATGGTGGGTAGACCAGCTGAGGAGGTTTTCTAGTGGAGAGATGTTTTGGCCAGGTGGGAAGTAGCATTCAATTATGTTGATGGTTTTGTTTTGGTTTATTTTGAGGTCGGTATACATTATTTCTTCATTGCCTATTTGTGGAGCTGATGATTTTAAGATCTGGATGTTTAGATGCTGTTTAAATATTATAGCTACACCACCTCCTTTCTTGTTAAGCCGGTCTACTCTTAGTATGCCATAACCTATAGGGAGTATTTGCTCACTGGTAATGTGAGGTTTTAGCCAGGTTTCTGTCAGGATGACTATATCTGGGGAGTACAAGTCTATGGTGGCATGGAGTTCATGGACTTTGTTGGATATACTTTTAATATTGAGGCTTAGTAGAAGGAAGTCACTTGGCTTTCTATTGGCTGTAGTATGGGAGAAGCTGTGGTTTCTAGTCTGATTATGAGGACTGGGGTTGGAGATGGTAGGGCCAGGGTTGGGGTGGATGTCTCCACTTAGGGCTAGGTTTGATATACATGAGGTTATTAGTTTTCTTAGTTTTTGAATGTGTTTGTTTATAAGGGAAAATTTATGATTGTGCTCTGTGGGTAATAGGTATGGTGGGAGGGTTACTATGTTAAGTTGTAGGGATGCTTTATGTTTGAGTAATATAGTTGGTAGAATATGTGGGGGTGCATAGGGATGGTTCTTGAGTTGGTGGGAGGGGAGCTGAGTGAGGGTGAGATGTGTGGTGATGTGAGTAGTAGTACAGTGGTAGTGGTTGAGGGGGGAATGATGGAGCTTTGGTAGGATGTAAGATATGCAAGGAGAGTGCATGCAGTGAGCATAGGTAAGATATGCTTGTACATGTTAGTTGAGGAGGTGTGATAGTAGTGGGAAGATGGAGGAGGTAGTGTTGGATTAGCGCTGTGGTTGGCTATTGGAAAGATAGGAGGGGTTTGTGAGTGTAATAAAGGTGGGACCACTGAGGGCGGGAGGTAATAGGGGGCAGGGTAGGGAGCGAAGCGGGAAGAGACCCTATTAGTTGCTCTTATGAGGGGGCTGGAAACAATCAGTTAACAGAGTTAACTGATAAATGAACATATGATAGTGACAAGGGTGGTTGTAGTTTTAAAAATGGTGTCTGCCACAGGTAATATTTATTAACTTTGGGATTGTCTTAAGGTAATAAACAGGGAAAGGGGGAGGAGAGAACAAGGGTGTGAGCAGGCAGTTCTTTGTACTGCTAATAATGAGCCAAAGCAAAGACAAGTTTGTGTTTAAGAAACAATCACAATTGACCAAGGACTGCTCTGAAACTGTAAGTCATTTCATAACCATTTCTCAGGTGGAAAAACAGGATAACCTTGCATCAGTAGGCTACTGTGGTCTCAGTTTAAATTAACAAACACACAATATTGATCAGTTATGGATACTATTTGCTAACAGAAGGGAATAAGAGAAAAGTAGAAGATGAGTGTGTGAGTGTGTGTGTGTGTGTGTGGGGGGGGGGGGGGGGGCTGCTTACAAGCCAAAGCAGAGTGCTCCCCAGGGGAAAATGAATATTGGCTCAAACAGGTAGACACATACTCAAAAGTTAACTTTAGCTGTTTGCAGACAGTTCAGACCCGGACTGAGTTTTTCTTATAAGAATGATAAAGGTGGTACTGCAGCTGAATACTTAAGAGTGGTGTTAGGTTCAAAGTTAACTTTAGCTGTTTGCAGACAGTTCAGACCCGGACTGCAATTTTCTTATAAGAATGATAAAGGTGGTACCGCAGTTGAATACTTAAGAGTGGTGTTAGGTTCAAAGTTAACTTTAGCTGTTTGCAGACAGTTCAGACCCAGACTGCGCTTTTCTTATAAGAAGGATAAAGGTGGTACCGCAGTTGAATACTTAAGAGTGGTGTTAGGTTGGAGAGACACTGAGCTCCTCATGGGGCCTGTAGCAGAGTGGATTGTAGTTTCATTAGTAATAATTCACTGTGATGCCAATTAGACTGGATTACTTGTGTCCAGTGGACATGTGTGCAAAATGGACAGCTACGTATGGGGAGTTCTTTTTTTAATGGGAACAGATTGCCTTTTTTTTCAGGTGAGAGTGGGATGCTTGGGAGGGGTAGTAGGTATATTTGGGGTGGTAGGTTGGGTAGGTTAACAGACAAGACAAACAAGACGCATACAGGGGTGGTATATGACACATGTGGGGGGTAAACACCTTGGACGGGGAGGGGTGTTTGGAAGTCACAAGCCCATGAGCCCCCAAATGGAAACAGTGGGACTGAGGTCTCCACTCATGGGCAGTCACCACTGCACTTTCACAGCCCCAAAGGTGGCTGTGCTGGGGGCTGGTTAGAAGGGGCAGGCTCACCATCTAATTGCACCACACGGACCACAAGCTGGCATAGCTGGTCTCGAGCCTCCTTGTCGAGCTCCCTACACACCATGGCCCAGACCTGACAGTGGGTGACAGGTACATCTCCACCCCTGCTCCTAGGGGGGTGAGCCCCATCCCCTAGGCAGTTCCACCCAAAGGTGGTGCAGGGCTAAAGGAGGAGGAGGTCCCAGGCTGGGAACTAGACGTGCTAGTGCCCAGTGCCATGGCCAGCTGAGGTGGGACAGGTGGATCTGCTGGGACTTGTCTTCCCATACGAGCTATAGTGTTGCTGTTTTAGGACAGATATCGGTTAGTAATAGTCAACAGCATTCAGGATCAGTTATAAAAGCATGCATAGGCATTCCCACTAACCCAAGACACCAGATTTACAACAGTTGCAGGGTGAGCAGAACACATGCATATATGGGACAACAGTGGCCATAACAACAGCATGCAGGTTTTATTGATGGCAACAGGCCACAAATATTGTATATGGTGCTAGTCACTCAGCTGGCTTGCCACTGAAAAATTATATTGAGCTCTCTCTGCTTACTTCTGCTTACTGCTTGCTCTTACTGTGGGATTTGAAGTCTTCTTAAGACACTCAGTCTTGCTGGCTGGAATCAAAGTCTGGTTATATTTGCATTCACAGCCTGTCGCATACAGAAACTTGCAGAATATACACTGATGAGAGAATATACTTTGCAGCACCTGTCTTTAAGAGCAGTAACCAATAACTTTTATAATAAACCAAACTGGACAAACGTTACAGCTTAAAAGTACTGTTCCAACTTTACTTCTCATATAGTACAGATGATGTGAGAGATATAACATTTACCTCAGAACACCAAATGTGTCCCTACCATATCCCTAACAACTAGATTTAATACAGACTTTTTATACATATTTTAGTTAAACTCACACCCTCTAGGTTTTGGAAAGATACTGGCTTGATGACGCAAATGCTAACACATCTGTTCTTGTGCAAATGATGATAAGTAAACTGTCTTCAAGAAAATGCCTTGTGGATTCTGTAAATGCTGATAAGTAAACTGTCTTCAAGGAAACGCCTTGTGGATTAGAAAAAGCACATTTTTAAACTTTCTTAGAAAAGCATGTCCTGTTGTCCAGTGAAAGCAGATTACACTCTTGTCATGTCTGTAAGAAGTAAGTTTTCTTGATGTGTGTATAATACACTCATAAGCAAGTTCCTTATTGTTTTAAGCCACAGTCATTTAGTATGGTTGCTGACCACATATTACTAAACTCTGTTTCTGTATTTAAGCAAACTTTTTCTTTCAGCATATTTACAACATAATTAATTTCAGCCTCATATTCATAATATCTAACAATTCCCTCTGTTTTTAAACATACTCAAAACATTTTATACTGATATGTATTTTTTGATCTCATTATATAGTCTTTTGATACAACAAATCAAAATGCAATTTTACATAGTTAATACAATTATATTAAAGTATTACTACCAAAACTGAATGTATTTAACAACTTTTTCTTTTGCAGACCATTCTGTGAAATTATTTTATCAGTTATTAGCTGTGTCTGCTTTAGTTTAACTTGATTAATTTATTCCTTTGCAATTACAGAATTTAATTTATGACTTAGAACTGTTTCATTAACTCTTTGCAACTTGTTGAATTAAATCTTTACTTTTATTGATTATTTTATATCAAAAGATTAGAGATAGACTAATATCTATAAGAGACAAAAACCATGTGCTACTGCAAGCATTTATACACTACTGAAAATATACAGTTTCAATGTCATTTTAACCATAACATTGTGGTCATGTCTTTGAACTGCCTATTAACATCTTGGTAAAGTACTGAACTGGGCTTAGATAATAAATATTTGAAAGCAATTCTTTTACTGGGGTAAAACCAGTGATATCACAACTTGACAAATTACTTTTAAACTTATTACAATGTATTCTGTTCAGTGTGTATTTACACAGACTGTTTGCTATTCATGCATTTCAATCTAGCAGCTATCCTGAACCCATTTTTTTTTAAAACATGGTTTTTCACACATATTCATTGCTAGACATTAATTTAATTTGTACTGAATTCTTCTGTATTTGTACATACAAAGACTATAAAGTAAATTTAGTCTAATCTTACAAATTTAATAGCATTAATATTAAGCAAAATCTTGGAAAATGTTTATGTCTCTTTAGAAATATCTAGTGGAATTGGCACCAAATGCATATGTCCTGTTATTTTAAACTACATACTCAGCAATTAAAATATTCATGTTTTTTTATACCAACATTGTCTTGCCAAAAACATATTAAAAAATAGTGTCCAATCTTGTTCAGTTTTTTACATATCTTTACTCTGTCTTGTATAGCTGTAATCAATTTCAAGCCATCTCTTGTTTTTTTAAACTATCTCTTGTATAACTTTACAGTTTAACAGGTTGTAAATACAATTTAATACTAAACAATACAATAACCATTATGATAGCTATTAACAACTTGTAAAATATCTTATCCTGTCAGGTTTAATCTGTGTTTAATAACTAGAATGACAGCTATAAAATATTTTATCCTATCAGGTTTAATCTGTTTACTAATATTTCTAATGCACTAATACCTGTTTTTCCCTCCCCCTGAAACAGTATTGTTAAGAAGGAACGATATATTATTTCTGCTCTGTAGCTTTATTTCAGACCCTTTTGCAACACATACTGCTCACACAGTGTGTAAAACTGATAAAGTACCCCTCCCCCTGCAGAACTGCAGTATTGTATATTTGCTTTATAATATATGTCAGCCCAACACTTTGGTTATACATTTGCTTTATTAGGTTATTAAACTATAGACCTTTGTCTGATCTGATCATTTTTTGTTTTCTTTTCTGTTGCCTTTGCTGTCTATTTCTACTAGTAGTAGTTATTTGTACCCTCCTGTATACTTTATTTGAACTGTATGTATACTATAACCCATCTGTTGGCTATACTTGATGTAACTAAGGTTTTTTTTTATTTTTTATCAGTGACATATATGCACAATTGTGATGTTTTATTATAATTACCAAATAGTGTTGCATGTGAACATTTTAACAATTATGTTTTAATAACAACAAATTTTTAGAAAAACTCAAGCCACTTGTCTGGCAGTCTTGTTTCTTATCTTATCTGTTCAACATTTCCTGTAACTATTCATCCAGTCTAGGAAGGTCTGAGCTCACATTTCAGTTAACCCTTTTTAGCATTTTTCCTTTAATCATATATATTTTTTTACTTTTGATTTCAGTATTTTTTTATTTATTTAACTGTTCTGACATTCATTTTAAAAAGACTGTTTGACTAATACCATCCGTGATTTTATTTCTTTTTAAAATTCAGAACTTTAACTGTTTGGTGTTACTATATAATTATAAAAAAATTGTAAAAAACAAAATAGATATTAGCTTAATTAACACATTTATATATATACATTATTTATATTTGCTGTTGTCTGCCTGTTATTCTTGTGTGCTGTAAACAAATGTACTCTAGATGAAAATAACATACATGCATGTCTGTCTTGTAACTTTAAATCATTATTCTTATTAACTATTTTTATTTAATTTGTATACATTAGAACTGTTTTGTTTACCTTTTGACTATGCTATGAGAATGGCAGTCATACGCTCTACTTTACTTTAGTACTGATAAATATATTGCTTTAATTGAATGGAAGTTTTAAACATTTGAGAATGATTTGTATTTCACCATCCTACCATGTAAGCTTAACCATTTTCAAAACACAAACATATTATAAAATATATCTCTTTTGTACAGATCAGCTGTAGTTTCCTACTCTTTCCCAAAGTATGAAGGAAGTCAGTCTCTGTCAGTTCAGCTAATCTATTTTCTTCATCTTGTAACTGTTGTTTAAGAGTCTCCTCATGGTCTGCCTGATATGTCTCAGGAACCTGTTCTGCTGAATCTGAAACTCCTATGCACTTTTGAAAAAATGTTTGTATAAATTGTCTAAACTTCCTGAACTCATTGTGTCTCTTTTTTAGAAGTTTACTACATTTTTTTTGTAACAAAATGTACTAAGGGTTCTATCAGTAACTGATCTGACTCACATGTGGTGACAGGACATAACTGTTTAACATCTGAATATAATGAAAACACTTTAGCCTTAGTTAATTCTTTATCATGAACAGATCTGTCTTCACAGTCTATTGTTTTAGCAACATCATGTAATACTTTTTTATGACATAATACACAAAATGCAGTTTTTGATGAATCACACAATAAACATTTGTCATATTTCACATGGTTTTCTTTGAGATACCAGTTAAATATTGTAATACATTTGCATAATGCCTTACTATCAACCTGCCCTACTAAGGTTTTACATTTACTAATATGCTGTGTATACCAACATTGCAATTTTTTACATTTGCTTAAATTATGCATGAAAATATCCATACTGTCTAATATCCAAACTATTGAATAGCATCCATACTAAAAAATGTGACGTAGAAAAAAGTCTTACCAGTGAGCAAGAAAACAGGTGATCAGGCTGTTGTTGCAGATGGCTGGAAATTTTTCAAAGTCACTTGAGAAGCTGGGAAAACACAACAGGCAGTGGACTGTTCGGCTATTGGATATCTCCCTTTTCTTTAGTGAAATTATGGCACTGCGACTGGAACTTCTGTCTCACTCCGGATGTAGATGTCTAAAAAAGCTTTACTACTGCAAGCTGCATAAATTGGAATACTTCTGTTCAGAATTGACATATACGTACAAATGTTAATTACTGCAATTTAACTGAAGTAACCCTCTGCAGGGCTTACCATCACTCCCCCTGTGTTTGAATGCAGATTGTAGGTTCAAATGCAGGTATTAGGTTCAAATGCAGATTTTAGGTTCAAATGCAGATTTTTAGGTACAAATGCAGGCTAGCTTGCCATTGAAAAATTATTATATGGCTCTAGAGACTCAGCTGGGTCGCTATGGATCTCTCTGCTTACTGCTGCTTACTGCTTGCTCTTACTGTGGGATTTGAAGTCTTCTTAAGACACTCAGTCTTGCTGGCTGGAATCAAAGTCTGGTTATATTTGCATTCACAGTCTGTCGCATACAGAAACTTGCAGAATATACACTGATGAGAGAATATACTTTGCAGCACCTGTCTTTAAGAGCAGTAACCAATAACTTTTATAATAAACCAAACTGGACAAACGTTACAGCTTAAAAGTACTGTTCCAACTTTACTTCTCATATAGTACAGATGATGTGAGAGATATAACATTTACCTCAGAACACCAAATGTGTCCCTACCATATCCCTAACAACTAGATTTAATACAGACTTTTTATACATATTTTAGTTAAACTCACACCCCCTAGGTTTTGGAAAGATACTGGCTTGATGACGCAAATGCTAACACATCTGTTCTTGTGCAAATGATGATAAGTAAACTGTCTTCAAGAAAATGCCTTGTGGATTCTGTAAATGCTGATAAGTAAACTGTCTTCAAGGAAACGCCTTGTGGATTAGAAAAAGCACATTTTTAAACTTTCTTAGAAAAGCATGTCCTGTTGTCCAGTGAAAGCAGATTACACTCTTGTCATGTCTGTAAGAAGTAAGTTTTCTTGATGTGTGTATAATACACTCATAAGCAAGTTCCTTATTTTTTTAAGCCACAGTCATTTAGTATGGTTTCTGATCACATATTACTAAACTCTGTTTCTGTATTTAAGCAAACTTTTTCTTTCAGCATATTTACAACATAATTAATTTCAGCCTCATATTCATAATATCTAACATGGAGTATATTTACATGGTGCATGCATAGAACCAAATGTGAATATTTATAAACCAATAGGACATATGTCCCAACAAAAGGTTGTAGTGTACACGTACCTATTTAGGTGTGTAATTAGGTTATTGTTGCACGTGTGGTGGGGGTGAGAGAGAGAGGTCAATTAACAACTAACATATCCCTGTAGTTTTCACAACTTTCTTAGTCACTGCAATAATCTGTCCCTTACATGTATTATTACATCACCCAATGGCCTTACTTTGTACAATGGTATGTTTGTAGATTAGTATATACGTGGACTGTGTCTTACGTATAGTCTACACCTCTTACCTGTTATAGCTGTTGAGAAAATATTTTTAACACTACCTGACAAATTCTACACATACTCAAATATTCCATGCTTGTAGACAAATATATGAGTGAACTGTGTTGTACCTACAGTCTACACCTCTTACCTGCTATAGCTGTGGGGAAAATCTTTGTTAACACTACCTGACAGATTCTACACATACTCCCAGATTCCATGCTTGTAGACAAGTATATGAGTGAACTGTGTTATAACTACAGTCTACACCTCTTACCTGTTATTGCTGTGGAGGGAACTTTGTTAACACTACCTGACAAATTCTACACATACTCCCACATTCCATGCTTGTAGACATGTATAGAAGTGAACTGTGTTGTAACTACAGTCTACACCTCTTACCTGTTATAGCTGTGGAGAAATATTTGTTAACACTACCTGACAAATACTACACATACTCCCTGATTCCATGTTGATGTTATACACATACCTAACAATCTATTATTGCACACACTCTGGTCAAGGCTTGACAGGATGCAGGTGTTAATGTGACATACTTTGGAATAGCTGTCATATACTTTGGGTGAGATGCTACAATGACAGGTTTGCTTTCAAATACATTCTCTTTTTATGTTCAGGTCTCACTATCCATTATTCGTCAGTATAAGCTGCAAACATTTCTTGGATCATCTCACTGATTTGTTAGGGGAACAGGTTACCGGGCAGCAGATACGGGACATTTATCTGGACATGCTGGACATATCAGAACAGTTGAGGGGTATGACTATGCATACAGCTTACTACCTGAACATTCTGTCACAGTCTGTACAGTTGATGGTTATGATTATGCTTACAGTGTACTATCTGAACATTCTAGCAAAGTCTGTACAGTTGCTGGGTCTAGTTATCCATACAGCTTTCTATCTGAACATTCTCACAAACTGTACAGTTGTGGGGTATGATTATGCATACAACTTACTACCACTCCCGGGACTCAGACCCCTGCTGTGTGTGGTACAAATATTACAGTTGACATCACAGTACACTGTACTATCAGGGAACTGGTGTGAAGCATTCCAATGGTTTCTAAGTCTCCCTCAGTTGTTCTGTATGACTGACCTCTTGGGACTTCCAACATTGTTATACTGAACTTCCTACACATTTTATCTGCTTTCAACAGTGTGGGTAACACTGCTTAATACAACTACAACAACATATGAAAGCAGAATGTACACAAGCACTCCAGGGGTTATACTTTTATTCACAAGATATTACACCTTTATTTCCACACAACCTATATGACAGTCTTCCTGCCATAATGTCTGGTTTATTCAGTACACCCCATACACAATACATTTTTATACTGGTACAACACTTTCTAGAACTGTTCTATTTATTTCTTATGACAGTACATACAAGATTATTACTAACCTGCCTTGCGAGACAGCCTTTGCAGCCTAGCAGCATGAGCTTGCTGGTTTGTAGCCCACTCATCTGCAGCTGTCAGAGAAATACAGTGATATTTAGCCATTACCTATCCATAGTATACACAAGCTAGGCAATCATTATCTATGTTGTAGAATCTGCCTTGATTCTTGGATCCACTGTTCCAAGAGATCACCCCTCCACCGCTTCAGGTCAGCATGGTGATGCCTGACCTGCTCACCAGTCCGGGGGATACCAATGGCACTGGTGAGATCACGGGCAAGACTGTCCCAGGCCTCCACTTTATACTGAGAGCCCTGGTACTGGCCCTGCAGTAGTCTCTCCTCATGGTGTTTTACCAGGAGCTATACCATGAATCTGGACTCCTGGGTGCCCCAGCGCTGCACTCTAAATCGAGTGCCTTCCCCAACTCCAGCCATTCTGCCTACAGTAGGGAGCTGCAACCAGCTATGGGAATTATTGGCACCTGTGGGGTTTAAATACATCCAATTTCCCACACTTTCCCATGATTGGACAGTTTTGAAAAGGCTAAGCTATGGGCACACCTGCTTACCTAATGTTGGCATTGCTTAAAGGGGTATACCACTGGGCATATTGAGTTAGCCAGCCTACACATTGCTTACACCATGTAAGCTGAGTTCTGCAATGCTTAGTATTGCTTAATATTTAATTAGCATTATATTTTCCTTTTGACATTGATTTATTATTTGTTACATATTATATCATTGTCTGGTATCTGTGATTCATGAGTACGTACACTGTATGGGGTCCTGGGGACTTTAACACTTTATTACAATAACACCTCACATCTGGCCTTACTGCAGTACTCCAGTGCACATATTTATGTTATGTAGCAGGTTATACAACATCACACTGTACATAGATTCATTTCACATGTTCAGTTTGATTTTCGTATGAAGAGGATTTGTTTGTTGAAACCTCATTCATATGTACTAGTATGGTGGCTTAGTGGTTAACTGCTGTGACTGTAGTGTACAGGGTCCTGGGTTTGAGCCTTGCAGAGGCTGTTTATTTTGTTGCTGGGCAGAACAAGGGTCACTGGATACAGAGTGATTAAGGCACTTTAAAGCAGTTGTAAGCAGGTTTGCTTGTGTTTGCACGGCGGTAAGTACTGCTAACTTTCAGTTACAGTTTCTTATACTCAGTTAGCTTCCACATTGCTTAATCTGTGCAGGCAGTGCTTACCCCCATGCAAACGGAGTTAAACATGCTTACTAGTGCTTACATATGCTTACTACTGCTTATTTGGGCTTAAACCTGCTTACTAGTGCCTTATTCATTATGACACTGACACTTCACATGTGCATTTCCTGCAGTACTCCAGTTTATAAATATATGTTATCTAGTGGGTTTTGCAACAAAAATATTGGTTATAACATGCCTTGCCATGTAAAATAGACTGTGCTGCAGTGGGATTCGAACCAGGAATGCCTGCTCATTAGGCAAATGCTCTGCCCACTACACTATTGCTGTGCTGCTTCATTGCATATATCTTCCTTGTTATCCTCTTCAGCCTTTTAAGCTGCTTTAACCGTAGCTAATTGATGGGCACACCCACGCACCTACAGTTAGCTATACTCAGATTAAAAAAAAATAAATAAAAGGGTTTATTCATTTAATTTATATTAAATTTTAATTAAATATTAATGTATATTTACTCTAATCATTTAATTTATATGTACTGTTGCTGTTGTACACATGTACACAATTAAATTTTAATTAAATATTAATTTATATTTACTTTAATCCTTTAATTTATATGTACTGTTGCTGTTGTACAGACGGGGACTGTTGGTGGGATATGCGAACACCTACGAGTGGTCTCGCTCATTTCTAACCATTTTCTGCTGTTCTACATTGCAGGGGCATGTTTATTCTGAGAGCTCTGCTCTCAGACATGCCCCCTGCACTCGTACAGACTCCGTGTAAGCCTAGGAGCTCAGGCTGCATGCCTTCCTTAATATGCATGGCGCGCTGCCGTTCTGCTCCTAAACGGGTGCTTCCATGCAGGACACTCCCGGTCAACAAATTTAAATAAATAAAAATAAATAAATAAAATAAATGACTGACTACATCCCTTGGAGTGACTAGAGTTTGCCTGTCTACAATCTATAACTTTCTTCCAAAAAACAGTAAAAATCAGAAGTAAAAGATTAAATATAATTGAAAATAAATATTCTCCTACCAAGCAGTAGCACAGTAAATCACAAACAAACATTAAATGGTTTCAGATAAGACCTGAAATGTCTGTCTACAGTCTGTGTGAAATTATAGCTGATCAGGCCCCTTTGGGATGGCTAGAATTTGCCTGTCTGCAATTTATTCCTTTCTTCTAATGAACAGTGAAAATTGGAGGAAGAAATAAAACATAAATCAAAATAAATATTCTCCTAGTAAGTAGCTGCACAACAAATCACAAATCAACACTGGCTGGTTTCTGATAAGCTGTGCATTTATATTTACTTTATACTATGTCCTTATAAGGGGAATGAATATAAATTGCTATGAAAAATGAGGATATTAGTTATTGGATTGTGATATAAATGATCCAACATGGTTATATTCTGATGAGGTATGTATTGCTTTGTTAAATATACTCAAGATGTAATAATGCATGTTTTGTTTAAAAAAATATCTACTGCTAAGAAAATATTCTTGCAGGATAAATACATGAGATCTGCAGACGGAATGTGCTCATAGGGAGGTATTGTCAAATTCTGAATAATTTAAGTACGATGCCAAGCTTGGATGAGAGAATGCCCCACATGCTGTCAATGAATAATCCCTCAAGAACTGTTGTGAGGTTACTGTATAAAAAATAAACATACAGGCAAAGATAAAAGATAATAGAGATTCTAGAATGAGCTAGACCAGGCTTAAATAAACCTATAAGGTGTTGTTCTACCTGATGAACAAAGCTGAAAGATGCTAAAAGACCTCCCTTTAGACACCAAAGTGATAATATTTTCTATTTAGACAAGTATAAATTTGCAGTAGTAAGCTTCTTGGCTTCTTTTAGAACAGACAGCATCTCTTGGGACAAAAAAGGTGATATCTGGGGATCAGCCTGAGATTTACCATTCTGTTCAGCATAGAGATCTGAGGTTTGTATGCATAACTCAACCATCTTATAAATTCAGATGATTAATATGAATGAAAATAGTCAGAGGCTTGGTAACTGTCATACTTGTGAGTAGAATCTTGGGTACGCAGCAGGCATTATAATAGTGCAGAATAATGCCTTTTATTTTTCCTTTCACTTTTAGCAACAGTTTTAGAATCAAAGTAGCTGGAAGAAATGCATACATAAGTGATAAGAAGTGCATCGCCTAAATTGTTCTTTGATGATACATTCAATAAAATAGAGTTGTTAATTCAGAATGGAAACAAGAATGGAAACAAATGGAAGAACCCACTTTTTGGTGATCATGGGAAAGGTCCATCTGTCTGCCTGTCTATCCAACTTCCACTCTTGAGGAACTCAGATGCATTTGCTCTGGGAATCTGCAAAAGTGTTTTGATCATTTGGAATATAAACTGCTTGCAGAGAAAAGTCATTCAGGAAAACCTAATTGCAAACTGTCATAGCTAGTCCACAAAAAAGACATGGTTGAGTTCTCTTTTGCTTATTAATGTAGCACAGTGCAGTAATGTTTAATTTTACTACCTGAAGGAAAAAAATCTGGTTTTATACATGTCTTGAAAGTTGAAACAGCTAGTTAAATTGCTAACACTCCCTTGCAGTTAATGTGAAAATCCTTTTAATAAGGATGCTATAAGCCTTGAATTTTAAGGCCCTTCAAATGAAATATCCAAGCAAAATCTAAAATGTCACGTTCTGAACTGGTGATAAAGGAACAACAAGAAGTCATTGGTTCTTTAAATATGAAGCATCTACCCCAAATCGTTTTATGGTAAGGAATCAGAAGACAAATGTGTTGAAACTCAGAATTCTGATCCCAAAGGCTTTTAAAGTACTATTGAGTTTTTCTCATATGAAATCTTGCATTTGGAAACAACAGGTTTTAGGAGGACCTGTAAAACACATATTTTAACAATGTCATTGCTGTTAGCAATGCTTTTGTGAAGAGCTCTAGAAAGAAGCCCATTATCAGTTGCATCCTTTATGAAGGAAGACAGACAACTGGTACAAGTAATTGTATCCACAACAGCTCCCTAATTCATTTTGGTCTGAAAGGTAGTCAGGCCTCATTTTTTGTTACCTTAAGGTAATCCCTGCGGTACAGTAAAGTATTGATTATGTGATTCACTGACAACTTCTCACTTCTCTAAGCAGATGTAACTTAGGCAAATTATTAAAAATTAAAGAAATGGTTCAGAAATTCACCTGACAGCTGTACATGATGACTGAGACTGTCTTAAGATGACAGCCAATGACTAAGCACCCATTTGTACTTGTACAATAACAGAAGACATATTATGGCTCTGGGAGTCTGTTCTCCCAACAGAAAAACACTGATGGTTTGTGACTAATCTAAACATACCTCACAGCTGTCCAGATTTTTACAGAATGTCCAGATTTTTGCTTTTGTGATTTTCTAAGAAATCATTGATGACTGAAGTTGTGACGTCCCAACTCTGTGCGAGTAATCAAGGAGGTTGAATCCTCACCACTGACATTGGAGAGGGACATTTGTTTGGAATACAGATGGATACATTTAGTATTTCCAGATGCAGACCTCTCTACATCAAGCACAATTTCCCTTAAGAGCACACGGGGAACACAGTCAGCCCAGGATCTGAATTTTTCTTTATCTGTCTCTCCACAGATCTCCAATAAGACTCCCCACTGGTATAGCTACAGAGTTAAGTCCTCAGCCAAGTGCCCAAGCCAAGTCCTCCTCCATTCTCTCTGTGAAACCAGTACTTTGTGTCCCTGCTCCAAGCAGCTCACACACGCACACACACACACACACACACACACACACACACACACACACACACACACACACACACACACTTTGAGATTTGATTTGCACACACACACACACACACACACACACACACACACACACACACACACACACCTGGGAAAGGTTGGCACAGGTTTACTAGCTATGCCCCCTTCTGCCCAGTCTATAAGGTAATATATACTCAAACTGTTTAAAACAAAACCAAAACAAAACTGGAAAGCAGAACCAAGCTGGATAAAAACGGCATGGACTGTTTTATTCAAGGTAAGCGCTTTCAGCTAAGCAAATGCCCAGCCTTCATTACACAAAAGTCACTCCACACAGCTCTATTTTTATATAAAAAAGTAGTTCACATTCATTAAATGTTAATAAACCAATCACTGTCATGAATCAATTTAAAATGGTTACACCTATAATCATCATATTATAAAACCTTCCTTTCTTAATCTTTTTAGTCAGTGTCAAACAAATGTTTACTCAAGAAGCACCTATTCATACAAAAAAACAAATATAAAGTGTATATAATACAACAAAGTTACAAGCTACATTAAAAAAACACTCAATAGCATAAAAAACTGAATGCTTAAGGATAGTAAAATAATTAAGTATATTATTCAAAGGGAAGCTGTCTCACATTAAAGTTGCTATAAAATGCTATACAAATTGCCAAATAGCATTTACCTAAGAAGAGCTTTAAGTTTAAGCACACACTTTATGGATGCAAAATCATTTAACCCTGGGGGGAGATGAGCACATGTTCTAATTTGCCAGAATAACTCTTGCTCTTCCAGATACAACTGCCAGGGTCCTCCTCTTATATCATTTCTAACCTGGTACAACACACAAAATGCAAAACAATGATCAGGGAAATCTAAAAAGTCTATAAGGTAGTTATCACTGCCACCAGGCACTACAAAGCTGGCTACCTAAGGTTCTTGAAAGAGTACCCAGTTATACTGAGTGAAATTAATATTAATACAAATTGTAATGTTTATCAAACAACAAATCTTTCAAGATTTGCTAGAGTTATTACCAAATAAATATATGCAAATACTCTCAAAACTTAAATATTTTTCTAAAACAACCAATCACAGTGAGAAGTTTAAATATATTTAATAAAAAATAAGAAAATAAGAAAATACTAAATATCTATTTACAGTAAACACCAGAGTTTCAGACACAGGAAAAATTAAAAATAACAGAGCTGGAAATATTCACACAGTTACAAAAAAACAATACTTCACTATTCTCACTATATTTTCCTAACTGATTTAGAGAATTACTATCCCTGGTCACTTATTAGCATAAGGCAAGATGAAATGGATGAGTGGTCTTCCTTCTTTGTCAGGTTCCAAAAACAGACTGCCCCTGAATCTTCAGTCTCCACTAACATTAAAACATTACTTCTATACAGAATGACATCACATACATCTGGTCATCTGACTTCTGGTTCCCATGCAACCCCCACTGCTAGAAGCTGTCAGGATTTAGCACCTGTTTGTTACCATCCACACAGACAGAGCTTTGCTCAGATCTGATACTGCTCCTGGAAGTCATAAACCAATTTCAAACCTCTACCCTCCCAGAGTCACAATTTGCTCCCTGCTAAAGACAATAAAGAAGGCTTCCTAATACTTGGTTTCCCAGACATTTTGTCTCTGGTTTCATTCAAAACTGTGAGATAACATCTTTATGGTCTAGCCCCAGTAGTTTAATTTTCTTACTATTTTTGAAGTTTGAGATTAACCTCTTATCTTCCAGTATCCTCTGTCAAAACATATACATTTAATTCAGTTACAATAATATATGTATAGTTCTTTTCTTTCCAGCAGGGCAAATTGTTGATACAGTCTAACACAAGCAGCTTTACACATACATTTTTCAACACAAGCATCTGTACAAATCAGTTTGATATACAAATGACATATAATTCTTTACAAAATTCTAGCTAACTGTGCCAGCGTATGTTACACATCCACTGTCTTACGTTTCCTGGCATGGCTGGAAGTACCTCCTATCATCACAGAAGTCACTAAATAATGGCACACATTTAACTTGCAGACTTCATATCCTTCAAAAAATGCATGGTAACACAAAACCTGTTACCTTCTATTGTACTGGTTTTCTAAGTTTATAAGAGCATATTTAGAATCTGTCCCTGACTTTGGGTCATTGGCCTCTATTATTTTGGCTGTTATCAGACTTCTTGTGCTTAGGGATTGAGAGGTAATCATCCAGACCAGAAGCCCAAGATGACCATTAAACAAGAATGAATCAGTAAAATGATCCAGGAAGTAAAGGTTCACAAATTCTGTATGAAACAAATTGGAGTGTAGACTGAGAGGGAAGAAGGGCAGTAGACTGATATGCAGTTACCACTATAATATTGTCTTCCTCTATTTAGAAAGTTATATGGTGATGCCCAAAATACAATCACCCCAAAACCATCAGGGTGGCTAGGATTTTTAAAAAATAAAGTTCACTATCCATCGAGATGAGCAACACTGCACAGACATCAAAGCAAGTTTTTCCTTCTTATCTTTATGTCTAGAGTCTATAGACGTATTCTTTCCATATTTGTTTTGACTTTAAGAGGATATTTAGCTTTGGAACTTGAAGATGAAGGACATGGAGAGTGAAAGATATGATGAGTCTATGAATACCTGAAGATGGTTAACTGTCTTTTTGTTAAAAGAAGTATAACTTCCAATACTGTTCTATTTTGTGGAACTCCACCAGCAAGAACAAATACTTCAGATGTAAGTCATGAAAATCCGTGGGGGGGTTCACCTACCACATGCACATTTATTATTGAATTTGATTGGTGATGAACCAGCCTATTCCATTCAACAAAAGCCTAAGAGGAAAATAAAACAAAAAAAATGTTTTACTTCCCTTACTCTAGAAGGATGGTTGCTCAAAGTAAAGTATCTAGTACATCATCCACAGACCAAAAGGGAAGTGACTGATCAGTCTCAAGTAGCAGGTGAACTAGATAAAGGCATAATAAACAGGGAAAGAGACAGAGAGGAAGATATTGATGTTACCCAGATACCCCTAGTTGCTGCAGAGAAATACAGGCTTCCCCTCATACATAAGGATGTCTGACAGACTAGAAAAATATGGCTAGTACTGACACCAGCTGGATGAAATAGTGCTCACACATATTATTACAGCTATAGAAATGGCTTTACTCAAAAAAGTAGGAGGAACAACACTATTTATACAAGAAATTGTGTTGACATAGGTAGAGATGGTAAATGGTAGTCTTCCAGTCACTCATGTCTGTGTTGTTGATTTTATTTCCTGACTGTATTTGCACCACATCATCATGCAGTGCAGTAATTACATGACCATATTACACTGAGATGTTGTTACCTCAGTTTGTGTATAACTTGGAGCTAATTGTATACCATAAGGGTGATTGCAGGGGGACTTCATCCCCTAAAAATCCTAGCAATGCTCATCATTTTACACTGTTAACTCCAGTCAGTACATAAAGTGAGGTTACTACAAGCAGGCAAAGCACATTCACAGACTTAAAGTGTCATTAAAAATACTGTTCAGTAATTGCTGATGGCAGCAACTTTTACAGAAGTTCTTATACTGGGGAATACTTATGTTTCCTTGGTTAATTAACAATCTGAATGCATGAAAATAAACAAGTAAGGTAAGTGCACAGAGGTCACTCAGTAAACTGACATCAGAGTGCTTACATATAAGAAAGAACTTGAGGAATTTGTGTGCGGTTACCATTTTTCTTGATTTAACCCCAGACAGCCTTCTGGTACCAATTACTTCTTTAATACTATGACCTCCTACAAAAATCACTGTGCTTCACTCAAAGCAGTAAGGTTTAGATGCTCAGCAGATAAAGTACTTAATTATGTGGCTGACCATACCAGCTGCTCAGGAGGGCATGCTTTAATATTGCTGAGAATCCAGGAAAACCAGACAGACATGCAGAGCCACGCATATACTACAACAGCACATGCTGTAGAAATCCATCAGCAGCAGATGTCATTTCCTGTTTATTGCTCATGGAAATGCTACTAGGGGAAGGTTAACACTGAATATTTTAAGACTTCTTCATCAAACAGACTTCCCATTCTCTAAACACTCTGCCTTTTACTCAGAACACCAGTTAAAGACTTTGGCATAAAAGGTGAGGTATGCACATCTCAGGCCCATGTGCCCTACTGATAATTGAGCCTATGATGTACTCTGAAACCTGAATCAAACATTAAATATTAGTGGGAATGTACTAGCAATAGGACTGATCAATGATATGGAAACTAGTTCAATCTGGTCAGGCCAAACCAGAGATGTAACAGAAGAATCTTGATTGTTTTAGCAATATGTAAAACAAATATGTACTGCATGTATCTACTACAAGTTTTAAATCTCGTCCCTAAGCTCCATATTTTCTTCTTCCTCCATCTTCTCCAAACTGTAATGACTATGTGCAAATCTTTCTTATCAAGCCATTTGCATCTGCTAGCCTTATCTAGCCCTATAATGTAATCCATGATTTCCTTTCTACACTTGTGTGACACCCCAGCACTGGCCCAGTGATCAAGGAGCCTCAGTCTTCACCACTAACACCAGTGAGGGACGTGCACATTGGGAGGATTACAAGTACACACACAGTAAAGTACAATTTCCCTTAAGAGCACACAGAGATCACAGTCAGTCTGGGGCTGGTTTCTCCCTCTCTTTCCAGATCCCCAGTAAGACTCCCCACTGGCACAGCTATAGGGTTAAGATCTCAGCTGAGATGTCAAGCCAAAACCTCCAGCACCCTCTCTGTCCAACCAGTGCTTCATGTCCCTGCCCAAGTAGCTGACACACACACACACACACACACACACACACACACACACACACACACACACACACACACACACACGCACACACACACACACACACATATACACACACACACACACACACACACACACACACACACACACACAAACACACACACACACACTTTCAGATTTAATTTATATACAAACACACAGACACTCCTGGGGAAGGCTGGCACAGGTTTACTAGCTATGCTCCCTTCTGCTCAGACTATAAGGTAGTACCAGCTACCACCAACCACCCTTATCAGCTACTATAAGGCCCTTACCAAAGGGTGACCAATCCTTCTGTGTGATGTTGCTATTATGCAAATTGCAAATGTGTCAAAGGCTAAGGCTATTAAGGAGTGGCCTATACTGGGTCACCAAATACATATGCAAGTACTCCCAGAGCTTAAATATCTCTAAACAAAATCAGCCACAATTAAAAGGTTTAAATATATTTAATAATAAATAATAAAAACACAAGACAATACTCAATAGCTCAACACAGTGGCAACAGAGTTCAGAATCACAGGAAATATTTTAAAACAACATTGCCGGACAGTCTCACATAAATACAGAAAACATCTAAACCAGTCTTGCTATATTCCTATCTATCTCTAAGAGAAAGCACTGTAATCTAGTACTTACTATTAGCAAGGCAAATACAAGTGATGGACGTTTCTAGTTCCAGAGATAAATACAAAATGTGCAGACTTTCCCACTGAGATAGTTCTTAAATTAATAAAATACATTACTGCTGGGTTAGCTAGATGACATCACAATTTGACACCTGCCTCTAGTTCCCAGGCTAAACAGATACCAACAGAATTTAACATGCCTCTATTAAAAATACCTAGCTCTTAGAAACTGACACATATCTCTTAGAAGCTTGCCTGAAACTGGAAGCAGTAAAACACTTAACACTTTTACATTTTAAACCTAGTAATTATTTCTATCTTAAGACAATAGAATGAAACTCTAGCTGTAGACATTGTCTTCCTGCTGAAACTGAGGGATAACACAATTGTAAACAATTTCAGCATATTTTCTTGAGGGTTTGCAAGTTAACTCTGTAAGTTCCAGCTTCTTATTATCAAAACATACATTTGCATAGGCATATAGTTTATACACAGTTCTGCTCTTTTCCAGCAAAGTACACTGTGGTTACATTCTTGAAGCTCAGTACAGAACATACAGTTTTCTTAGATTTGTAGGACAAGCATACAAATCATATTACTATTCACCAATGACATAGAATTATTTACAAAATTTTAGCTAGCTCGGCTGGCAGCCTTCACAACTTGTTACTTAGCTTCCTATCTTTCCTTCTCCCAAAAGCTTTTGCAGATATTTTCTTCCTTATCATGTGTTCTGTATGTGTTCATTCCTTTCCACCATAGCCAACTTTAGGCACCAGCGAACAGTGCAGTTACTGGGGACCCACAACCACAGCAGGTTATCTTATTTTGATATTTGTTAACATGCTTGTCAAATTAACAAACGCTAGTACAGCAATCTTATGTATGTAATGAACCAGGTGGGTAATAATAATTCTTATTTATATCTCTTTTAAAATTCAAAGAGACCTCTGGTTGTAGTAACAGTGTTTTGTCAAGTAAATGACTTTACAATGTATTAAATGTTTTACCACTGATACTGTACCCTTGATTTAGTTAAACCCTGCTGGTGGGCATTCTCTCCAGTAATATAAACATCGTAGCCAGCTTTATGCTTTTCCAGTACCTGTGGTCACATGGTAACCCTTAATCTTCCTTGAGTGTGTGGGTGGTTGCACAAAAGCTGCTACTGGTTGGAGAAAAAAATGAGGACAAAATATTAATTTTCTAATTATGATCTTTATCCAAAAAAGGGCTGTAATAAGATTCTGTTAGGATAAAGCTTATAATCAGTAAATGAACATGAGCAAGGTAAGCACTAGAGATCAGCAGCCCCTGAGTAACCAATTCAGTGTTTACATCAGATTTTAAGATTTGATGCTTTCAATATTCAGGGATGGTTCTGTCTTTCGGGGAGTTTTATAAATACTGGCAGAACACCAGCTATTATAATTCTCAATGTCTTTGCTCAAGAATTCTGGGCAAAACCAAACATAATATTAGAATAAAGACTCACAATTGAGAATACTTTTTAAATATTACTCTAATTCACTTAAAAAGCTAACAGAATAAAACATTTTGCATCAATATGCATTTTTGGACAATAAGAGTATGAAACTTGGATGTCTGGATTTACTGAATAGCTGTGTAATATTGAATAATTTACCAGCAAATCAAACTTTTTATGAAGGAGAGAGCAAAAATGATGAGGTAAAATTAGGGACATTACGTGAAATCAAGGACAGTGACAGGTACACATTACTCCTTAATGAGTTAAATAAAAGTAGCTTACCCCTGCTGTTTGATGACTGCTCATACCTCTCAGCAGCTGTACAGATTTTCACAGAATGTCCAAATTTATGTCTCATATGTTTGGTCCATTTTTCATAAAAATGCAGTATTCTAGCAAATTAGTGACAAATTATTAACAATTGAAGTTAAAAAAATAATGACAGACATTTGAATTTCAGACTTCATACTATTCAGAAAGTTCATGCTAATGTAAAATCTGTTATTCTGTCAACTTTCTAAATTTGTAAGAGCAATATTTAAACATTGTCCTTGTTTTGGGGTCTTTGTCCCACTTTTATTTATGGCTTTGTCCAGATTTTTTGTTGTAGGAGGTTGAGAGATATGATGGTCATTGATCTGTTGGGGCAGTACAACTGTTTCACAGTGTATTGCTATTTGCAGAAATAATTGCAGAACTATGGCTTACACGCGTGTGTGTGTGTGTGTGTGTGTGTGTGTGTGTGTGTGTGTGTGTGTGTGTGTGTGTGTGTGTGTGCGTGTGTGTGTGTTTTCACAGTGTATTGCTATTTGCTGAAATAACTGCAGAACTATGGCTTACACGCATGTGTGTGTGTGTGTGTGTGTGTGTGTGTGTGTGTGTGTGTGTGTGTGCACGTGTGTGTGTTTTCACAGTATATTGCTATTTGCTGAAATAATTGCAGAACTATGGCTTACACGCAAGCGTGTGTGTGTGTGTGTGTGTGTGTGTGTGTGTGTGTGTGTGTGTGTTGTAGTGTCAGATAACAAGATAGCTATAAGTTATTTCAATTTCTACCACAAACAGTGTGTGTAGTGGGGGTGTGTGGTTGCTGTGTATTTAAGAGTAACAAGCCTGACATATTTTCTTTCACTTACAGTCACAAACATAGACCTTACATGTGATAGGTGGCTATCTTTGGTGGTTTAGCAGAAACAGGATGTGTGTGAAAGCAACTGTTCATTGCCACTGTGGCACAGTGAGTAACACTGCATTTTCAGTGTTTTTCTCAAGTTGGGTTCTTCTCTGTTTTTTTCTTTGTGGAGTCTGCATGCCCTCCCTGACTGTATGTGCATCTGTCCATGAGCTCTTGTTTCCACCAGCATGTCAAAAACTTGCAGCAAGTACACGTGTAAAAAATATCACTGATTTTTATCTGTGTGCACAGTGCATACACAATAACGCCAGGCACTCATATAACAGTCCTATGGCACAGGTTAAAAAATGCAGTTAACAAGTGATCATATTTAAATATAAGGCAGAAAATGCAACACAGAATATTCAGGCAGTTGCAGTTTCTAGGAGTCTGGTAGCAACCACACCCCAAAATGTACAAATAGATTCTGGCATGGACTCCGTGGTGGCCACTACCCTCAAACACACCTTTTCTAAAATCAGTCCTACTCAGATGTGTGTCTAGAAGGTTACTGAAGGTTATGTATGGGATGTTTTGTAGGGGCAATACACTGTGAGTAACAAAGTGGAATTTATTGCTGTAGTCATTATTTTATTTATTTATTTTTTGTCATTTCCATCACAATCCCATACCAGGCACATATACTATTGGCTGCCTTTGATGGGTAGGGGAAAGGAGTGAGGAGGCATGCTATCTTTATACACACACACACACACGCACACACACACACACACACACACACACACACACACACACACACACACACACACACACACACACACATACACACACACACACACACACATATATATCCATATATATGGGTCTGCTTCATATGACCTAAATTTCATTTGACTGAAATTCATTTGACTGAGACCAAAACACTGAAAGTTCAAAAGACTGAAAACTCATTTGACTGAAACTCATAACACTGACACATTAAAGTAAAAGGTATATGCCCTTTTCCCCACTGTAGTGTGTTCCTGGAGTTAGTATATATAGCTGGGGGGGGGGGGGTGAAGCCCCCCACATACTTTACACATTTTAAACCATACACATGGATATTTATAACTGCAATGAATAGCTCTTTGCAGAAAACAATATTTACCTAAACTATGTGGGGGGCTTTGCCCCTCACGCCCCCCACACACCCCCTAATTATATATACTAACTCCAGGATTGCACTACAGTGGGGAAAAGGGCATATATCTTTTACTTTAATGTGTCAGCGTTATGAGTTTCAGTCAAATGAGTTATCAGTCTTTTGAACTTTCAGCGTTTTGGTCTCAGTCAAATGAATTTCCGTCAAATGAAATTTAGGTCATATGAAGTAGACCCAATATATCTATATATATATATATATATATATATATATATATATATATATATATATATATATATATATGGGTCCACTTCTAAATCTCGACTCTCAAAATCTCTAAATTCAAAATAGTGAAATCAAAATCTTGAAATCTCAAAATACTGAAAACTTAAAATATCGAAAAAAACACAGGACACCAACACTAACTATACTGCAGCAGAACTACATACAGAAACATATAAGCGATAAACCATATTAGCCTTCTCCAACTATAAGCAGGGGGGCAAGCCCTTATGCACCCCTCATGTGGGGGGCTGTGCCCCACACACACACATACCCTGCTTCTTAAATATACGAACTCCAAGACTGCACTCCACAGCAGAAAATGGCAAACATACCATTATGTGCTTCATGACTGCCTGTTGTAACCTTAGTCAAGTTCACTTCTAATTTGCTATACTACAACATAACTCATCTTAGTGTAGAGAAGTGCGGTCTTGGAGTTGATACATTTAAGTAGCAGGGGGTGTGGGGGGGTGCAGCCCATGAGTGCCGGAACCATAGAGCCAGGGAAACGGGCAGCCCCCCCCCCCATTTTTACAGCTGTAAGACCTGTCGGAAAAAAATTAATGAAGTGGAGTTTTCACCCTAACGTGGAATTGTATGTGGAAGTTAAACTAACTAGACTAGCTGTTCTTGTTCTCTTATTGCTCTGTGTTACAGGAGTTATGCTGCTGCTGTTCTGTTGGTGCTGCCAGAGCCAAAGTCATAACAGTAAGGAAAGTTTTGATCTTTTATTTGCAGAAGTTATGCAGCTGCCGTGTGTGTGTGTGTGTGTGTGTGTGTGTGTGTGTGTGTGTGTGTGTGTGTGTGTGTGTGTGTGTGTGTGTGTGTGTGTGTGTAAAATGCCCCAGTTAGGTATACCTGATAGTTAGTGTTACTCAGGCTCAAACAAGAGCCTGAATTCTCTACCCATACCACCACTTGTGATTCAGGAAGTTGAGTCCATAGCTCTCAACTGTCCAGATTTTCACTGAATATTTGGCTCATACTTTTTGGTCTGTTCCTCTTAAAATTTGTGTTTTTCTGGCAAATCAGTGAGAATTGAATTCACTAAATAATAATAGCCCTTTAAGTTTCAGTCTTCCTATCTTTCAGGAAACACACGGTAACATAAAACACTTTATTTTAGCAACTTTCTAAGATTATACAAGCAATATTTAAAATGTTTCCCTGGTTTTGGGCCTTTGCCCCCCCCCCCCCCAAATACATTTTGGCTTTTTCCAAGTTTCTTGTGCTGCGAAGTTGAGAGATTTAGTTGAGTGTCAAGTTGATTTTACAAGGAGCTGAGAGCCTCAGGGGAAGAGAAGTTTAGTGCTACTTATGCTAAGCTGCTTGCATTGTCAGCAGCACAGCAGTTAGAATACTTGCTTTTTATGCAGAACCATGTAAGTTTAACTCCCACAGTATGCAGATGGATCCTTGATACTGAACTGTGTTGTACTTTAAAGGGAGTGGATGCTGCAGTCCTATGAATGTCCTTCTTTGGAGGAGTTACCTAGTAACTATGAACCTTTTATCAGTTTGCTATCCATTCCTCATTGCAAAATTACTAACTTATCATTTTTTTAATGTAGCATTGGCAATTTATTCTTAAAGGGCAACAGGCACTTTATTTGTAGATGAAACAATGAAATATAAAGTTGTTTGCTGACAGCAACTTCTTCATTAGTTACTGATCCCTTTAATGTGGAATTATTTAGATAACTTACTTCTGCAGAGATTTTGCATATTTAATGATATTGGTGGATTGTAATGACAGAAGTTTGAGTGGCCTTTTATGGTTGAAATTTTCTGAAATGGGTAGTTTTGTCATTATCGGTTCATACATTTTGTTTCATTGCTTACTAGAAGACTGTTCCAAACTACAATTTTAAAACACATTCCAACAAGTGGTGGCGTATTATACAAGGAATATAATTTAATACAATCAGGAAGGTGAATCAAAGAATGCATACATGTATGCTTGCTTACAGGATGCAGGAGATCAAACTAGGGGAAGAGACCAGTCACCAATGGAGTCCCCCAGGGTTTGGTGCTAAGATTTTTTCTGTTTGGCATATACATCTCAAAAGTAAAAGGAAATACCAAAGGGATTTGGCCAACTAAGTTTGAGATGACTGCAAGCTAGGAGCAGTTATTGAATCCCCAAATGACTTAGCCATCATGCAGGAAGGTTTGTCCCAAACAATAACTGGTGCCAGAATCATGAATTGAAACTAAACTCCAAGAAATACATTATCGTATCCTTTGGGAAGTCATCTACTCCAGGGAACTACCAAATTGACAATGCCTCCTGAGAACTGACCTAGTTGTTTGGCATTTGGGAACTTGTGTGTACAGTGATCTAACTTTTGACCAACATGTACCCAGAGTTATAAGAAAATCTTTCTATATTGCACAGCTTATAAACAAATTGATTTTGACTAGATCCAGAGATGTTATTGTCCCCCTTTACAAAGTCCTCATTAGGTCAATCATTTTGTATAATGCCCACTTTGGCATGTATCTGTCCAGACCCATGCAACAATTGGAATACCCACAGAGTTACCTTACTAAAAGGATACAAGTCCTAAACAATAGGTCTTGCATGGACCACCTCAAAGATTTATCACTATACTCAGTATCATACAGAGTGCTTAGAGGTAACATGTCTGGCATAAAAGGCATCCTCCAATCTAATACAGATGGACCTACTAAACATCAGCAAGTCAAATGGCATCAGAAATACTCAGTCCAGGTATCTTAACTGAATGTTGTGGAGAGATGGATATATATCACAGAGGCTACCACTGTTCCAGAACAGACTATCCATTCAAGTAAAACAAAGCTCATCCCTGTCCATATTCAAATGCAACTTGGATCAAAGGATGGGTAATAGAAAATGTACTCCAGGATAGCCCCTCATGCCACTAATGGATAGAGGCAGTTCCTAAAAGCTGCATCCCTTACTTGGGTCCCCTCAAATTATCTATAGTATGATCACATTTATTCTTACTAGGGCTAATATACAATTATCAGCCATGGGATAGGTAAGACCAATCAGGAAATGTTAAAACAGAAATGGGCTAAGCTTAAAATGTCCTCCAAGTGAACCTATGTTGTGGTGGTAAATAGTTTTTAAAAATTGCCCTTTTTAGATCACTGTGCCCCTCTCACCCTCCTTCTCCCCCAGTCTTCAACAGCTTCCGGCACCTCAGGCGCAGCCCCCCCCACCACATGGGGGGGGTGCTGGGGAGCTTGCCCCCTGCCTATACTTGGAGAAGAGTAATATGTTTATGTATGTAGTTGTGCTGCCGTATAGTTAGTGTTGGTGTCCTGTGTTTTTCAATATTTTGAGTTTCAGTTTTTGAGTTTTCAGTATTTTGAGCTTTCAAGATTTTGGTTTCAGTATTTTGAATTTAGAGATTTTGACATTTAGATGTGGACCCATATATATGACTGTATTTTTTTTTGGGGGGGGGGCAGTTTTACCAGAGAGGATTTGTGTATCCTTATAACAACTGTATTGTTAGTTTATTGTAAGCTACTATTTTGTAACCTTTGAACATTAAGGCTTAAGCACAACATGTCTTCTTCTTTGAAACAACAAAATAAGACTGAAATTCTTTTCTTACTTGTGAATTTTGTTCAGGCCACCATTGGATTAAAAAGTTGGGAAAATGCTCCTTAATAAAGCTTAAAGCATCTGTAACCCTAAGGATTCTGGGTGCCTCAGATTTATTGAGTTATTTCCTAAACGGTTATTACTATGCTGTCACGGCCAGCCTTAGGCATAGGCGAACTAGGCAACCGCCTAGGGCGCCGTACAGGCCAGCCTTGTAAAGGGCGCAATTTTGGCTTATTTATTTGTTTATTTTAATTAGTTTAATTAGTGCATTCTTTCTTCCCAGTGCCTGCAGCAAGTGGCAGGAAGAAAGAATGCACTAACTAAACCAATTAAAAAAAATACAAGGGTGTCGGAACCATGGGGGATGAGCGCCCTCCCACTTTTACAGCTGCAGCAGGTCGATTGCCTTATTAGCGTCTTCCCCTGTGATGAGAATCATGCGTGCTTACGCCAGCTTGTAAGTAAATACAATTTTCAGTCGCGCGCAAATTTTAAGATAGCAGTTCCGTGAAGTCGGGTCGGGGGTTAAGTCCACGTGGCAGTTTGCTTTAGAAAGAAGGTAAGTGTTTGTATGCGTGTGTAATTCTGTTTATATATATATATATTAGGGCACAGATGGCAGGAATAAAAGGTGTTCACAGTACAGAATTAGTTTATAGCAGCATGCCAGTACTGAGATTGCTTGAGAGGTTTGCCTGTTTGCTGATACAACAGTTATGTTAGTGGCTTTATTAAACAATGATGTATAAAAATATGCTTGAAAGAATTGCAGGAAATGTGTGCAATCACTTTAAATTCATTCATTCGTTTTCAGTTTGCCCACTTAATCCCGATCCAGATCTCAGGGGAGTCAGATTCTATCCCAGCACTCAATTGTCAAGGGACAGCTTAACAAATTCTGAGCAAGGTCCTACTTATCTACTGTCACACAGCACACACACACCTGTAGGCAGCTTGATGGAATATCAATTCACACAGTAATTCTGTGAGGGAAAAAAAAAAGAGAGAGAGAATGATCTTTGAAGTGAAGGAAAACAAAAGTTAATAAATATTTTAGAGGTAAGACATTAGGAACAGAAGTAAAGTAAAGAGAAGGTGGGATGTTATTTCATGTGACCTGAAGGTAAACAAATAAAGAAATAAGCTGGCTGAATTGTGAAATTAATACGGAGAGGCATCAGCAGTTAAAAATAAGTTGTTCATGTTTGTAGACTGTTGGTAGGACCCATCTGGATTATTGTATGATGTTCTGGAGAGGTACATATGGATAAGAAGGATTTCAGAGTAGGGCAACAGAAATGTTGTATGGACTGTTCAGGACAGATGTGAGAAAAGTATTATTGTGTGGTGAATAACCTTGATGAAGATATAGTGCAGAGTAGAGCAGAGTATACTTGTGTAAATAAACCTGCATATGAATTTATAGGCTTTAATTGTAAGGTGATTACTGAGTGAATTTTTAGCATTTTAGTGGTGACTGTGGTTTTTAATATAAACACATTAACTGTAGAGAGGACTAATAAAAGCTCCTTTAAGAAGTCAGAGCAACAGTATGCAGTGCAGCCTAGGAAGTCAAGTTTGTGAATTTATAAATACAACCACTTTAAACTGCTTTACTGTTCTGTATATTACTCTAAGAGATCTTGTACACATGACACCTCCATTTCAGTTTTGCAGCAGACCTAGATTGCAATACCCAGGGGGTCTTTATTTGGATGAAAACCAAGAGTAGAGTAGTGATTTAGGAAATTATTTATTGTTTGTTTACTTGGCTACGAGTTCTGATCTCCACAGTTGGCTAATGCTGCACAAATGTTTGTTGCTACTGTCAAGTTCTCACAGAGGGTGTTTGTCTGATGGTACTGACAGCTGAAACCACTTATGCATTGTAGACTTCATATCCTTCAGAAATTGTATGCTAACACAAATCTTGTTATTCTAAAAACTTTGTAAGAGTCTGATGAAGTCTTATTTAAGACAAAATCATTTACTGGATGAATTATTTGCTTGAATTAAACTTTGAAACAATCGTTTTAGATTTGTAACTTTCTAAGTTTATAGGTTTGTAGATTCATAGATAAGTACTAGGGTAACTGCCCTTGTGGGACATTTTAAGACTAGCTAATCACCCCATGTGAGAATCAATCCCTGCACTTTCTGTTTGTAAGGCAAACGCCTTAACCATTATGCAAATCTCCCACCCAGAGCAAGCTTTAAAATCTGTCTCTTGGCCTTTGTCACCGTAGGGATGTGGTTGTCAGGTGGGTGCAGGGGTCATGAAGAGCAAGTTTTTGAATTTGCCGTTTTGTTTAAATGGGTCTATATTACCACATCGAAAAAGCCGTTAATCGAATGTCTTTATAACCGAAAATGTGGTTAATAAAGCTTGCTTTTGTGGGGGGCTGCACCCCCAACCCAACCCCCACTAATTATATATACCGACTCTGAGATTTCACTACAGTCAGGAAAGGGGAATTTTTCTGATCTTCACTGTACAGCGATCTGACAATACACAGTTCTTTCATAAGCTTTTTCAGATGTTCATCGTGCATACATCTGCCCTCATTACACTTGGGTTATCCTGCCGTCAGGCGGGTCCTCGGTCGGCCGAATTCCAAAGTCTAGGTCCGGCGTCAGTTGTCGTCGCTTCTTCCCTGACATCAGTGTGGCAGGGGTATAAAAGAGGCAGCCGACACCATTTTCTTCAGTTTTTCTTGCCCCAGATGTCAGGTGCCCCCAGAAAGGAAGGCAAAACATGATGTTATGCAAACATACATAAGTACATAAATCAAAACAGTAGTTGCAAGCAAATACACCATAAAGGGATACCCCAAACAGGTTGTATGTTAAAGGTGTTTGTCATAAGCCCTGTCCTAAGAGGGGATGGAGGGAGGGTAACCTGGACTGCAGCTGTATGCGCACTCGAACATCTACATTTATGGTAGGTACAAAACTGTACTATGTTCATCATGCATACAGCTGCAGTCATCACACTTGGGTAGAATCCCAAAGCTAAGTAAGGGTGGCTGGTACTAAGCGGAATTAGGAGGGGCTAGAATGCCCTGCAGGACTGCTGTGGCAAAGCCCGCTCTAGACTTTGAGTATAGTGGAAGGTGGTAGTGCTTGGAGAAAGTGTGCACTGAACTCCAAGTAGCTGCTTCCAAAATGTCCTTGGTAGGGACCCCCCTGAGGAAAGCTGCTGAGGTAGCTGTAGCCCTGGTGGAGTGGGATCTGATGTATACAGGCACTGATTTTCCATGAAATGAATAACAAAAGTGTATGCAGTGGGCTATCCATTTTGAAATAGTCTGTTTGGAAATAGCCTTTCCTTGAGCACCTGTAGCATAGGACACAAAGAGCTGCTCAGATTTTTTGAATGACTTTGTTCTGTCCAAGTAATAACAAAGTTGCCTGTGAATGTCCAAGGAATGTAGTAGCCTCTCTCCTTTGTTCTGTGGATTTGGATAAAAGGTAGGTAAATGAATAGTCTGATTCAAAGCCACACTGGATAGTACCTTTGGCATGAAGGTAGGGTTGGTTCGTAAGGAAACCCTGTCCTGATGGAAAATGATGAATGGTTGCACAGCCATGAGGGCCTGTAGCTCTGAAACCCTGCATGCTGAGGTAATAGCCAGAAGGAAGGCAGTTTTCCATGACAAGTATTGTAGCTCTGCTGAAGAAGCTGGCTCAAAAGGAGGCGGTGTCAGCTTCTCCAATACGAAGTTGAGGTCCCAAGCTGGAGCTGGTGGTTTCCGTGGGGGGTTTATATTTTTTGCCCCTCTGAGGAACTGCCTTAATAGAAGATGTAGCAGCTGTATGCGCACTCGAACATCTACATTTATGGTAGGTACAAAACTGTACTTTATAAAGTCGTTCGACTAATGGCTTTTTCAATGTGGTAATATAGACCGTTTAAATCACTGTTTATCTTGGGACTTGTCCCATCAGGCCTCTTGCATTACTAATAGAAAGCCATTAAAGTAATGGCTGCTAGAAGCAGACATGGGTAGAAAGTGGCTTCTGTAATTAAAAGTATTTTTTATAATGATTTTGCTTGAGAGGCATCTCACGGGCCTTGCTTAAGTAGTGTTAGGTAAAACAACTAGTAAGGCAGTAAGGAGAAGAAGGGAGAGCAGCTGTGTACCACATTTAAGGGCAGACAGCGGCAGAATCAGTAGAAGACACGGGGTAGAACCAGTCCAGGAAGAAAGTGTAGGATCATACAAGGCTGTTACTAGTCTGAAAGATATCAAAGGCTCATTTTATCATCATTGTAATGAAAGAAGTTTTGTGTTGCATTTTTATTAGTTTTAGTTTTACAGCAAGTAAAGAGGGTTGAGATTTTTGTGTGTGGTGTTGTATGATGTAGTTTGTCAAATATGTAACCCAAATAATCAGACTGCAGGAAAAAAACAGATCTTCAGGATCTGTTCTGGAACAAGCAGGTATGTGCAATTCACATGGTTTGTGAGTGTATGCATGTGTACATAATTGGTCTGACTATATGCACGAGTGAATGAGAGAGGGTGAGAAAAACCAGATTGGTGTGTGCCTTAACTTTCCACCATCCGTGAGTTTGCATCTATTTCTCATAAAATGTAAGGTTTTCTGACATATCTTTGTAGGCTGCAGTTGCTAAATGACAAACAATTGATGTCCTTCAGAAAATGCACATTAATGTTAATGTTAAATCTATGATTATTATTACAACCTTTTCAGTGTTTAAGAGGATTAGTTAAAATTTCCATAGTAATGGATTTGTCCACTTATTCTTGAGCTAGAAGATTGTGTGCATGGGTGTGTGCATGCGTTGGTCAGGGGAGACTGCATATGTATGTATGTGTGATAGACAAGGAAGAGATTGGTGAGTGGCTTGATTCTCAACTGTCCAAGTTCACAAAATATACATGATCTTATCTCAGGTTTTTGGTTTATGCCTTGTATAACTTTTGATGTGAGTTTTCCTGTTGTTTCAAGTGAGTTTTGCCATTGTTTCAATGAAAGTGAGTTTTGCCATTTCAATGAATATGAGTTTCAAGGGCAGACAAGTTTACTGCTCATGCTAAGTCTGTTTTCATTGTGAGAGTGTATTGTTTGTTTAGCAAATGGCTATCTGTGTTTGTGCTATTTCAATATCTGTAATCTTTGTAGAAGCAAATAATAGAATATATGTGTAGTAACTGGTGAGATAATCAAGTAATGGAATACTGGAATGGCTGAGGAGGGGGCTGCTGTTTGGGTTTGCTGCAGGAGGGGCTGCTCTGGGGTGGTGGTCTATTACCCTTCCTAGAACCCTATTTGACCATGATCTGGCTCTGGTATTTCAAGTAGAAAATACATATGCAAAGGTAGCTGCAGTTTAACTACATTACAAGGTATCTTTTTCTTTCTATGCATTTAAATAATTTAAGGAAATGACTGCAGTGGCTTTCTTGGGGAATGATGCAGTGGGTGTGGCTCAAATAGGGGTGTTTCATGAGTGTGGTGATGGTGGAGCTTAAGGGGCGCCGGAGCACTACTTCGCCTAGGGTGCTATTTCAGCTAAGGCCGGCCCTGTATGCTGTCTTGGTCAGTAAAGTTGTGTTGAAAGGATGAAAGGAAAACAAAAGTTAAACAGCAATGCTGAATTTCTTTCCTTATTCAGTTTCTGTTCAAGCCATTATTGGATGAAAAGGTTGTGTAAAAAGATAAAAAAAGCTTAAAAATTGTGTTTTCTTGAAAAAGCTTAAGAGTAAGGTAAAATGTGAGAAAAGGGCAAAAAAAAGTAATGTACATGGTGAGTAGAGCCCAGGAAGTGGGGGGGGGGCTGAGGGGAGCACTGGATGATGTGTGCATGTGTGTTGGGGAGGTGAAACAGTAGGCAGTGCTTAGGGCACTATTTCACCTAAGTCAAGCCCTGTACATGGAGCTATTGTAATGTTGTTTGCAACTAAATTCCAGTAAATGTAACTGTCACTCTGTGAGATGGGCCAATGTAGTGTGGTACACTGGCCTGTCATTATGTAAGAGCATTGTAACTGTTCAACACCAGGGTAAACTATATCCCTAAATGTGAAGAAATACATGTTCATATCTTACATCTCCTTACTCTCCCTTATTCACTTGATTGCTTATATCTATCAATTTCTCTTCCCTGGCTTTCTCTCTAAGTATACCATAAGTCTGCTTTTCTCTCACTTCATATTCCTGTTTGTAGTGTACTAACTTACTGTTAATTTCTCTATAAACTGGCTAACATTTCTCTAACTATTAAATCTTCTTCTTTTGGCTTTTCCCGGTTAGTGGTCGCCACAGCAGATCACCTGTCCGCTCATGATTGGCAGTGGAGTTTTTACAGTGTCGAGTTGCCAGCCCGGCACCCAACCTTCCACAGAAGACACACACACACACACACACACACACACACACACACACACACACACACACACACACACACACACACACACACACACACACACACACACACACACACACACACACACACACACACACACACACGCACTCATGCCTATGGCCAATTTAGAGTGTCCAATCCACCTACTTTGGGATGTGGGAGGAAACCGGAGCACCCGGAGGAAACCCACGCGACCACAGGGAGGACATGCAGACTCCGCACAGAAGGCACCCCAGCCGAGAATCGAACCAGAGAACCTCTTGCTGTGAGGCGGCAACGCTAACCGCTGCACCACTGTGTAACTTGTATATATTTTTAACCAATGTTTTCATATTATGTCTACTTTGGTATAACCATTTAAACTGTAGTTGTTTTTTATATTATTTTTAAAGACTGTAAAATTATTGTTCTTAAAATGTTTTATAATACTTTGGAGCTTTTCTACCCAGCCCTCCACTGAAAATGGGCTCCTACCCAGTCAAACTTTCCCGGTAATAAAATGTCAGTAAATAAATAAAATATAGTTTAGTCTGTGCATATTACCTCTAAAACTCTGCAGCATGAACTCAAAAGTCACTTATGAGAGATTGCAGTGACAGGGTGATACTTAAACTGGAAGTGTCCAGGGAGCCCTCATTTTGATATTTGTCGATGGGCCCCAAAATTATAACATCAGCCCTGCTTTCTACTATAGTGTTTTGTCCCTTCTTGCCTCATGTTTTACTTTATTTTGTTAACTTAATATACATTTAATATATCAGAAAAACTTCCACTTGACAACAAAGGCTGCAGAAATACCTCACAAAGAGGATTACCGGCCTCAAACAGATGCCTTATGCAGACCATCTCAAAAAACTCCAGCTTTACTCCTTCGCATATCGCCTACTCAGAGGTTATCTCTGCCTAACATACAAAGCTATGTCAAACCCAGAGCTGTTGGACATGCTCCACTTAAAGAAATCCCAATCCCTCCGAGCTACACACTCTAGGGACCTAAACCTTGTCACCACAATAAACAGAACATGCCAGAGGGATAGATTCCTGTCCCAGAGACTTCCCATACTCTGGAATAAACTACCTATCTATAGCAAACAAAGCTCCTCATTAGCACTCTTCAAGAAAAATCTAGATGATTGGATGGGAAATAGGAAATTCACCCCGGGGATCACCTCTGTGGCCCTGCTCGACAGTGGCACAGGAAAATAATTTTCTTGGGTGACAAAAGCCAGGGTACCATTTTGGCTGGGCTTGTATAGGCCCCAGGGCCAATAGCCTAGTACCTACCTATGAACCTATGAACAACTGCTATTGTAAATAGCAGTTTGTATGATGTATGTATCATACACGTTTGCTTATGTCTATGCTGAAAAGTTCACAAATGGCATCTGAAGGTAATGCTCAATGCATCTCTAATGTGTTCTAATGCAGTATAAAAGAGCAGTATCATTTACAGCTCAGTAAACAAGCAACATTGGCACATTCACCCCAGGAAACTTCCTTAACAAACAGCAGGGATTTTGAGACATCCAGAATTGTCTCATGCTTTAATAAAATAAAAGTTTTAAAAAGTAGGCTATCTATACATTTGAAGCAGCAATAAAAGAAAACAGTCATTCAGCAACAATAAAGCCAATTACTATTACCTTTACACCTTTATTGAAAATGAGTTTCATAGCATAATGTTTATTTAAGACACAAATTACTGGCCATTACCAAAAAACACTGCTGTTTGCCCTTCATGGCTACTAAATCGTTTTCTCTGTAATTATTTTTGTTAAAACCAGCCAAGTGATGAAATTTTAAAGAATGTTTCTCTGTATGAAAAGTTGTGTGCAGTTAAAAATTGTCCTTGTTCTTCCTTATCTTTTTTATTTTTTATGATGCAGAAGCTTTTTATTTATTGTTTTTTTTTTTTGGGGGGGGTTGCTATAGTAAGTAATACATTGCATTCCTATTATTAAGAAAATTGCTTTGTCGCATATTTCAAGCCCAGAATAGAATATGGAAAACTACAAGACTTAGTGGTTAGTGAGTATAAATTCTTTTACAATATGACTCCCATTACCTCTCTTATGTTTGTAATCTCTCCAGGTTCATTTTATTTTGCCGTCTGCTTCCTACTATTCTAAACAAAATCCTTATAATGGTTTGTATTATACTTTCCCACAAGTTAATTTAGAGAGAGTGCTAAGGAGGTTATCAGTGTTTTAGTTGGGAAACAAGCCTACAGCATTCACTAAAAATAAAAGACTATTTTTATTGCATTTTATTTGGCAAACAGGAAACTAAATAATCCTAACTAGAACTTTTAGAACCACACCTGCAGAAATACAAAATACATAAAGTTAAAAATAAATAAAAAACAGAGACGTTTCACACAATGCACAAGGGTTCAACAGTTTATAATAAATCAAGTATGCACAAACATGACCAAACTGAGTTAAATGGCAACAACTGGAAGACGTTTGTTGTCTTTCATAAATCACATGACAAGAAGACACAGATAAGATTAGGAAAACTGGCCTTGAAGGCAGCTGCAGTTAGATTTTTGTCCTGGATACACTTAATTGCTGTGATTAACTGAAAAGACCTTGGTGAGTGCTGAATTCATGATGTGATTATGTTAAGAATGCTTTTCTTGTTAAATATGGGTGCCACTGTTAGCTTTTTCCCTTTTAAAGAGTCCAGGGCGTCTGTCTGCAAATCCAGTTTTGTGTACTACTGCTTGGGATTGTGGGCCATTCTAGGATTTCATCTACCTTCAAGACATCGTTTTCCATTCCACACCATTGTCCCAGCTGCATGTCCCAAAAATGCACAAGAACCCAGAGAAAGGGAGAGCATGTATACTCCATACATACGACTTCTACAACCAAAATCCATACTAAGGAAATAAGCTCTATGAGGCAGCAATGCAAACATTGCACTGTCATGATGTCCCAAGGTCAAATATAAACATAGTCATTTGTGATGCCAGTATAATATTGCTATGTTTAAACAAGGAAAAGTTTCAAGAAAAACACATAGCTCAGAGCATATTATTACTGTTTGCATTCATGGATTTCTAATCAGATTTATTTACTTGCATAGTTATTTACCTCTCTGCTTCAAAATTCTCATTTCTTTTGGTTACACTGTGCTCTTTATTGCTTCTGAAACATTGTCAAAATAAAATATTTTAGCTGGGTTGACATCCCATTGTCCAGCTATAACTAATTAAATATTTGTTTTAGTTAATTTCTAATTTACTAATACGGGTTGTTTTGTTGCATGACCCCACTGTTTTAATAGCACAAATCAGTATTGAATACAAATGAGTATAGTTGCATTTCCTGCATGAAACTGTAACTTGCCACTGTAGTAAGAATACATGTAACATTATTATAGCAAATTAATAGCCAAAACCACTAGTCTGGAACACAGATGTGAAGGGGGAGGGGCTTGCCACTGGCAATAAAGACTTGTTGCTTATTTTATGCAACTTTTGTTTATTTGTTTCAGGTATCCTGGAAATTAATTTATTTTGCTTTATGTGTTTTAGCAACAATATTTGTAGTAACTGCGGTGGTGGTGCTGCGGTAGCGTTGTCGCCTCACAGTAAGACGCTGTCCTGTTCGATTCTCAGCTAGAGCATGTTCTGTGTGGAGACATACGTGAATGGGCGTACCTTCGTTGAAGGTTGTGCGTCAGAGCAGGCAACTTTGGCACGTAAAAATCTACTGCCGATCATTAGCGGACCGGAGTTCCGCTGTGGTGACCCCTAACCAGGAAAAGCCAAAAGACACAACATTCACCAGCATATTATAGCTCTAATCCTTTAGAAGAAAACTTAAACATTTTTTTCTCATAAAATGGCAGGTCATTTGCCATTTTCATGCTTTTCCACAGGAAATATTGTTCTTCATGTCGACTGTTCTGCAGAAAGAGACATAAGTCACAACCCTTTAGATTATAAAGGCCTTGCCTTAAAATGTCTTAGGTGCAATCCAGTCCAATTACCAAGTGATTTCTCAAATGAATCAGTATAAAAATAAATTAATTGAGAAATAAACTGACTCAAGGACATTTTCAAATGCATAGGTTCACCAACTAAAGATGCTTCAAATAAATTTAATAATAGTAAGAACACTCGACAGGTTTGCCTTAATGCTTTTCTAGAGTGAATGAAGGGCACTTTCAGCCGGGTTCCTGTCAGAAGAATGAAGACGCAGCATTATGTCGAATGCGTCTTTGTCGAACTGTAAATGTCGAAAACACAAAATGACGAAGCGGCTTATTCTTTCCCTGGGAAAGAAATCGCTTGGCCACTTCCATCACTTTGCCATTTTTGGCACTGTAGTGCAATCTTGGAGTTGGTATATTTAAGTAGGCGGGGGTATGGGGGGCAAAGCCCTCCACTTAAAATAGTGTTTAGTGTGTTTTTTTTTTTTTTTGGGAACAGTGAATTTTTTTCCCTGGGAAAAAAAATCACTGTTCTGGCTGTTTGCTCTTTTTTGTTTTTGTTCTTTCGTGGTCGATATAACAGCATTCGATCTTTTGATAGTTCGCTGTTAGATCCTTTCATCGACACCTGGAAAAATAACTGATATGGCATACTCCATATTGTGTATTAAGGTATCAAGAGACATTTGTTAATCACAGTGATATTCCTAGTGACTGTAAAGCATTTTTTTTCTTGTACCTGTTGTATTATATCTCCACTTGGGTGAAAAGCGAAATATAGTATAGGATAAAGACAGACTCCTAAGTACATGAATGGACTTTTTGTCAAGTAAAAAAACAGAATAGCATTTTCAAAGAGGTTATATGGAGAACAAGCAGCACAATTTCTGTTTGGTGATGCTAATAACCAGTTTCAGTTTTGGTAAACTACTCCTAGACTTTGTAAAATTCATCTTGAATGAATTTCTGAATGTCATTTATGGAGCATCATCTGCTGCAGTGAAAGACTAGGTCATCTGCATGGAGAACATTTTTTTATGTGAGGAGGTAATTTGTGAGATCTAAGGAGGGAAAGCAGGAGAGGCCCCTAGGAGTGCAATAGTCTTGCACCAAGGAGTGCTTCATAAAATCAGATGACACTTTAGTTGAAGCTGATATGTTATTGAGGTAATTATCAAATTGCATGAGAAAGGAACCTTTGGATTCTGTTTTACTAAGATGGTACACAAGCCTGGATAGCCAACTACCAAGCCTTCTTTTTAAGCCACACAAGATAGGGTCAAGACACATAAACACACATACTCGAAGGTACTCACTAAGACCCTACCAAAAGACCAGAGACCTCCCAAGCACGAACAACCTACACATACTGGTGCATGAACAAAATCCACCACTTCACATAACAACACACATATCAGTGTCTCAAGAATTAAGCCCCTAAGGCAAAACACTTCAAAACCTAATGTCTTACTCATAGGTGACTCAATAGTGAGACACACAGATGTCCCCCTCACCAAGTCAGACAATGAAAAGGTCACGGTCAGCTGCTTGTCAGGTGCTAAGATCTGTCAAATCACTCGCGCACTCAAGTCACTCAGCAACAATTACCTTTATAACTCTGTCATAGTACATGTTGAAGTGAATGACTTGAAACATACCTCTCTGGACTATATGAAGACATGACTGGACTCTCAGATTATGTCTCCCAGGCAGGTATGTCCCTAGCCCTAAGCAGCATTCTACCATCTCTTAGGATGATACCACAACACAGACAAAAAATGATTTATTTCAATAAGTGGCTTAGCTTCTGGTGTCACTCCAGGGGGATCCAGTATCTGACAGCCTGGGAAGATATGGTCGACAGAACACATTGCTTTGCCAGAGATGGCCTTCACCTGTCTCCTCAAGGCTTTCGAATACTAGCAAAGACACTTGCCTCCCCATAATGATTTTTAGGCAATGTCAAAACAACAAAATTTACGATGTAAAGAAATCCACTACACACAAACTCAAGGTCATGCTGCTTAATGCTAGGAGCCTAAACAATAAACTGCACTCCTTGGAAGCACTCCTCAACTTGGAAAATGCTTATGTCTGTGCAGTCAATGAGACTTTGTTTAAGGCCACAGAGAGCACCCTGGCTGAACAAGGCTACAATGCCTTTCAAACATTCAGACCTCAAAACAAGTGTGAAAGAACCAAAGGTGGAGGTGTATCCATCTTCATTAAATCCAAGTACACCTCTAGACTGATAAAACAGTAGGACTCTCTTGAGCTAAATAACTATAGGCAAAATACCCTACCACATCATCGCTAGCTACAGGTCCCCATCATGAACCAGGAGATGCACCCTGCCTACCTGGACTTGCAAGAGTCACTCAGTATTCAGCCAAACACCTTGGTTATGTGAGATTTCAACTATCCTCCCATCAGTTGGGTGACTTACATGAGCACAAACATGGTAACTCTGAGGTTCCTGGATTTTGTTAATTCTAATGCCCTGGAGCAGTTAGTCTGCACCTCCACAAGAGGCTCAAATGTCCTAGACCTAGTGCTCACCAACATGGTGGGGGGGGGTCACTGTACTACCCCCTGTGTGTTGCCCTCCCTGGTACAGTCAAACCATAAATCAGTCTTATTTGAAGTAAAGATCAGACCTAACACTCCCACAGGAGCAAAATAAAACTGAACAATTTCTCCAAAGCAAACTATAGCCTACTAAGTGATGGTATAAAAGTTTCAAATTCCCTACTAACACAGCCAACAGTGTCTCCTGACAAAGAAAAACATTGCTGTCCAGGACCAAGAAGAAGCATTTACCCAACTGGAAGCAATCTCAACTTTGTCTAAACAAGCAAATAAGCGCACTAGTGAAATCCTCCAAAGCAAACTTTGAGTCCAAATTAGCCACATCTACTAGAGACAATCATAAGGCCTTCTTCACATATATCCGTAATCTCAAAGGTAGCACCCAGATATGTTCAGAACTGGTGGTCAAGGACACCATATATACAAATGCTGTAGATACAGCAAACTTGCTGACTGACATATTCTATGAAAATTTCACCCCTCTGTCCCCCCATCAGTAAATCAGGACATTCCAAGTACCTGCCCCATTCCCCTTATATCTAGGGATCAGGTCATCACTGCTCTCTCAAAAGCAAAGAATACAGCCTCCATGGGACCCGATAACATCCCAGTCTGCATCCTGCATGAACTCAGGTAGGAACTTGCAGCACCATTTGGAGCCCTATTCAACCAAACCCTGAGTATTGGTTTTGTCCCAGCTGAGAGGAGGGACAGCCAATGTCATCCCTTTACATAAAGGTGGAATATCCACTGATCCAGGAAATTATATACTCATCAGCCTAACTAGCCTGATCTGCAAGGCCATGGAATGGATTATCATGGACCTCATTAACAAGGACATTGGCAGCCTCCAAACACTCAATCCCACACAGTTTGGCTTCGTCAAAGGGAGGTCATGTCTGTTAAACTTGGTCGACTTTTTTGAGACAGTCACCAAAGCCATCGATGAGGGGAAGACAGTGTACACCGCCTGCCTTGACCTGACCAAAGCCTTCGACACTATTCCGCAATTGGGCATAGTAGATAAACTCTCTCAACTAGGCATCAATCCATATGTTACCAGATGGGTAGCTAACTGGCTCACTGATAGAACCCACCTGGTCAAAATAGGGGAACCACCTAAAGCATTAGATCCGTATTGAGTGGCGTACCCCAGGGATTGGTCTTGGGGCCTCTGTTATTTGGGATATACATTTCTGAGGTGCAGGCCAAAACCAGTGAGCTATGGCTGACCTAGTTTGCCGACGACTGCAAGCTGGGCACTGTCGTCAATTCCCTTAGCGATGTGGATGTCCTCCAAGATGGTCTCACCCAAACAAATGACTGGAGCCAGAAACATGGCCTCAAGCTGAATACAAAAAATGCATCATTATCCCCTTTGGGGAAAGAGATGTTCCCACAAATTATCACATTAATAACAATATTCTAAGCATGCAGTCAGTTGTGAGGGATTTGGGCACCCAGACTGATATCAACCTGATGTTTAACCACCATGTTGCTTCCATTGTATGGAAACCTTTCTACATGGCCCACCTCATAAGTAAGGGCATCTCATCCAGGGACAAGGAGGTCATAACATCCCTGTATTCTTCCTTTATAAGGCCCATTATTGAGTACAATGCCCCATCCAGCATGTACCTCGCAAAGCACATGCAGCAGCTGGAGAGACCACAGAGATTCCTCACCAGAAGAATCCAGGGCCTCAAAAATCTTCCATACACAGATAGTCTAAAAGCCCTATCCCTCTACTCTGTTTCATACAGACTCCTCAGAGGTGAACTTTGTCTGTCATACAAGGCGATCTCGGACCCCGTCTTGATGGGACTGCTACATATCTGCAAGTCAAGCTCCACTCGAGTAACCTGCACACACGGCCTCAACCTGGTCTGTGACATCAATAGGACTTGTTGGTAGGACAGATTTGTGTCCCAGAGGCTCCCTATCTCTGGAATAGACTCCCTCTCCACCTCAAGCAGAGTACATCTTCCCCCTATTTAAGCGCAACCTGGATAACTGGATGGGAAATAGAAAATACATCCTTGGGATTCCACCCATGTCCCTGCTGGACAGGGGCATCAGGTGCTGATTTGTCTAAACATGGGCTAAACTCTTGGCTAGGCTTATAAGGGCCTCAGGGCCAATAGCCTACTAACTTCCTATGATCCTATGATCCTATGATCCTAGGCAGAAGAGTACACAAATGCCCTTTATAGCCACTTAAACAAATGTATTGACTCAGCTGTACCTCACAGGACTAAAATCAGGTCCTCCTGAAAAAACAAGCCACCCTGGTGGACTCTAAGTATAAACAAGTTATATAACAAATGAAAGATACTGATATCTAAGAATAATAGGGAACATACTCAACAGAAGAAGAATACCCTCCACAGCTTGAACAAGCAAATCAGATATCTTGTAAAGTCCTCTAAGGCTAATTATGAGACTAAATTATCATCCCTAGCAAAAGACAACCTAAGGCATTCTTTAGCTACATCCAAAACCTAAAAGGGAATGCTCAGCTGTGTGCTGAACTTATAGTGGATGGTACCACTCACATTGAACCTGAGGAAACTGCCAACCTACTAGCTGACAGATTTGGTGATAACTTCAACCCCCTGTTTCCACCAGCCATACCCCAGGAGCTATACTCCTGACACTAGTCCTCTACTGAGTATCTACAAGAACAGGTCATACAAGCGCTCTCCAAGGCCAAAAATACAGCCTCTATGAGACCAGATAACATCCCTGGTTGCTTACTAAGCAATCTAAAACAAGACCAAGCGAAACCACTTGGCACTGTCTTTAATCATAGCCTGAGCACTGGCTTTGTTCCAGCAGAGTGGAGAACAGCAACAATAATCCCCTTGCACAGAGGGGGTTCATCAACTGACCCAGGAAACTATCGACCCATAAGCCTAACCAGTCTTATCTGCAAGGCCATGGAAAGAATCATCATGGACCTAATCAACAAGGACACAGATGACCTTGAAACTCCTGACCCAAGCCATTCTGGTTTTGTCAAGGGTGGATCTTGCTTATTAAACCTGGTGGACTTCTTTGAGAATGTCACCAAAGGCCTGGATGAGGGCAAATCAGTACACACCACCCACCTTGAATTAGCCAAGGCTTTTGTCAAAATGCCCCACTCAGGGATCATTGAGAAACTTTCCTAGCTGGAGATTAACTCATACATCGCTAGATGGGTAGCCAACTTGCTCACTGACAGAATACACACTGACAAAGCTAGGGAGTCCACCTCCACTAGTACACCAGTTACCAGTGGGGTACCACAAGGATCTGTGCTGGACCCTCTACTGTTTGGAATCAATTTCTCTGAGGTCCAGCTGAAAGTAGATGGCCTGTGGCTTACCAAGTTTGCAGATGACTGCAAACTGGGTGCAGTCGTTGAGTACCCCAGTGATATAAGCATATTACAAAAGGGACTGATGCAGACAAATAATAGGTTATAACTCCACTGTACTTCATCCTTATCAGACCAGTAATTGAGTACAATGCTCCATTCTGTATGTATCTCACCAGACACCTGCAGCAGCTGGAGAGACCACAGAGGTTTCTAACCAAGATAATCCAGGGCCTCCAAAACATTACTTACATAAAAAGACTGAAATCTCTGTCAATGTACTCTATCATACAGGCTGCTGAGAGGTGAAGCTCCCACTTCACATGAAGCAGAGCTCTACAATAACCCTATTTAAGTGCAACCTTGACAATTGGATGGGTGACTGTAAATTCGCCCTGGGGATGGCACATATGTCCCTCATGGACAGAGGTAGTTGATGCTGATCACAGAATTGCTCTACTAACAATAACCACCTTACTATGGTCAATTAGGGTACATGTTTTTTTTTTTACATGGCTAGGCTTGTAAAGGCCCTAGGCCATTAGCCTAGTAACCTCCTATGAACCTATGAACCTAAAGACAGCACAAATGAACTGACCTTAGTATTTTGTCAGTGACTGGAAAAAGGTGCTGTGATGACCCTAAGGCTTTATCAGAAACATTTTATTCACTGGGCAAAACTCAATATTAAATATATAGCAAATGAAATGGTCATACACAATCCTTCAAAACAAATGAGTGAGTAAGGCTGAAACTGAGAAATTCACCTTGCATAATGGCCCCAGATAGCTTGTTTTGTGTAGCAGTGTTTTTGTTAGCTTCCATCATGAAATTTTTATAAGATGACTAAACAGAGGTCCTATTATCATTTAAGCTGATTTGACACATTTTACTTCAATTCTGATAAAAAGTTATAGCTTCTGATTCTTAGCTGAAAATTAAATGACTTAGTGTTTCTTTTCCATAGCTTTGATATTCTACCCTTCTTCTTCATCTTCAGTTTCAGTTTGGCAGCAGTTTCCCCTTTACTAATGTTGCATATATCTTGTCTTGATCACTGAAGAGAAGTCTGACCATTTCAATGCAGTTCTGACTTTTGTACATTTAAACATGAAAGGCTAGTCAGACAGGGCTAGGGTTCAAGACAGCGATTGCTCTCTGTTTGCAGGCACAAGTCTACCAGTGATCATTAGTTTGTGGCTTAATTGTTTTAAATGTCCAAAGATGAATATGAGACAATTGTCACTCATGCAATCAGAAGGAATTTTAACACTGCTATATCTCTACGGTCTGCTAGTCATAACCCAGTCCAGTAGTGAGTGAATGCCACTTAAATCTGCAAGTTTACTTTGTAGCTGTTTGCAGTTTTCTCCTTTCTATTTCACATCGTTGCCTCCCATGAGTATAATATCTGGTGACAGAATGCTCTAATCAGTAACCATTTGAAATGACAGGGCCCACTAGAGCGAGTCCGGAAATACTGACTGAATGGCCAAAAGAATGGACTTACACATACTAAGTCTGAGAAGCCATTTCTCAGAATATTCCCTTTATTCTGAGGTATGGCAGTGGGTGGTTGCAGTGGTGCAGCGGTTAGCGTTGCCGCCTCACAGCAAGAGGTTCTCCAGTTTGATCCTCGGCAGGGGTGCCTTCTGTGTGGAGTCTGCATGTCCTCCCTGTGGTCATGTGGGTTTCTTCCAGGTGCTCTGGTTTTCTCCACACATCCCAAAGACATGCTGTACGTGGACTGGACACTCTAAATTGGCCCTAGGTGTGAGTGTGTGCATGTGTGTGTCTTCTGTAGAAGGTTGGGCGCCGGGCTGGCAACTCGACACCGTAAAACTCCACTGCCAATCATGAGCGGACAGGTGATCCACTGTGGCGACCCCTAACTAGGAATAGCCGAAAGAAGAAGAAGAATTCTGAGGTATGGCAGTCTCAGAGTTGTTATATCTAATTTCGGGGGGGGGTACTTGCACTCCACATAGGGTGAAGCAGGGAGGCTTGCCCCCCCCCCACAAAAAGACGTTTTAAGGAAAAGAATGATCTTCACATTTGCTCTTCTCCTGTGTTTTCGGTCTTTTTTTCTTTTTGGCATGTCAGCACTCAGCATTTTGAGTGCCAACATTTCAACAGAGAGCCCTCTTATCACCTTAAAGATGTCTTTTAGAACTATAGTGGAAAACAGGAATATATGCTGTAGAAAGGAAAACGTTTTGTGTATCCGTATAATATGAGATGGGTAGCTACCAAATCAGAACTATAGCATGTTCCTGGCAATGAAGGCTGCCTGTACAGTATTACTAATGGGAGTCATAGTTAGACTTGTACCACTCTATATGCCTTAACATTCTGGAAAAAAATGAGTCCATTAACACTGAAGGCTGCTGCAACAGTAATTTCAAGATTGCTGAACCTTCTCTTCACACCACCTTGGCGATCCAAATGGTGAATAGTGGGCTTAGTAATACCTTGCATATTATCCAGCAGTGTCAACCATCTTATAGGTTCATAGGTGATCACTAGGCTAATGGCACAAGAGCTTTTACAAGCATAGCCAATAATATCTAGGATATGATAATATTATATCTTAGTTTCCCAGAAATGGGATAGGGTGGTATCGAGGTAGCGGATCTTTGGTTGTTGGAGCCCTAAGTCATTTTAAAAACTGCCTCTATCCATAAGGGAAATGGGCAGTACCCCAGTTGTGAATTTATGGATCCCTGTCCATTTATTCAACTTCATTTTGAAGAGAATGAGGGACAGGCTTTGTTTTATGAAGATGGGAAGTTTATTCCATAGGGTGGTATCGAGGTAGCGGATCTTTGGTTGTTGGAGCCCTAAGTCATTTTAAAAACTGCCTCTATCCATAAGGGAAATGGGCAGTACCCCAGTTGTGAATTTATGGATCCCTGTCCATTTATTCAACTTCATTTTGAAGAGAATGAGGGACAGGCTTTGTTTTATGAAGATGGGAAGTTTATTCCATAGATGAGGTAGCCTTTGGCATATTAATCTGTCTCTCCAGCAGGTTCTGTTAGAGTCAAAACTAAGGTTCAGATCCATGGAACATGTAACCCTTGTATAAGTTTTCTTGCAAAAATGTAACATTTTCATCAAGGCTAGATCAGAGAATACCCTGCAGATCAGGCATAAGTCACCTCTCAGTAAACAATATGAGACCGAGTAAAGGGACAGGGCCTTCAGTCAGTCTACATAAGATGTGTTTTATGCTTTGTATTTTTTTTAGTGAAAAACCTCTGGGGCCACTCCAGTTGGTGTAAGTGCCTGGTTAGGTACATGCAGAAGGGATCACTATACTCAGTTATGGGCCAAATGAGGGCAGAGTGCAGTGGCACTATGACTTCCTTTGACCTTGATGCCATGCCTTTATTTATAAATTGAGACATATAGAAGGATTGTCTCACTAAAGTAGCTACCTGGTTGTCAAAATTTAGGTTACTATCTATTTGTGTTCCTAGATTCCTCACCACTGGATCTATTTTTAGGGATGTGCTACTGATATTATAATTTGTAGGAATATCTGATTTACCTAAGGGTATGATTATGCATTTTTAGCATTTAATCTCAGACTATAGTTTTGGCACCAGTTGTTTGTCATTTTTAGGCCTGTTTGTAGGATGTTGACATTGTCTGGGGATTCAATGATTGCTCCCAGCTTGCAGTCATCGATGAACTTGGTGAGCCAAAGACCCCCAACATTAGCCTTCACTTCAGAGAAGTATATACCAAACAGGAGAGGTCCCAACACTAAGCCCTGTGGTACACTGCTAGTAATAGGTAAACCCACTTCTGATAAGAAACCTATCTGGACAACATGTGTGTCCTACCAGTGAGCCAGTTTGCTATCCATCTGATGATGTAGGGGTTCATGTCTAATGCAGTAAGTTTATCTATGATCCTCAAGTGAGGGACTGTGATGAAAGATTTGGCCAGGTCTAGATTAGTGGTATGTACCATTTTACTCTCATCCATGGCCCTGATGACTTTCTCGAAGAAGTCTACCAGATTGAGCAGGGAAAAACCTCCCTTTGACAAAGCCTAATTGGGTTTGCTTGAATGTTTGGAGATTTTCTATGTCTTTATTGATCAGGACCATAATAATTCTCTCCATGGTCTTACAGATAAGACTGATCAAACTTATGGGTCTATAGTTCACTGGGTCAGTTGATGGGGCTGTGACTCGCTGCCTGGGAAAGGTAGTATTTTGCTGGTTCAAGTCTGCCCATGGAAGGTTTTTTTTTTTTAATTTCACCTTATGTGCAGTCCTATCACATTCAATAAAATGATCTCACATTAATTTTTTTGTGTGCGAAGACTTTAATGTAGTGTAAGACTTTATAGGTTTATAGGTTAATAGGTTGGTACTAGGCTATCGGCCCTAGGGCCTATGCAAGTCTAGCCATAACAATTCCCTGGATATTTCTTCCCACAATATTTACTTCTCTGGGCCCCTGTCCAGCAGGGCAACTGACATGATCCCCGGGGTGAATTTCCTATCTCCCATCCAATCATCAAGGTTCCTTTTGAAGAGGGCCAATGAGGCGCTCTGCTTCACATGTATGGGCAGTCCATTCCAGAGTATGGGGAGTCTCTGGGTCAGGAACCTATCCCTCCAGCAAGTTTTGTTCATTGTGATGACAAGGTTTAGATCCCTGGAGTGTGTGGCTCTGAAGGATTGGGATTTCTTTAAGTGGAGCATGTCCAACAGCTCAGGGTTTGACATGGCCTTGTATGTTAAGCAGAGATTGCCTCTGAGTAGATGATATGCCACAGAGTATAGCTGGAGATTTTTTAGATGGTCAGCATATGGCATCTGCTTTAGGCCTGTGATTCTTTTAGTGAGGTATTTCTGTGACCTTTCCAGCTGTTGCAGATGTCTTGTGAGGTACATACCAAATGAGGCATTATTCTCTATAATGGGTCTAATGAGGGATGAGTACAGTGGGACAATGACCTCCTTTTTTCTGGATGAAAAGCCCTTAGTGATGAGGTGTGCCACATACAAGGATTTCCTGACTGTTGTGGCGATGTGGTTATCGAAAGTGAGACCACTGTCCACCTGTGTCCCTAAGTCTCTCATCACACTTTCGATGTTTAGTGTCCTGCCACCTATGTGGTAATTCATGGGTACATGTTTTTTTCCAAAGGGGATAACTATACATTTCTTGGCATTAAGCTTGAGCCCATGGCTCTGGCACCAGGCATCTGTTTCTGTAAGGCCCTTTTGTAGAATATCCACATCATTTGGGGATTCAATAATGGCTCCCAGTTTGCAGTCATCTGCAAACTTTGTTAGCCAGAGTCCCTTAGTGTTGGCCTGTACTTCAGAGAAGTAGATGCCAATTAAGAGTGGTCCCAGGACTGAACCCTGAGGTACTCCACTTGTCACTTGTCTGGAGCTGGATTTGGAGTCGGCTACTTTTACAGTCTAGGTTCTGTCAGTAAGCCAGTTGGCAACCCATCGAGTGACGTAGGGATTTATGCCCAGCTTAGTAAGTTTATCTATGATTCCAGAGTGGGGGATGATGTTGAAGGCCTTGGCGAGGTCCAGATAGGCTGTGTGGACTGCCTTACCCTTGTCCACAGCTCTGGAGACGGATTCAAAGAAGTCAATCAGATTCAGGAGACAAGATCAGCCCTTCACAAACCCAAACTGGGTGGGGTCCAGTGTTTGAAGGTTGCCAATGTCTTTGTTTATAAGTTCCATGATAATGCATTCCATACCATTGCAGATCAGGCTTGTAAGACTGATGGGATGGTAGTTCCCGGGATCCAAGGTGGATCCTCCCTTGTGGAGCGGGATAACTGTAGCTGTGCGCCACTCAGTGGGCATGAAGCCTGAGGTGAGGCTATGATTAAACATGACACTTAGGTGAGGTGCCAGTTCATTTTCTAGTTCATGTAGTACACAGCCTGTGATGTCATCTGGTCCCATGGACGCTGTATTCTTAGCTTTGGAGAGTGCGGTTTCTACCTGTGTGGCCGTGATTATCGGAATTTGGCAATCTTTTGGTATTGAGATGGGCCCTTTAGCGGGTGAGAGGGGGGTGAAGCTGGCACAAAATCGATCTGCCAGGATATTGGCAATATCCTTGGGATCAGTATATTTAATGTCATTCTGTTGTAGCTCAGAGCAGATCTGAGCATTGTCATTTAGATTCTTGACATAACTAAAGAATACCTTGTGGTTGTCTTTGGAATCTTTGGCAATTTTATTTTCGTAACTAGCTTTTGAGCTTAGTGCTTTATTGCCAGACTTTGGGGTTTCCTGACTGCGTCTATATCATATTATCAAAGACGCAAAATGCCAAATGCTCAAAAGAGCAAACATTCTGAAACTCGAACTCTGTATCATGGGGGGCTGTGCCCCCCCACACCCCCTGCTAAATATATATTCCAACACTCCGAGATCGCACTACAGTGGGGAAAGGGCAAATATCCCAATCTTCACTGTACTACAATTTCAAAAATGGAACTTTAGAGTTTTCTGCACTTTCACTATTTTGGCATTCGACATTTTGAATTTGCGATAACATGATATAGATCCTCCTGGCCAATGTTGGATTTATAACTTATCTGTATCAGAACAGTATGAGTGCCAGACTTTCCTCACTTGGTCAAGCCTTTCCTACGCTGCGGGTGCAGCCTCCTGTATTTATTTTTTATTTTTGATGTTCAGCTTTTTGGTGTTTGTGAAAGTCACTGATGAGGACATTTGATGCTCTCTGTAGGATACCTTAATAATTGAAGTGCTATGCTTTGATCTAAAGTTAGAAAGCCTGTCATGCAGTGGGGGGATCAGGTTGAGAGGATGTGGGCATGGCTGTCTAATCTGGTGATGGCAGCTCCTTTGGTGTATATGAAACAGCAATCATGTGTGGACTGAGGGGGCATAGGCTCATGTCACCATGGGGGGGTTAGGTTCATAAAGGAAAAAAAAATGCTGTCATTGCTGGGCTGCCAGTAAGAACACCAAGCACCCTTTTGGCTGCATGAACAATGGATCCTTACAGGCTTGGTGGTCAGTAGGTGCAGGGGCAAAATGGCACAAAACAAAAAAGTAGCATAATGTGCAGTGAGAATAAATTCTAATTCGGACATGATGGTACAGCAGGGGCCTCCATTACGAATCCTAGCCAGCTGAGCTAGAGGGGACTCATATCAAAGCTCTTAGTCTTGTATGTAACACAAGCTACACATACCCCATTCCTGTACAGTCATGAATCATGATCACAGTATATTTTTAAATGGCATGTACTTCCTCTTTTCCTTGTACAATGCAATGCCCAACACACAGAATAAGTAAGAATGAATACCCCAGTTCTCCACACTGTTGCTCCATTGTCAATTCAAACATAAAAGAATTAAGTCTTCCCGCTCCTTCAGTAGTCCAAGCAACAGCATACATAGTTATTATTTATCCCACCAAATCTCTTGCTGCCTCTTCTGCCATCCTCCACATGCAGTTGCTTTTCTGGACACACAAAACGAGCTCGTATCTGCCCCATAGAGTACAGTTTCTTCCAAAAAAAAAAAAAAACAGACTGACAAAGTTGCAAAGCACACAAGACTTTACTATTAAACAAATTAAAAAATTCACAGAGCTTTCAGGTACAAGACCTTTCTTCAGTGTGATACAAACTACCGTTCAAGTACATTCAATTATTTATTTAAAACAGAGACACAGCCAACCGATTAAGTCCCCTGACGAATTAAACAATAAAAAACTCTAAAAGCTACAAGTTCAAAAATCTTCTAACAGATATAAACATAAATAATACATTTAACTATGACTTCATCAGTTTATTTCTTAAAATAGGCTTGATGCAAATTGCTGCATTTAGTCCTAGAAGTTTATCCACATTAAAATGTAAACTCCATCTATACTCTGCTATTTCAAGTGTATTGTTAATATCACCACCTCTTAAGTTGGGATAGGGTCTTGTACCTGAAAGCTCTGTGCATTTTTATATTTGTTTAATAGTAAAGTTTTATACACTTTCCAACTTTGTCAGTCCATTTTTTGGGAAGTTTTACTGGTTTAGCTATTGACTGCATTTACACATTCCTTTCTTTTTGTTTTTGATTCCACAGAGTACAGTTCTCAGCACACATATAATTACTTTGTGTTCCCAGCCCAATGCAGTATGATCTCTAACATGGAGTACATAGCCCCTCCCATCTGTCCTATGTCATGCCATTCCTATCAACTGTCCACATTTTCACAAAATGTCCAGATTTTTGCCTCATATTTTTGTCTAATTCTCATAAAATTGTGTTTTTCTGGCTAATCACTGCCAAATCATTGAGGACTGATGTCAGAACATAATGGCACACCTTTGAGTTTCAGACTTCATATCCTTCAGAAAATTCATGCTAATGCAAAATCTGTTATTCTGTCAAGTTTCTAAGTTTGTAAGACCAATATTTAAAAAGTGTCCCTATTTTGGGGCCTTTGTCCCTCCATTATTTGTGTCTTTGTCCAGATTTCTTGCTCTAAGAGTTTTAGAGGTAACCATTCAATATCTCATAATTAGAACCACCCACCTATGATGCAGTCACATTCATAGCACACAAGTACTATTTAATTAAGACCCACCATCAGTCCCACTTCTGATGCATATGCATAGTGCACAGTCCTCGCCAACCAAACTCAGCCCTGTCCCAAATATAGTAAGCCTAGGGTTACCACCTGTCCCACTTTGCGAGGGACAGTCCCTCTTTGGGCAGCTGTGTCCTGACAAAAAATATTAAAAATAGCAAATGTCCTGAGATTGTAGGACATAATTATGTCCTATTTTGTATTTAATAGTTGCATACCACAGTTATTCTGTATCTAAAATACCTAAATGTTATAAGAAACAGAATAAGCAACTAAAATGCTACAAGAATAAGCTATTATGTAGGCAAAAAAGTTAAGTTCTATCCGTTGTACTGACCGTGGGTATGTGTCAGCCTGTAAAATCTGATGTTTGTCCCGAAAATCTCCCACTTTGGCCATTTGAAAAGGTGGCAACCCTAAGTAAGCCAAGCTATGCAGAATCACTCAAATGTACAATGTGTAAGCACAGTCAGATGAGAAACTCATACAAAATACACCGTGCATATACAACTTCAATGTTGCTAGGATAGTGTAGAAGAAATGCACTGTGTAAATACTGAATCAGCTCATGTTATGCCAAAATGGCTGACAGCTAGTGCAGAGGATTAGGGTTCTTCTACTGTTACTGAGCTGCTTCCTGAAATCAAAGGTACAGGATTTAATTCATTCCATCTCCTTTTGTATAATGTCTGACTTTGTACAAGTCACTTAACTAGACAGTGTTCCTGGGTTGTTCAAACAAGGGACACATGTGTCCAGTGGGCCTACCTGGCTAACATAAATATATAAGTACATTTATGCAATCGACAAAATGGGGGATAACAGTCACAGCACAGTGTCATTCAGCACACCTGCCCACCACTCTCCTTTTCAAGCCAAACTGTGTGTGTGTATATGTGTGTGTGTGTGTGTGTGTGTGTGTGTGTGTGTGTGTGTGTGTGTGTGTGTGTGTGTGTGTGTGCGTGTGTGCGTGTGTGCGTGTGTGCGTGTGTGTGTGTGTGTGTGTGTGTGTGTGTGTGTGTGTGTGTGTATGCATGTACATGCATGTGTGTGCGTTTCTAGGGTCCAGAGGCAGATACTGTTCATAGGATCATGGGATCAGAAGAAGTTATTCGGCTAATGGCCCTAGGGCCCTTACAATCCTAGCCAAGTTATACCCTTATTTCCAGAATCAGCACCTAATGCCCGTGTCCAGGAGGGACACAGGTGGAACCCCCAGAGTGAATTTACAGTTACCCATCCAATCATCCAGACTGCATTTGAAGAGGGCCAATGAAGTGCTCTGTTTGACATGAAGTAGGAGTCTGTTCCAAAGCTGTGGTATCCTCTGGGAGACATATCTGTCCTCCAGCAGGTTCTGTTAATGTCACATACCAGGTTAAGGTCTTTAGAGCGAGAAAATTGTAGTTATTGGCTGTTTGGGCAGTTTTATCATCTCTGTCAACTTTTCTGATTTAAAAGTCCATGTCTGAGCTTGTCTCCCACTTTTCCTGTAACTAGTCTAGTCCAGATACAGATTTGCTGTATCCCAAGACTGTTTGTAAGCTTCTGAGCCCCCCAGGCCTTTCTGTGTTGAACGGAAGCCTTCTAGCGTATCAGTGGGAGTAGTAAACACTAGGTAGCCTATCTACCAGAAGAGGAGTGGTTTCTGGCACAGAAAGTGTAGTTTATTAGCCATTTGGGCAGTTTTTTCCATCTCTTTCAACTTTCTGATTTAAAAGCCCAAATTTGCGCATGTTTCCCTCCTTTCCTCTAACTAGTCTAGTCCAGATACAGATTTGCTGTATCCAGGACTGTTTGTAAGTTCTGAGCGGTGCCAAAGTCTGCTCTTCAATTTTTTTCCTTAGATCTGCTAGTTCTCTACTCTCCTGCACTTTTACTAGCTTATTAGTCTAGCACTTTACCAGACTTCTTGTAGCAATTATTGTAGCACACAAAAGTGCTACCAGCACTAAACATTCTACAACAAAACAGATCCAGTACTTATTATTAATGCCCACCCCTCCAGGCATGTCTAAAGGTCAGTTCCCTGTGCTTTCTCCTATTAACCTAGTGAACTTGGGCATCCTGAGGCAATGTAGCAACTACCTCATGTACAGCGGCAACTCTCTCCTCTTACCTCCCAACACTCAGACTTGCAAGAGATGCACTTATATATCCAAACTGGAAGCCACGCACTCTCCAGCCAAGACCGAATAGCTGGTCAAGAGGAGAAGGTCAACACTTGCACCATGCAACATGGAATACATAGCCCTTCAGAACACACACCAGCACTGCCTTCGCATAAAAGCACAAACCACACACCCACCTTCACTGAGGCTCTCAATAAAAATATGCCCAAACAGCAGAGACCTCCAAGGCAGAAATGCACTCGACCACCACAACACAACACTAATCATGAGACACATAACTCTCCTAAACAGTGTGCCACTCAACCAAATCCCCTAAGGCAAAACAGCATGCCCAACACACTAGTCATAGGTGACTCGATAGTGAGGCACATTGATGTCCCACTCACTAGGCTGAATAAGGTGAAAGTAACAGTCAGCTGCCTGTCAGTTGTCAGGATCCACCACATAACACATGCACTCAGGTCCCTCAACAACAGGTACAAATATGACTCTGTTATTGTACAAGTGGGTGTGAATGACCTAAGACGTATCTCCCTGGTCTACATGAAAAGAGACATGGAGGAGCTCTCAGATTATGCAGCCCAGACGGGTATGACCCTATCCTTGAGCAGCATCCTACCATCACCCAGAATGATACCACAGTACAAGCAGAAAATGATTGATTTTAACAATTGGCTAAGTTTTTGGTGTCATTCTAAGGGGATCCAGTGTCTGTCTGCCTGGGAGGACATGATTGACAGACCTTGATGCTTTGTCAGAGATGGCCTATATCTGTCACCCCTGGGCTTCTGGATACTGGCCAAGGCTCTTGCCACCCCTCTAGTGCCTTTTTTAGGCAGTGTTCCAAAGACCAAATTACCACTGTAACAGCTACAAACAAATGCAGTCTGAGGGTCATGCTGCTCAACGCTAGAAGTCTAAATCTCAAAATGCACTCACTTGAAGCATTCCTTAAAATGCAGAACATTGACATTTGTGCTGTAAAAGAGACCTGGTTCGAGACAGCACAAAGCAGCCCTGCACTACCAGACTATAACACATTCCACACCTTTCGGCCCCAGGACTTGGAGCAAAGCTCCAAAGGTGGTGGTGTTTCCATATTCATAAAAGATGCGCACACCTCCAGACTGGTAGCCCAACATAACACATCAGAGAGACTTCAGGTGCAGTTAACATCAGGTAAGGCAGCGATTCAGGTCGTAGCCTGCTATAGGTCCCCAACCATGTCCCAAGACTCACACTCCACGTTCCTAAGCACCCTGGAGAATATTAGGGTGCAACCTAACACACACATACTAGGCATCTTCAACTACCTCTCCATTAACTGGGAAAACTACTCATGTACCAATGCACTTGCCCATCATTTCCTGGAGTTCTTAATTCCAATGCCCTGGACCAGCTCGTTCTTACCCCCACTAGAAGTAGCAACATCCTTGATTTAGTCATTACTAACATGGGTGACTGTTGCTCTACACCAGTAGTCAACTCCTCCCTGGTTAGATCCAACCACAAACTAATCACTATGGAAATCCACATGACCCCCCCACCCCCCGCAAAGGTAACCACCATGAAAAACTTCTCCAAAGCTAACTTTGGGCTACTAAAAACAGAGGTGGCTAACTTCACGGCACCCATGGAAATGGAGAATAGTCGCATTGCCACCGAATCATACACCAATGCACTGTATGAACACATACACAAATGCATGGATCTCGTCATACCCAATAGAACCAAGAAAAGGAAGCCAATCTGGTGGTCCCCTGCCATAAACAAACTCTACAACAGAAGGTGGAAACTGATGCAGAATAAGGTGAAGTCCCAAGACTGAAAAAACTCCCTTATCAGCCTCAACAAAAAGTTGAGATCCCTCAACAAATCCTCTAAAGCTAGCTATGAAAACAGAATTGCAGCAGATAGTAAAGACAACCACAAGGCCTTCTATAGTTATGTAAAGAATCTCCACGGCAATACCCAGATTTGCTCTGAGCTACTGCACAATGGTACCACCTATACTGAGTCAACAGATATTGCCAATATACTGGCCAACAGATTCAGTGCCAACTTTACCCCTCTCTCCCCCGAAAGGACAAATCACAATACCAGTAGATTGCCAGGCACCCAGTATTACTGCTGCACAGGTTAAAACAGCACTGTCCAAGGCCAAGAATTCAGCTTCTATGGGACCTGACAGTATCCCTGGCTGTGTTCTACATGAACTACAGAGTGAACTGGCACCTCACCTGTGTGCCCTGTTCAATCACAGCCTCACCTCAGGCTTTGTCCCTATCGAATGGTGCACTGCTACAGTCATCCCTCTCCACAAAGAAGGAGTGACTACAGCCCCTGGTAACCATCACCCAATTAGCCTGATGACTCTGATATGCAAAGCTATGGAACGTATCATCATGGACCTAATAAACAAGGATATCAGGAATCTCCAAACTCTGGATCCCACACAGTTTGGTTTTGTGAAGGGTAGATCATGTCTGCTCAACTTGGTCGACTTCTTTGAGTCAGTCATCAGAGCTGTGGATGAGGGCAAGGTGGTTTATACAGCCTACCTTGATCTGGCCAAGGCCTTTGATACCATTCCCCACTCACTAAGCTAGGCATCAACCCCTATACCACTAGGTGGGTAGCAAACTGGCTCACAGATAGAACCACAGTGTGAAAGTAGCGGACTCCAAGTCAGACTGCTGACTAGTCACGAATGGAGTCCCACAGGGTTCGGTCCTGGGTCCTCTCCTGTTTGGTATCTACTTCTCTGAAGTCCAGGCCAACACGAAGGGACTCTGACTGACAAAGTTTGCAGACAATTGCAAGTTGGGAGCTATTATTAACTCCCCAAGTGATGTTGACATCCTAGAGAATGGCCTCACTGAGACCAACGACTGGTGTCAGAACCATGGCCTTAAGCTCAATGCCAAAAAATGTGTCGTCATCCTCTTTGGGAAAAACCCAGTTCCCATGAATTACCACATCGATGATAGTCCAATGACCACAGCAGGCATTATAAGAGATCTGGGAACACAGGTTGAGAGCAACCTCTCTTTTGATTACCACATTGCCACTGTGGTCAGAAAGTCCTTCTATGTGGCACATATCATTACTAAGAATTTTGCATCCAGGAAGAAAGAGGTCATTGTCTCCCTCTACTCTTCCCTCATTAGGCCAATCATTGAGTACAATGTCCCATTTGGCATGTACCTCACTAGACACCTGCAACAACTGGAGAGGCCACAAAAGTACCTCACAAAGAAAATCCTAGGCCTTAAACACTTGTCCTATATGGACAGACTCTAAAAACTCCAACTACTTTCTGTCTCATATCGCCTACTTAGAGGGGATCTCTGCTTAACTTACAAAGCCATGTCTGACCCCGCTCTGTTAGAAATGCTACAGCTAAAGAAATCTCAATCCCTCTGCACTACACAGTCCAGAGACCTCAACCTCATTACCACAATCAACAGAATGTACTGGAGGGACAGGTTCATAACCCAGAGACTGCCCATGCTATGGAATAGACTTCCCATACATGTCAAGCAGAGCACCTCGCTGACTCTTCAAGAGAAATCTTGATGAGTGTATAGGAAATAGAAAATTCACCCCGGGGATAACTCCAGTGGCTCTACTCGACAGAGGCATTGGGAACTAAGGTCAGGTGGCACGATGCCAGGGTAATCCTATGGCTAGGCTTGTAAAGGCTCCAGGGCTATTAGCCTAGTACACACCTATGAACCTATAACCAGTGTACCATTTGAGTTGGGATATGCAGCATATCCAATAAAGCAGGATCCGTGATTGCCTTATATGCAAAGCAGAGATCACCTCTGAATAATCTGTATGAAACAGAATAAAGTGACAGTGATTTCAGGCAATCCACATAGACCAGATGCTGAAGACCTTGAATTTTCCTTGTGAGGAACCTTTGAGGTTTCTCCATTTGCTGCAGGTGCTTGAAAAGGTGAATACAAAAAGGGGCATTGTACTCAATTATTGGCCTGATGAGGGAAAAGTACAGGAAGATTATAACTTTTTTCCTGGAGGCAATGCCCTTACTTATGAGATAAGCAATATAGAATGCCTTTCTTACCACTGTGGAGACATGGTGATCAAAGGTAAGATTGCTTTCAGCTTGTGTGCCTAGGTCTCTCACCACTGACTGCGTACTTAGGGTGTTGCTATTGATGTGGTTGTTAGCAAGAACATCGCTCTTACTAAAAGGGGTGATAATAATTTTTTTGCATTGAGTTTAAGGCCATGACTTTGGAAACAAACGTTTGTTTTTGTAAGGCCCTTTTGCAGGATGTTGACATCATTTGGAGATTCTTTGACCACTCCCAGTTTGCAGAAATCAGCAAACTTTGTCAGCCACAGACATTTAGTTTTTGCTTGTACTTCAGAGAAATATATTCCAAACAGTAGAGGTCCCAGGACTGATCTCTGTGGAACACCACTGGTTACAGGTCTGCTGCTGGAGGTGGATTCCCCTATTTTGACTACATGTGTTTTATCAGTGAGCAAGTTAGTGACCCATCTAATGATATAAGGGTTGATACCTAGCTGGGTGAACCCGTCAATGATGTCTGAGTGGGGGATAGTGTCAAAAGCCTTGTCCAAGTCTAAGTAGGCTGTATGCATAGATTTCCCCTAGTCCAGGTCCTTGGTGACTGTCTCTAAGAAATCCACCAGGTTTAACAGGCATGATCGCCCTTTGGCAAATCCAAACTGAGTAGGGTCACGTGTTTGGAGATTACTTATATCTTTGTAGATAAGATCCATGATGATTCACTCCATGGCCTTGCAGATAAGGCTAGTCAGGCTAATAGGTCTACAGTTCCTGGGGTCAGTGGAAGCACCACCTTTGTGCAAAGGAATAACAGTGACTGTTTTTCATTCAGCTTGGACAAAGCCAGTGCTTAGACTATGACTGGAAAAGAGTATACAGTGGTGTAGCCAATTCTTGTTGGAGCTCATGTAGGATGCAGCCAGGGATGTTATCAAGTCCCATAGATGCTGTGTTTATGGCCTTAGAGAGGGTGTTTACAACCTGTTGTTTAGAGATACAAGGTAGGGGCAGGTGTTAGGGATGTCCTGGGGTAAGTGTGGTGTGGACAAGGGTGTGAAGTTTTCATAGAACCTCTTGGCCAACAGGTTAGCTATGTCCACAGGTTCAGTATATGTGGTATCATTAATTAACAGTTTGGCAAAAATCTGTGCCTTTCCTTTTAGGTTACAGATGTAACTAAATGATGCCTTATGGTTGTCCTTGGTTGAGGAAGTCAATTTGGATACATAATTTGCTTTATAGAACTTTGCAATTTGCTTGTTTAAGCTGAGGACTAAGTGTTTCCAGTTTAGGGCTCACTCCCTCTTACTCTTAGACAGCAATTTCTTCCTCTTATTGTAAAGCCTGTTAATAGCAGTTGTCCACCTGGCAGGTTTGCCTTTCCTTGAGGAGCTTATTTTGGTCCAATCAGGTACGGCTGAATCAATGCAGTTATACAGATGCTTGCATAAAGCATAGTTTCCAATTCCATCTGAGGGGGGGAGGTGCAGTGAAACTATTTATGCCATCATGTAAGAGGTTAGAATCTGCTCTGGAGAATTTTTTTAGTTTAGTTTCTGCTGGGGGGGGGGGTCAGATGTGATAGTTACTTCAAATGAGACTGATTTGTGGTCAGATCTCACCAAGGAAGATCTCAAAGTGAGGATGCTACAGTGATCCCCCATATTGGTAAGCACCAGATCCAGGCTATTGGCACCCGTTGTGGGGGTGTCAACCAGCTGGTCCAGGGCATTGGAGTTAACAAAGTCAAGGAATCTATGGGAAACTGAGTTAAAGCACAAGTAATTTACCCAGTCAATGGATAGTTAGTTAAAGTCATCAAAACCATGGTGTTTTGATGTATCTTGATAGACTCAAGTAGATCCAAATAGGCAAAGTGGGTGTCCTGATTCATGGAGAGAGGTCCTGTAGATGGCAATGACTTGAATAGGTGCCATACCAACAATTAATTGCACCTGAATTATCTCCAAGGAATCATACTGTTTAACCAGTATGGAGGTGTATTTATCTTTAATGAACCTTGAAACACCGTCTCCTTTACTTTACATGCTTTCAGTTTGTTATCTGAATGTGTGGAAGGAGGTTTAACCTGGTATGGTTGAGGGTGCTTTCCATAACCTTGAACCAGGTCTCCGTGACTGCACAAATGTCTGTGTCTTCCAAGGTGAGGACTGCTTCCAGTGAGTGCAGTTTCATGTTAAGACTCCTAGCATTTAGCAGCATAACATTGAGGTTGTTTTTAGATGTAGTTTTTATGTCAGGAATTTTGTCCTTGAGACACTGCCTAAAAAAGGCACTATGGGGGTGGCAAGAGTGTTAGCCAGTAGCAAAAATCCCAGGGGTGACAGATGAAGACCATCTCTAGCAAAGTATCGAGGTCTGTTGATCATGACATCCCAGGCTGACAGATACCGGATCCCCTTAGAATGACACCAGAACCTAAGCCAATTATTTAAGTCAATCATTTTCTGTTTGTTTGAGGCACATAGGTGAAAATAATATGCTGCTTAAGGTTAGGGACATACCTGCCTGAGACACATAATCCAAGAGCTCAGTCATGTCTCGCTTCATATAGTTCAGAGAGGTACGTCTCAAGTCATTCCCACCAACATGGACTATGGTGAGTCATAACAGCACCTGTTGTTGAGAGATTTGAGTGCATGCATGATATGGCAGATCCTAGCACCTGACAAGCAACTTACTGTGACCTTTTTTTTATCCAGTCTGGTGAAAGGGGCATATATGTATCTCACAATGGAGTCACATATGACTAATATGTTTGGTTTTGTGTTTTGCCTTTAGGGCTTGAGAGGTGAGACACTGGTGCATGAGCTATTAGGTGTATTGTGTTCTGTAGAGGAAGTATTATGTGTAGTGTGCTTGTGTTTGTGTTTGGGAGGTCTCTGGTGTTTAGGTATGTTTCTGGTTAGGACCTCCACATATGTAAGTATGTGTGATATGTGTTTTGGTGGAGTAGGAGGTGAGGTGGGCATGTTGACAACCCACCCATTGTCATATGTACTGACTGGTGTGTGAGAGAACATGGATTCAAGGTTCTTAATATAGTTGCATCTCTCACATGTTGAGCTTGTGTGGACTAGGAGTAGAGAGTTGTTGGTGAATACGAGGCAAGTTGCTACACTGCCTCAAGATGCCCATGTCAACCAAGCTGGCTGGAGAAACTGTGGGAAATTGTCCATCCATAGTATTAGGTAAATTTATATGGTCAGGAAAAAAGGTCACACTTAGGAATGGCTAGTGGGTGAGAGGTGTGTTGGTACCTCTGAGGTTAGGCTTAGTGTTCCATCTGACAGTAGAGCAAGGCCGTGAAAAACCTCTGGAGGACCACAAGCAAAGTGCTCAAGGAAAATTTAACAAGCAGAACTATAACCACCAATGATACCCATCTTTACACAGCAGTGCACAATGGTACACTATATGCAAACAAGTGCAAATGCAGGGCTTAAATAAAACAATAAATAATCCTTTAACTCAAACTAGCCAATAAGGATGCTCTCTCTGTGATCTAGTCAAATCACTCTTGATTAGATAGGACCCAGACAGCACTTTCCTCCCACAAGGGTGCAGAAGGGCCTTTGCTCACAAGGATGGCTTGAATTTGATGCTCAGAAGTTACAAAACGGACCCAAAAACAACAGCAGAACTAGTACAGTATACAATAAAATGTGGCAAAAAAAAACAGTTCAGAAAACTGAAACAGAAAGTAGAATGCAGATACAAATGAAAAGTGCAATATAAGAGCAAAAACAGGTACTTATAGTTAGTTGGAAGCAACAGATGCTTCAGATCTTTCAGTATCTCAGTGAAGAGCTGGCTTTAATGCTCAAGTGATACCAAATATTCCAGATACAGTAAGTCTGAATTTGGCCTATGCTATAAAATGCAAAAGTATTAAAAATCCAAAGTGCATAAAATCACAGTCACAACAGCAAAAAAACATTTTGAATAAAGTAGCAATTCACCAACAATTCTCAGCGTAGAAGTGTGTAGGCCACATTCTCTTATCACAAGAGTCTAGACCACAGACCCTCATAATATAAGACATCTAGTTTTGGACCCCAAGTACTTTAGTCAGAACTAAGATACCTCAGAATAACAGACACAATAGTCCTTCAAACAGTAATTTCCAGCTTAGAAGGGTGTAGGCTATACTCTCCTGCCAAAATAGTTTAGACCACAAGTCTTCCTAATGTAAACTAACTGGTTTGGAACCCAAGTACTTAAACCAGAACAAAGACACTTAGAATAACAGGCACAATAAGCCTTCATTAGCAATTCCCAGCTCAGAAGGGTGTAGGCCACATTCTCCTGCCACAAGACTCTAGACCTTAGACCTCAACTCTCCCAATGTAAAATAACTAATTTGGAGCTGAAGTGCTTAAACCAGAACTAAAACATTTTCAGAATAGCAGATACAATGAGCTTTCGACCAGCAAGTCCCAGCTTAGAAGTGTGTAGGCTATCCTCTTCTGCCACAAGAGGCTAGACCACAAAACTTCCTAATGTAAAACAACTGGTTTATAGCCCAAGTGCTTAAACCAGAACTAAGACATTTGCAGAATAACAATGAGCCTTCAACAAGCAATTCCCAGCTTAGAAGGGTGTAGACTATCCTCTCCTGCCATAAGAGTTTAGACCACAAATCTTCCTAATGTAAAAATAACTGGTTTGAAACCCAAGTGCTTAATCTGGAACAAATGCACAATAAGCCATCCCCCAGCAATTCCCAACTCAGAAGGGCAGAGGCTACCCTCTCCTCCCACAAGAGTGTAGATCACAAACCTTGGTGTTATTGTATATATTTTGAGAAATGAGTGTAAACTAGTCTCTCAATGATTTAGCAAGAGATGGGAAGCAGAAATTGGATATAAATGTCAGGGTTAGGGAGTGGTATAACTAAGGCAGATTTCTGAATGATGGGTATAGTGCTAGAGATGAGTCAGAGGTTGTAAATGTGGTGTATAGGAGTAAACCATTTCCAGTAGCAGTGACAAGTGGGATTTGTTCTGAAATATATTTGATGTCTTTTGTATTCATTTTTTTGAAGTAAAAAAAGGATGAAAAATATGGTGGTGTAGAAGGTAAATGAAGGTGAGAAGGGGAAAGATGGAATGTTAGTGGAGGTAAATTCCTGAATTCACTGAGAAAGCTTGTGCCAGTGAGCTGGCCTTGTGGACAAAGCATGGTATCTTAGGAGGAGTTACTGCTGGTGTTTTCCAGACTGTTAGCAGCTTACTCACATGCCAAAAGCATTTTGGTGAGTTTAGTAAAGACAGTTGTTTGGAGGTTAACGATTCAGTTTTGTGTCATCAAAAGGCATGTTTAGTGATGTTACATAAGGAATTGAATTACTTTTGTGTGATATAGATGGGTTTAGTTTCCAATTCTACCAGACTATGTCATGCAATTTCAGTAGTTGTTTTTAGTTCATTGGCTAAGGTTTAAGTAGCCTGGTAACTAGGAAAGAAGGAAGAATTTGTTTTGAAAGTGAAGGAGAAAGTGGGCAAAGATTTCAGTAGCACTGTTTGGATTATGAGAAGAAAAAATGGACAAGTGTGTTTTTAGTTTGGAGATGTTATTCTGTAATCTGGATCTGAAAGTGATTGAGAGTATTTTAATGATAAATTGTTGATATCAGAGATAACTGGACTGTTGCTGCTGAAGTTGGAATGGTAGATGATATTAGATATGTTGTTGTGGAGGTTGGTTATTAGCAAGACAAGGAATGAGTGGCAGTTTGAGGTTGGGTATAGTGAAGTGCGTTCTCTTACAGGTTAGGTGAGATATAGGTCTGCAAGAAATTTTGTGATATTTGATGTAGAATGTTAAGATGAAGTCCTCCAACATAAGTAAGTTGTTATCACTGATTTGTGAGGAGAATACAGTGTAAACAAGTGATCTGAGTTTATATAGTGAGGGTGATGGTGATGCTATGACACTATAAAATGGGTTGTACTTTTTGGTTGCCCTTAGTAGTAGCCAGTTGTAATTGGAGTCAGAGAACCTGCTTTGGAGATACCAGTAATATTTAAATGGGATTTGTACCATAATTGGGTTCCTTCACTTGATCAGTCAGTGGGTCTAGCATCAAACAAATAGGTGTAGCCAGAAAAACAATGAATGCTGGAGTGGTTGGTTTTGAACTAGGATTTTCTCTCTGTAATTAAATTGGGGTGGTGTTTGTTGATGATTAAGTTAATTTGATCAAGTCTGTTTTTAAAACATTTGACTTTAGAAAAGGCACAACTGAAAAAAATTGTGGGCAGATTGCTTGTGGGATTGTAGCTAGATAATGGACCTGGGTTAGTTTCAGTGTTAGAGCAGACGAGTAACAGTAATATAACCAGTGCGAATTTTATTAGATCTTTCAGTATTGATACAATGGTGTGGATGGGATTGTGTACAGAGGTAGATGGGCTAAGTGCTGAGACTTGAAGAGAGTCAGGGGGCTAAGTGGGAGATAGAGAGAGAAAAAGTGGTTGAATGCAGGATGGGGAGACAGACAGACGGAGTAAGGTTAGGAGGGGAGGAAGGGTGTGAGTAGGATTACTTTCTTTTGTAAAAATGTGAGTACGGTAGGGGTATGAGTAGCAGTAAGGTAACATTAACAGTGAAAAATAGTTTTGCACTGTTGGAAAGGGTTATTTAGGTATATGAACGCATGTAAAAATATTGGAGAATATATTTGACAGGAATGTGCTGTTAAACTGGAGCAGTTTGAAAGGAGCTAGTGTTAAGTTGTCAGGACCATGCCATTTTTGACTTAACGTAGAAGAGTGCTAAGGGCTGAGAATAAGTACAACAAGAGAGGGTCTGAGTTCAGAGAGACGTATGCATTTAGTGTGTACAGGTAAAAGAACTGATGACAGTGATTGGTGTGGAAAAGGTTAGCTTGGAATGTGTATAGGATGGAAATAAAGCAGAAATAAGCTCAATTGTCTGGCAGTAGCCAGTCAGTGTGAGTATGTACACATCAGCTGACTGGCACAACAGCTCAGACAACTATAACTGGGTAAGTGCAGATCTCCCTTAGGAGCTGAGTGGGAAATTAGCAGACCACTTATAGTAATTTGTTTAGGTAGCATCTAGAGTAAGTGTGAGAAGGAAAATGGGGCACAAGGCAGCTGTAACAATCAGCTGATAATATATATGGCAGAGTGCATAAAAGAACAGTTGCTTCAACAGTGCACACATACCAAGACAGCTTGATAAAGCATGAAATGCTGCTACGGAATGAGAGCAACTGCAATCACATAGCAATGCTATGCACAATACATTGCAAAATAGTTGCTCTATCAATAAATTCCTCAGTAGGCAGAAAGACAGGAAACTAGAAACTCTAGGAAATCAGCTATATAATAATCCAGAACCTGAATGCACATGGCTTATTGTGGATCAGTGATAATTATAGTGCCTAGGTTGATACAGTTTACTAAATAAGATAGAACATCTAACAGCCGGATTTCTTGTTTTATCCACACACAGCATATCAATTTTTGGAAATGCAATTTTTTACTTGCAAGCTGTGAAAGCTGAACTTGGTATTTTATAGTCCACACACAGTTGCTCATTTCTCCCCTTGTACTTCAGTTACCTGACTGCAGTTGTCAAAAATTTCTAAGCTTGATACACTAACATTTTACCAATTTTTACTGTTTCATATTTAATTTCTAAGTTTACCTTTTACTCACTTGCCTAATGTTTCACAATCTTTCAATTATTTCTTAATAAATGCACTCAGATTTTTAACTGTACATACCTTGTTTTTCTTGTGCAACAAGGTTGTGGCTAAAAATTGTCCCACAAAGCTCAGTCTACCAACATTTAAATACCTAAAATAAATCAGAATGTCTGTCCACGGCATGTTACTATGGGGAAGAATAATTATACAATACTAACTGCTTAGAATGATTCAGGGGCGTCGTTGCCTATATAAAGAAGGAAAACAGCAAATGTACATTTTTTTTTTAGTTTCTTCCCATAAATGTCCTTTAAGCAACTGCCAAAACGTCAGAAAAATTAATGCATCCTTTTATGCAAGAACAGATAACATTATACTGTCTTTTCCGGCTTTACTTCTTCTGTTCAAATTAGATTTGACGATATAGACTGATTTAAATAACTATACTACAAGTTAGCGGCTTAAAAAAAAGAGTAGTATTCACTTTATTAACATTCACTTGTATAGCAAGTGCAGAAAGATATTCCATCTTTTTGTAATCATCCAGAGTTTTTATCTTGATGACATTTGATTATAGATGTTTGTGTTCAAAGAAGAATCAGATGAAAAAAATTGAATGAGAAATAAACATTGCCTAAAGTGCTGTTTCTTTAAATGAAGCAAAACTTAGAGACACAATACAACTTTTGTTTTTCTCTGGTGATAACTACCCCTAACACATTCTCTTTATATGCAGAGTGGCACATTCTATACATCCTAAGCACCACTGCTTAATTAATATAATCAACTCCAAAATCACTGCATTTCACTAAAAGAAATATTTGTCTGAGACTGTGAATAGTTCTACCCTCGCTAACTGCCACCAAAATGATCATCATTTTAAATGGTGATTTATCTTCCATCAAATAAGCACTTTACCATTATCAAAAGACAAACTCAATATGTTTTATTATATACATACTATTCACAACAAGTTCTGAATTCCAATGAAGACACTGACAACAAAAATGGAGTAAACTGGCCACAGCCATGTGTTTATTACCAATTATACTACAGAATTATATATATTACCAAATTGCAGTTCTGGAGGAAATGTGTGCAATGCAGGAACTTCAGGAAGACCTTATGAGTAATAAGTTCCCCAGCACTAAACAGCAGCAGTGGTATTGATATATGACCTTTAATTAATATCACCTTATCACCTTCAGTCTCATTCAGATCACCTTATATAGTTCTCTCGCTGGGTTCTATTTCTCCAAATATTTTGGGTTTATAATACCATTACAAGAATGGACCCCATTCTTACGTCAAGGTATGATTAGAGTTCATGAAATTAGTATTGTTTCAATCATTGATGTCAGCCAAGTGCACTTGAGAGTACTTGCAATGTGCCCAGAACTGCCTCCTTTTGTAATTCATATGGAGTTACATGCACTGGTAGCATATTTAAATATGACTGTGATTTTATATTAGATCTGTTTCTCCTACTGCTATTGGAAATGTCTGGGTATCTTTCTTCAACATTGCTCTAATTTGTGCTGCAAATCCTGGTATTTTATGACCTTATATCTCTCTGTAGATAAGACATAGTAATCACTGGGTATAGCAGTTTCAATGATCAACACTACTTTTGTCTTTTTCGTGGACTACTATGTCTGGTTTCTAGCATCTATTTTTGAATTGTTGGTAGTGGGTGATCCCATGTGATATAATCCTCATCATTCTCTATAATGCTTTATGGTTCATGTTTCCAGTACTTCTCAGCTGCTTCTATACTGTAGTGTTTACACAACCCTCTGTGCAGCAGTCTTGCTACATTATTGTACATTTCAGCATACAGACCCCCTGCCATGAATCACACCCAGCAACAAGATTTTCAACTGCTTCAAGTTCTGCTATACAGAATATGCATTTGCCTGTTCCTCCTATGTTTTCAATTGACTTTGTAAACCAAAGGGCATGTAGTCCACTATCCTGGGCCGCCATTATTAGCCTTTTGTCTGTTAGTTTCAGTTAACGTTTCCTTATCCATTATTTCCAGTATGTCGTGTTTCATGGCTTGTTAGCCTATATTTCCCTGTAAAACCTTTTCTACATATTTTACATTATGCACTTTCTGCCCAGTGTAGACTTTTTTCATTAGCTGCAAGGTAACGTATCTATATAAAGCTTTTTTTTATTATTATCTATATTATAAGGGTTTCTGATACCATGACAGGAATGGACCCCACTCCTAAGGCAAAGTACGATTAAGGCACAATTGTAACATTGCATATATCTAACCGGTGGTAGCCAAGGCCACGTTGTTTTTCTTAGTGAAATTAGTACTGTTTCAGTCTTTGACGTTAGCCAAAAGTGTTCTTCACAGCACATGCAACATGCCTAGAACTGACTCCTTCTGCAATTCATACGGAGTTACATGTGTCAGTACCAGCATATCTAAATACAATTGAAACTTCCTTTTTATTATTTTATTTTTATTTCCTGGTTTAATTTCTCCAAGTCTTTTAGGTTTCTAATACCATGACAGGAATGGACCCCATTCCTAAGTCACTGTGTGATTAAAGTTCATTAAATCAGTATTGTTTCAGTCTTTGATGTTAGCCAAAAGTGCTCTTCAAAGCACTTGCAATGTGCCCAGAATTGGCCTCTTCTGTTATTCATATGGAGTTACAATTATTGGTAGCATACCTATATACAACTGTAAGTGATTTTTATTAGACCTGTTGCACCTATTGCTGTTGAAACTATCAGATTATCTTCCTTCACATTGCTATAGTTTGTGCCTGCAAATCATGGTATTTTTATGATTTTGTGTTTCTCTGTACATAAGACACTGTAATTACTGGGTGTATCAATTTCAATGATCAATGTTACTTTTGTCTTTTTTTTCCTGAACCAGTATATCTGGTTTTCTTGCATCTGTGTTTTGACCTGTTGGTAACGGGTGATCCCATGTCACGTACACTTCATCATTCTCTATAATGCTTTGTAAATCATGTATCCAGTGTTTCTCAACTACAACAATGTTGTAGTGTTTGCACAATCCCTGGTGCAATATTCTTGCTACATTATTGAGACTTTCAGTATACAGGCCCTCTTACATGAGTGTGTCACACCCAGAACCAAGATGCGTGGCTGTTTCTAGTTCTTTTTTACAGAAGCTGCATTTCTCTTTTTCTCATACATGTTCAATGGACTTTGTAAGCTAACATGTACATAGTCCAGCATCCTGTACCACCATTATTAACTTTCATCTTATCATTTCAGTTCAACTCTCTTTAACCATTCCTGCATCAAATTCTGACTCACATGAGGTTGTTCCAGGAGATCTCTATACTTGTGCCTTTTCTTCATTTGTTTCTTTCTCATCTGATCCTTCTCCTTATATTCTGTTTTGTGCCTTTTGACATATTCAGTTGCTGCCTGATTTTTGTCTGCGTCTAGTTTAATTTCTATTCACACTTGATTCCAATATGCTTCTGCTAAACTAAACAGGGAAGTCAATCTTAGACTTCTTCACCTCCTGTTTTAAAACTTTCACTATGCTTGGATCTGATGTGGTCAGCAGATATATACGCAGTCTCATCACTGCAGATCTACACATATATATTTCCAGTGAAGGCTGCCTTATAACCTGCCAAGGGAGAACTGGGTACTAAGTCCTAATGCTCTCCTCTGGAGCCACCTCCTCTGTGAGAGGGTTGGCTACTGAGTCTTGAAACCCTCTCACCAACCTTCTTAGCCTCCCTTACTTATCCTGCCTTCCATCAGCAAAGGAGGGAGAAAGGACTTCCTCCACCTTCCACCAGCCCTGTTTGATTTAATACAGATGGATAAACATAAGACAGATGAAGGAACTAGATTACAGAAAGTAAATAAGACTCAAACCGTTAGAAGATTGGTAAAACAGATGAATACAATAATAAGGACTACTTAGAGGAATTTATGAGATATAACAGAAATACTGTAAATATGGTATATCACTGTGTAGCTACAACTAATAATGGATAAAGTGTTACCAAAAACATACAGTAATAAAAGAAAGGAAGGGGACAAGTAAAATGCCACCATGGAAGCAATGGTTAAAGAAAACTACAAAGCAATTAAGACAAGAGGTATCTCTGTTAGAAGAATAAAGAAAAGGAATGTATCATGAAAACTATTTAGAAAGACAGATGTGGTAAAAGTAATGCACAGCATCAAAACAGACCAGAATCTATCATACACTATTGCCAATAATAAACTAAAAATATCAGCACAAGCAGAAAAGGTATGCATCTAAATATAAAGGAAATATACAACAATAAGCAATTTGTTGATGACCCAAAAAAGTTTTACAGAGAACTGGGAAACAAAGCAAAAGGAACAGAAATACAACCAAAAAAAGAAGAAATAGACACATTTTGGAGAAATATTTATGAAGACCCTATTGAATATAACAAAGATGCTGAATGGACAGAAGAATTAAAAGAAACAGTACAGAGCTTTACTGTAGAGGATATGAAATGGGATGAAGTAACAGCCAGAAACATTGAGACAAAATTAAGAAAAGCTCCTAAACAGAAAAACCCATTCCTGGACATAGTACCTAACTTCTAGTTAAAAGTATTAACATCTTTACACAAAGATTTAGCCCTGAGTAAGAATTACTTATATGCGCATCTCAGACATCAGCCTGGTTAACAACAGGAAAAAGAATATTCTTCCCTAAGAGTGAACCTGCAAGCCATCCTAAGAACTATAGACAAATAGTTTACCTTCTGACATTATACAAATTATATACTGGAACTGATGCGGACAGTGTTTATAGTCATTTAAAAAACAATTCAATTATGGCAATAGAACAAAAAGATAAAAGAAAATCTAATGGAATAAAGGATCATTTGCTGCTAAATAAAGCTACAACAGGGAGAGATAAAAGGAAAAGAAACTAAGTATGGTATGGGTAGATTGCAAAAAAGCATTCGTGGGGGCTTACAAGTGTGTAAGATACACAATCTATTGATCAATTACATTATAGTGACCAAGAAACAGTGGCAAACTAGTTTGCAGTTGAGCCACAACAAAAAATTATTATCCCAGGGATAAAACTTCAAAGGGAGATATTCCAGGGTGATTCCTTGTCACTGCTGTTTTTTTTTTTTTTTTTGTGCTGCCCTTAATTATTTTTGTCACAGGTTACAATTCGGTTCCCAGAAAACAACCTTGTTTAAAGATGTTCATAGATTTATAGATTCATATACTGTTACTAGGCTAATGACCGGCGGGGGGGGGGGGGTCTTTCTAAGCCTAGCCAATTTCTCATCTGCTTTTTGTGGATGATTAAAATTGCATAGTTCATAAGATGAGTAGTTGAAAGCACAACTACAAATAGTTAAAACTTTCTCTCAGGTGATATACAAAAGTGACATTTGGACTTGATAAATGTGCAAAAGTAACATTTAAAAAAAGGAAGCTAACTCACCAATAAAATATTAACCTGGGACAGGAATGTGATATAAAGGAACCTGAGCATGAGGTTGTGTTTAAATATCTGGGAATAGATGAAGGATTGACAATAAAAAAAACATGAACAAATCAGAATAAAGCTCAGTAAGGACTACTTCAGAAGACTAAAACTAATACTGAAAACTGCCTTGACATCTAGGAATAAAAGCCAAGCTATAAATCAATTTGCTCTTTCTGTTCTAACCTACAGTCTTGAGGTGATTGTCTGGCCCCAGAAAGTACTGGATCCGTCAGATGAGAAAACAAGAAAAATGCTCCATGATTATCAAATGATGTAAAAACACTCTGTGTATACCAAGATTATATAATCCTTACTCTGAAGGAGGTATGAGCCTTCTTGAAATTGATTACACGTATAGTTCTGCAGTCATGGACCCGCTGCCCTCATCAGACCTAAACATAGTGAAAGTTTTAAAACACAAGGAGAAGAAATCTAAGATAACCTTTTTTTTTTTGTTTATCAGAGGCATTTTAGTATAAAATGGGAATGGAAATCAAACTAGAAGTAGACAAGAAATCAGACATCAATTCAATGTGCCAAAAAACAAAATATTTCAGTTTGAGAAGACAAGTAAATGAACACATTTCATTCAAGCCTGGCCATGAAATGAAGTTCAGATACAGCTGCCATTGCAATTCCTGTATTTCTAAATATAATGGCCATAGTCCCCATCTCTTACTAACTGTGATTTTCTCCATCACCACAAATTTGAAAGCATGTCTAGGATTGTGTTGAATATGCTTATACAATGCATCGGTTCTTGTATACAATCTTTATGTTTTCTTTCAGTCTTACCAATATAAACTCCTGGGCATGCCTGACATAAAGCAGTGTAAATCACAGTTTTTGTCTCACAATTAAATTTACCTGCAAGAAAATAATTTTGCCCTTTAATTTCAAAGAAATCACAAACTTTGATATGTTTACAATAATTGCATCTCCCATATTGGGTCATACAGCCTGTCTTAGATATTCTATACTTAATACTCAGAGTTCTTTCAAACATTGTTTTAGACAAAATCCTTTCTGATATACTACTCTCAGTCTTACATCAATCTTATTTCTTATTTCATCATCATCCCTAAGGATGTTCCAGTTTTTTTTCAATAATACCCTTAATCACTTTATTATCCAAGCTGAAAGCTGTAATGAATGAATTCTTATAAACTGTCCAGTTCTGTTGTATACAAATATCAACAATATTGGAAGGAGCTAATTCTCAGTTGCTCATTTCTGGTAAAATAGGAACAAAATAGTGGTTATGTCTTTTATTAATAACCTCATACATTACATTATTAATGAAAGTGACTGGGTATCCTCATCTAATAATCATGGTCGTTAATTTATAGCATTCATCAATAAACTTGGAATCCTTTGTTATCATCTGCACTGCTCTAATGAATTGTCTTTTAACAACCACTTTTTTCTGAGAAAGCAGGTGTGCACTGGAAAATGTAAGAATGTATTGGAGTAAACATATGAGGAACTGTTAGATATTGTACTTAAAAATCATTTTATTTTCAAAAATAATTACTTCCTACAAAGAAAAGGGGTGGCTATGGGTTCTCTGTGTGACTCCTTATTCGCCAACATAATTATGGTGCAGTGAGAGAAAAAAATTTTGTTTAACAGCATATTTTGGGACTCCTGTAGGCTATGCATCAGATTTTTAGATGATGTGTTTATTGTATAGAATGAGGACAAAGATAGTATTCCTGCATTTTTGGAATTTATCAATAATACTACTACCCTTTGAAATTTCACATACAAAATTGGTGATGACAGCATTAATTACTTTTATGTTAGATGAGAAAAAGATAGATTACAGAGCTTTATTCAGCACGTATTTACCGAAAGCCAATGTACTCCAATACATTCTTACATTTTTCCAGCGCACACCCGCTTTTTCAGAAAAAAGTGGTGGTTTAAGGTCAATTTGTTAGAGCAGTAAGGATGATAAAGAACTGGGGTCCAGGGAAGTAAATATTGTGGGAAGAAATAGCCAGGGAATTATTATGGCTAGGCTTATATAGGCCCTAGGGCCGATAGCCTACTACCAACCTATGAACCTATGAACCTATGAATTCCAATTTTATAGATGAATGTTATAATTTAAAGAACATGTTTATTAGACGAGGATACCCAGTTACTATCATTAATAATCTAATGTATGTACAAGGTTATTAATAAGAGATGACCACTATTTTGTCCCTATTTTACCAGAAAGGAGCAAGAGAGAGTTAGCTCCTTCCAATAATGTTGATGTCGGTATACATCAGAACCGGACAGTTTATAGGAATTCATTCATTACAATTTTCATCTTGGATAGTAAAGTGATTAAGGGTATTACTGAAAAAACTGGAACGTCCTTATGGATGATAATGAAATAACAAACAAGACTGATGTAAGACCTAGGGTGGTATATAGAAAAGTATTATTTATAGAAACAATCTTTGAAAGAACTCTGAGTATTACATATGGAACATCTAAGATAGGCTCCGTGACCCAATATGGGAGGTGCCATTATTGTAAACTTATCAAAGTTTGCGATTTTTTTTTAAATTAAAGGGCAATTTTTTTTTCTTGCAGGTAAATTTAACTGTGAGACAAAAAAACTGTGGTTTATGCTGCTTTATGTCAGGCATGCCCAGGATTTTACATTGGTAAGACTGACAGAAAAATAAAGATCAAATATACAAATATCTGTATGACAGCAGAAAAGAAAAAAGTGCATTGTATAAGCATATTTAACACAATCCTGGGTGTGATTTCAAATCTGTAGTGAGGAGAAAATCACAGTTAGCAAGGGGGGGGGGCATTATATTTACAAAACAGGAATTGTATTGGTAGCTGTATCCGAACTCCAGTTCATGGATAGGCTTGAATGATATGTGTTAATTTATTTCCCTTCTTAAACTGAAGTCTCGAGTACAATGAATTTTAAAGTTTATGTTTATATTAAGTGACTGTTATTTTTAATTTTTTATTAATTTTGCATATATATATATATATATATATATATATATATATATATATATATAGCATATATATATATAATGTATATATATATCTATATATATATATATATATATATATGTGTGTGTGTGTGTGTATATATATATATATATATATATATATATATATATATATATATATATATATATGTATATATATATATATATATATATATATATATATATATATATATATATATATATAGGTAGAGAGATACGTGTAAAAAAGGGACTATTACTTTAAATTGGATTCTTTTTGGCATTTTTTTTTAGGTCATATGACTATTACTAATTTATAAAAAGAGTTGTTTAGTACTGTGTTTTATGTGAAGACGTATTGATCATTTTAAATGATGAAAGTGCTAATCATTAAATAGTTTTGAAAGTTACATGAGCCTTTTTCTTGGTTCTTGTACACCTTTCTTAGTTTGTTTTCATATTTGGTTCTTGGTTTTTACAAAGTCCATTGAAAAGGTGGGTGAAACAGACAAGTGCAGGTTCTGTAAAACAGAACTTAAAAGAGTTATACATTATGCTATTGGGTGTGATACACACATGGCACAGGGCCTGTATGCTGTGGAAAGACTGTTGCACTGGAGAGTGTGCAAACACTACAATATAGAAGCAGCTGAGAAGCATTGGAGACGTGAACCAGAAAGCAGTATAGAGAATGATGAGGATTATATCACATGGGGTCATGCATTACCAACAGTTCAAAACTAGATGCAAGAAAACCAGACATAGAAGTCCATGAAAAAAACAAAAGTAGTGTTGATCATTGAGACTGCTACATGCAGTGACTACTGTGTCTTATGTACAGAGAGGCACAAAGTCATAAAATATCAGGATTTACAGCAGAAATGAGAACAATGTTGAAGAAAAATACACAGACATTTCCAATAGTAGTAGGATTAATGTGCTTCATAAAAAAATACAGTCTTTTCCAGTAGATATGTTACCAATTCATGTAACCCTGTTTGAATTATAGAAGAAGTCAGTTCTGGGCACATTGCAGGTGTCAAGAAGGCACTTTTGGCTAACATCAAAGACTGAAACAATACTAATTTTATGAACTCTAATAGTACTCTGACTTAGGAATGATGTCCATTCTTGTCATGTTACTAGAAACCCAAAACACTTGGAGAAATTAAACTGGAAGTAAATATTCTCTCAAGTCCATATACAATTTTACCATTCCTTTCTCTGACAAAGGAATCCATCTTCATGATAGATTTCAGGCCATCTGGCTTTCATGGTGGGGTGTGCTATATAAATTCCCCTAACCCCTTCCACTAGTTTGGACACATAATTATTAATCCTATGCCTAACCCTTTCTGTTGTTCTAATGCATGTGGCTCTCCACTAGTTAGACATCTGTACTATGACTGATCATATTAAACAAGACTGCAGCACAATTTGTTCAAATATTGCACTTCTTGGCCTATTCATTTTTCCAAATCTCCTATTGGTCTGTGACATGTGGCACTGTCCCCAGATGCAGAAGAATTCTATCTGGCTGCCCCCAAACTATGTATGGTTGCCCCTGTTCTGGCCTTAGATGCCACTATATCAGCAGAGTGCACCCAGTCTTTCTTAAGCATTTTTTCCAAATCTCCTATTCTGCATTTATGGGAAAAGTTTAAAAAAAAATGGGGCCCTTTTTCTTTGGTTTTTCCCCTTGTACAAACCCTTTCCCCTTAAAAAGGGTTTGGGGGTTTTTTTAAAAAATTATTTGGTTTCCTTGGTTTTTAACCAAAGTCCCATTAAAAAAAAAAAAAAAAAGAAAAAAAAAAAAAAAAAAAAAAAAAAAAAAAAAAAAAAAAAAAAAAAAAAAAAAAATTAAAACAAAAAAAAAAAAAAAAAAAAAAAAAAAAAAAAAAAAAAAAAAAAAAAAAAAAAAAAAAAAAAAACAAAAAAAAAAAAAAAAAAAAAAAAACAAAAAAAAAAAAAAAAAAAAAAAAAAAAAAAAGGGGGGGGGGGGGGGGGGGGGGGGGGGGGGGGGGGGGGGGGGGGGGGGGGGGGGGCGGGGGGGAGGGGGGGGGGGGGGGGGGGGGGGGGGGGGGGGGGGGGGGGGGGGGGGGGGGGGGGGGGGGGGAAGGGGAAACGGGTTTTTTGAGGCCCCAAAAAACGGGAATTAAAAAAAATTTTTAATTATTTTGGGTTTAAAACAAAAACATGGCACAACCTTATCTTTGGTGGAAAACTTTTCCTGAAAATTTTGGGAATTTAAAACACTAAATATGAAAAATTAAGGAACACCGGAGCTGAAAAAAGAATGGAAATTTGATGAATTATTACGGGGGTATCTTTAAAAGGTTTAAAATGATTAAAAAAACCCCAAATTTAAACCCTAAAAAAAAAATTGTTATCTTAAAAAACTTTACAGCAACACCTTTTTACAAAAAAAAAAAAATATAGGATTTCCAAAATGAAACGGGGGGAAAGAAAAAAAAAAATTTTCCAAAGAAATTTTGCTTAAAAAAATACAGGTTTTTGGATAAAAAAAATTAGAAGGGAATTAAAGAAAACAGGGGAAAGGGCAAAAAGGATTTTTTGGCCCCAAAAACATAAAGGAGAAACAATTTAATTTTAAAGGGAACCCCTAATTTTTGGGACTTGGAAAGAGACTTTCATTTAATTGAAAAAAAAACCATTTGGGAAAAATTTTTAAACTAAAAATATTCTCCAAGTCCATATTAATTTTTTTTAAATTTCCCTTTTTTGGAAAAAGGAACCAATTTATTAAAATCGGGTTTTGGGGGGTTTCCCTTAAAACCCCTAAACCCCTGAAAAGGTTTGGGACAATAATTATTTTCCAGCCCCCCTTTTTGGCAAAGGGTCTCCAAAAATTAAAATTGTTAAAACAAACAAATTAAACAAGCTGGCCCTTTGCCAAAAAAAATTTTTTGGGCCTTTTAATTTAAATTTTTAAAGGGCTTGAAAAGTCCACTTCCCAAAACCAAAATTTATTCCCCCAAAAAAGGGAATGGCCCCCCTTTCTCCTTAAAAAGAATAAAAGAAACCAAATTTCCTTTTTGGCCCGGGGAATTGCTGAAAAAAGAAACCCAAATGTTTTTCCAAAGATTTTGCCCAAAAAAAAAAAAATTTACAATTCTTCTAAAAGTATAATTTATAATTTTAAATTTTCCCCCATTTTTTTTTTTTTTTAAAAGGGAGGGTTTTTAAAAAATGAGAAACCCAAAAAATGATTTTATTAGAATTTTCCCGAGTTTTTTATTTTTTTAATTCTTCACAAACGGTAGGGCCCCCAAAAAAAGGGGTTTAATTTCATTTTTAATTTTAAGGGCCAAAAAACAACATTTTAATATCATGAAGTTTCCCATTCCCCTTTTGTTTCTTTTTTTATTTTAAAATCTTTTTCCCCCTTTTTTTCCAGGTTTTTAAATTTATAATTAATTTCCAAATAAAACTAAATTTTCCCGGGGTACCCCCCCAATCAAGATTTATTTTTTAAAAATTAACTTAACCCTAATAACAAAAGAGAGTGTTTTGAAAAAAAATGTGTTTTTGGAAAAATAATTTTTTAAATTTTAAAAATTTTTAGAAATTATGTAAATCCTTTAATAAATACAATTTTGGTAAAATTAAAAATATTTTTTTGTAAAAATAAGTTAATATAATTAGGCAGGTATAAAAATTCAAGGGTTTTTAAATCCGTTTGGGGTTTAAAAAAATGAAATTGGGGCACTATTACAAATTTTTTTTAAATTTTTCTTTAAAATATTAAAAATAAAATTAAAATTTCCAAAAATCATACTTTGGGGCTTTTGAAACCTAAAAAATTTTTGGATTCCCTTTTGGGGCTTGGGAGCTGGGAAGTTCCGTTTCTTTTCCGGGAAACTGGGGGTTTTAAAAAAATTTGGATGATTTAAAAACGGGAAAGGAAAAAACTTTTGGTTTTTTGCCAAAAACCAAAAGGGGGGAAAATAAAACCCTGGATTTGAATTTTTGCCCGAAAAGGGTTTTCATTGAATTAAAAAGGGGGGAAAGCGGGGGAAATTGTTTTTTTAAAATTTACCAGTTCCTAGTTTTTTTTTTCTTTTGGGCCCCGGTTTTTTCTTGGGTCCCCTTAAAATTTTAAATTAAAGTTGATAATTTTGAAATGTTTTCCCGGAACCCTGCCCCGGAAAAAGTCAACCAAAATAAAAGGAAAAAAACATTTCGGGTTCCCTTTCCAGAAAAGATAAAAATTTTTTTGGGCCTGAGGAGCCTTTAATGATTTGAAAAGTTTTTTTAAAAAAAAAATATTTATAAAAAAAAAAAAAAGGGGGGCCTTTTTAAAAAATAAAAAAACAAATTTGAGGGTCTAAAAAACCAAAAAAATTTGCCCCAAAGTTATTTTTGTAAAAAAAAAAAAAAAAAACCCCCACTTTTTAATTTAAAAGTATTTTGGTAAAAACACTTTACGATTTAAAAAGGGGAAAAGGGTTTTTAAAAACTAAAAAAAGGTCTTTTTCAGAATTTAAAAGGGTGGGGGAATTTCTTACAAACGGTTTTGGGCAAAGGGGGTTTACTATTTCATTTTTTGCCAAAAAGGCCTAAAATCATAAAATTTCCCCTCGGGGAAATTCGGGGGAATAATTTGTTATTTTTCAGGGGTTTTACCATAATAAAAAGGTTTAAAATTTAACCCAGGAAAAATTTTGGTTTTGGAAAAATTTTAAAAATTAAAAAACCATAAAAACGAATGGTTTTTTGGGAAAAAATGGATGGGAAAATTGTTCCTTCTTAAAGTATTATTTGGTTGTATGTAAGGGGGAAAATATACCTTTAACAAATGAAACGGGGTAAAAATAATTTAAATTACAGGTATAAAAAATGTTTTTGGAAACCTAAAAATGGTGTTTAAACTTTTTGGGCCTTCAAAAAACTAAAACGCCAAAAAAAAACAAATGGGGGTTATGTTTGATGTTTTGTTAAAGTTGACATTTTTTTTCGTTTATTTGGAGGGCCCTTTTCTCTGGGAATTTTTAGCATTGAAAAGGTTTAAAAAAAAGGGGCTTGTGTTTTAAAAACATTTTTTTTTAAACCGGGCCCAAAAGGGGGGAAAAAATTAAAATTTAAAGGAAGAAAATATTTTTTATACAAGTAAATAAAGCTAACAATTTTTATTTTTAATTTTTTTAATTTTGGGAATTTTTTATTTTTGGGTTCCCCTTTTTTGGGCCCCTTATATAAGGTTTAAAGATTAAAGGGTAATAACTGTTTTACTGCATAAAATGCCCCGGTTTTTAAGAGAAACAGAACCAAAAAAAGAAAAAGAATTAAAAATTCTATTCAGAAATAGATTGAAATAACAATTTTGGGGGACCTCAGTTTTAAAAATGGGTTTAAAAAAATATTTTTAATTTATAAATAATAATATATTAATAAAGGGGGCTGTTTTTCCCGGGTCTATATTAGGCCCCAACATTCAAAATTTAATTTGTTTTTGATAAAAATTTTCTTTTCCTTTTTTTTGTTTTTGGTTTACCCAAACACTTTACCTTCCATAAGATTAAAACCCTATTTTTTTAAAAATTTTTAAAAAAATTGGCTTTCAAAACCCCTTTGTTTTTTCCCTGGGAAAAATTTGGCTGTTCCAAAAATAACACCAAAGGGCCAAAAAAAACAGTTTTTCCCCCAAAAAAAATCTTAATAATTTTAAAAAATTTCCCCACAATACCATTTACCCTTTAAAAATAACCCCAAAAAAAGGTTTTGGATTTTTAAAGAACCCCCCACCCCTAAAACCCCCACCCTAACCCCCCCAATTATTCCCCCCCAAAACCCTAGGGGTAAATTGTTCCTTTTGAACCCCCCCTTAATTTTTAAAGGTAAAAATCCCAAAAAAAAGAAACAGAAGGGCCCAAATTTTTTCCCTGGAAAAATTTGGGGGTTTTCGTTTTTAAAACTTGTGGTTCTAAAAACTAAAAAGGGGGAAAAAAAAAACCCCAAAATTTTTTTTATAAGTAAATTTTGCATAAAATATAAAATTTGTTTTAAAAATTAAAATTGTGTTTTGTTAAAAAAATTTAAAAACATGGGTTTGTTAAAAAACCCAAAATGTTTTAACTTGCATAAAACTGACAAATTGTTAAAGGGGAAAAAATAAAATTTTTTAATAAAGTAAAATGTAACAATCAAATTTTTTAACAAATTTGTTTTTTAAATTTGCCCAATAATAATTTTCAGTTTAACCTTTTTTTAATACAAAATAAAATTTTTAAGGAAAAAACCTAAAAATTTAAAGAATGTAAAATCAATTTAGAAATAAAAAGGAATTTTAAAAATGAATAAAATTTAAAAAAATTTTGGGTTGTTTTTAATAAATTACTTTTTAAATTGTAAAAATGAAAATAAAACTTATTGAAAAAGGGAAAGGATGACTGGTTAATTAAAATGCAAAAAATTTTAATTTTCCCAATAAAACCCCCTTTTTTTCCCTTTTAATTTTTTTTGGTTGGGGCGAAAAAAAGGGTTTCCCCTTAAATCGGGAAAAACCCCAAATAAAATTTTAAAAAACCTGAAATTTTCCAAAAATAATTTTTTGGGGAAAAATTTTGGTTAAAAATTTTTCCACAAAAAAAGAAAAAAAGAATTAAACCAATAATAAATTTAAAAACCCCTTTCCTAAATTTTTTACTAACCCATAATATCCATTTTTTTTAAACAAATTAATTTTTGGCCACCCTATGCCAGTAAAAAAATTTTTCCCCAAACCCCAATATTAAAAGCCCCCTTTCCCCTTTAATTAAACCCCCCCTAACCCCCTACAAATTAACTTACCTGCCCAAAATTTTAAAAAAAAATTTTCCTTTTCCTTTTACAAAAATTTTTTCCCTTAAAAAAATTCTTTTTGGGGCTTAATTTTTGGTTAAAAAAGGTTTTTAAGTGAAATTTTTAAAATTGGGTTTAAAAAGGTTTTCCTTTAAAAAAATGGGAAAAAATTTCTTTCCAAAAATTTTTTAACAAAATTAGTTTTGTTAACATTTATTAATTTAAATTTGTTATTTCACAAAAACAGTTTTAGTATGCCTAACCAAAACATTACTTTACTGGTAAACACTCAAAATATAAAACTGATAATTTTCTTTAAAAGCTCAAACATATACTTTATAGTTATCAGAAGAAGATATTTAATAGTCACAATAAAACAAAAAATACATAGTCTAAATAACCTAAGATGGATTTAACTTTATTATCTTTAAATACCAGTAGCTTAATAATCCTAGCAACAGATCAAATCTACTGAAATATTTAAAACTGAACAAAGCACAAATTGTCTTCCTTCAAGAAACTCATTTCAAAACAAATGAAAATTACAAATTGAATTGTAAGGAATATATGATATTGGCACTATCCATTTATAAGACAAAGACAAAAGGGGTAACAATTTTATGGAAAACAAATGTGATTAACCCAGAAATCATTTCTAAGTATGAAGATAAAGAAGGCCTTATGGCATTAATAATAGTTAAATATAATAACAGAATATGGACCATAGCCAATCTATACTGGTTCCCAGGCATTGGAACAGGAACTGTTAAAAAACACTTGGATTTAATTTCCAATAATTATAAAGGCAACTTAATATTAGGAGGAGATTTTAACTGTATATTTGCTATTTCTGAAACTACAAATAAAAGACAGCTGCGTACATCTGCTGTATCAAAAGCTTTAAACAAGTGTGTAGAATCATTTCATCTTGTAGATACTTTCAAATTTAAAGAAGATAAATCTTTGTTGTTTTCCCATCAAGATCACGGATTTGGTACCCAAACTAGAATAGATAAAGTATTAGCTGCCCATGACTTACACTCTAAAATCATTAATTTCTCAATCATTCCCTGCACCTTTTCAGACCACAATTCATTGATACTAAAACTTCAAAATGGGTACAAACCATTAATCTTTAACTCCAGAATTCTGGCATATATAACTAAAATTAAAGAGTTCAAACCCTGGTAATTATCTGAATTACAGTTCTTCTTAGATATTAATTACACCACAAAAATAAATAAAATAATGATATGGGACTCATTAAAAGCTTACATATATGGTAAAACCCTAACTTGGTATAAAAAGAAAAAAATCAGAGAATGGGATGCTGAATTATTAGATGTACAATCCAAACTTTTGTCAGTAAAAGCTGAAAAAATCAAAATCATTTGGAGATTAAAACAAAAGTAGAAGTACTAAACAATAAATACAATGAAATTCTAACACATAAAACTAGTTTACTTTTAGAAAAACTAAAAATTAATACATTGGCCACTTCTCCCAAATATCTACATAATTTATCCACAAGAATCAAAATACAACCAAAGCTAATAACATTAAAAGTATCTTCCATGAAAAGAAAGGGAAAATGTATCAGATATAGGTGACATTCTTGATGCCTATAGAAATCACTATATGGAACATTTCCAAAATAAAAACATACATATCGATCAATGAAATCTAGATGAAAATGTTCTAATATAAAAAAATACCAGAAAAATTAAAACTAGATATGCAAGCACCCACATCCTACAAAGAAATTTCAGATACAATAAAAGAGGGTAAAAATAATAAAGCTCCAGGTATAGATGGCATAATTATGGAAATATATAAACTTTTTCCTTCAGAGATACTATCCCTATTCCATAAAACTCTATTATAAATTCAGTCACAAGCTTTAATACCACCTTCTTGGAGATATTCCTTAATCACACCAATCCTAAAGGAAGAAATATCCCCAAACCTTGTATCTCATAGAGACCTATATCATTATTAAATAATGACTATAAGATATTTATGACAATATTACCTAACAGAATGAAAATACCACTATCCAAAACAATAAATAATGATCAAACTGGATTTATTTATCATAGACACACACGACAATATTAAAAGGATAATTTCACTTATATATTATGTTAATAAAGAAAATAAATAAACACTCATAATTGGCTTAGATATAGAGAAAGCCTTTGATTCCCTAAATGGGGACTATTTATTCAAAATCCTAATGCTATTTGAATTTCCTGATTCCTTTGTTCATCTCCTAAAGAATATATATATATATATATATATATATATATATATATATATATATATATATACACAAATAATTTAGTGTATGTCAAGTTAGGTCCTTTTACATCTGATGTATACATACAACAAAAGGCACTAAACAAGGATGTCCCATGTCACCGATTCTATTTGGTCTGGCTATTGAAATATTGGCATATTCAATTCGTAACAATATAAAAATCAAAGGAATAGATGTTTATGAACAATACAATTCTAAAGTAATGCTATTTGCTGATGACATATTACTAACATTATCTAATACAAAAGAAACATTAGAAGAATTAGATATATTAATTGACAATTTTCACATGACTTCAGTACTCCATTTCAATAAATCAAAATCAAACGTTTTATTTTTAAATAAAAAAAAAAAAAACTGCAGACTAAGGAGGATCACATCATAGGGAAACAAGAATGTACCTTAAAATATCTAGAAATTGAGTTATGAAAGGATAATAATGAATTATTCTCAAAAAACTACAATAATATCATCAATACAATTAAAATCTCTGTGGAAAAATGGAACAAAATAATATAGGTCTACATTACTAGACCGAAAGATCACAACAGCGAATGTATGTACATCGACACATTTACGTCGATGAACATACAGAGCTAAACACCTAAACGGTGAAAACCAGAATGCCAAACATGTTTTGTAGCCAGCAGCATGGTGGTGGGGATAAGAAAATATATCCTTTTCCCCACTGCAGTGCAGTCTCGGAGTTGGTATATTTAAGTAGGGGGGTGTGGGGGCAAAGCACCCCATATGGGGGGGTGCAGGGGGGCTTTCCCACCTGCAAAAGCTAATTAATTTAATATTTTACTTTAAATGTTGCCTACCTGTGTGGCGCATTATGATGATGAAACAAGTTCGGCATTCCAGTCTTCACCATTTAGGTGTTTCGCTCTGTATGCACATCGACATACATGTGTCGATGTACATACATTCACTGTTGTGATCTTTTGGTCTAGTAATATAGACCCAATAATATTAACATTTGAAGATAGACTACAGTTAATAAAAATGGTTTTACTGCCAAAGATCCTATATATAACCTTGGCAATACAACTGTTACCAGAAAGGAATTTACTGCCAATCAATAACGGACCGGAGTTCCGCTGTTGCGACCCCTAACCGGGAAAAGCCAAAAGATACAACAACCAGAAAGGAATATACTTAAAGAAATAAATTCATGCCTAATAAAATTTTTATGGTTCCCCAAATAAACAGAATAGCTTTAATACATCATATCAGACCATGGAAACAGGGAGGATTAAACTTTCCTGATATAGAAACATATATAAAAGCATCAATATCTAAAACAACCTCAGATTGGATAAGTCCAAATTACTCTGCAAATTGGAAAGAATTACTAACTGTAATATCAATAAATGAATTTGATTTACAAATAAATTTCAAATAACAGTTAAAAACAATTTGCCATGGCACATATGTATTAGTATGCAATATAACATAACTAAACCGGCTAAAACTAGTATGATTAATTATTACATTGACTCATTTAGGAAAATTATTAATGTAAATATAGAATTAAAAATCTGGTTTGATCTTTTAACACCATTTATAGTCACAAAGAACGTTCTACATAAAATATATAGAGACATTATTAATTCCTGGGAACAGAAAGGATTTGCTTGTTGTTTCCAATGTATCAAAGAACTAAACGTTTTAGTTATGCAAGTAATAAAAACAACATACAAAATTCCACAACAGGACTGGCTAACTTTACAGAGTATTCTGTCATATTCACAAGATTTAAGTAGTATAATTAACAATTATTCATTTAAAGAAATACCTAAAGTTACACAATACATATATGAAATCATATATAATGACTTTGACATGGGAAATAGTATTTCAAAATTTACAAAATATTGATAAACTATAAAACAACACCCAACACCTCATACTGGAAACATATAACAAAAGGACACTCAATACATTTAACTGAAGATATTAAAACAAATATCTTATTATCGATAAAATATACATCCTTTACACAGTACTGGAAAGCTTTTATTGGAGATGTTTGCACAGAACATTCTTAACCCCAGATAGAATCAGTAAAATTAGTTCTTCCATAAAATGAATATGTTGGAGATGTGAGTAAGTACACAATGCAGACTGGAACCACATTTTCTTTGATTGTGTTAAAATTATGCCATTTTGAAATGGTATTAATAACTTTCTACAAGCTTTATTTAATGAATCATTTTATTTAACTAAAGCTCTTGTATTATTAAATGTGAACAAAGGTCCTCATTTAAATAGGTCAAACATGTATCTAGTATGGACTATAGTTGCAATTTCAAGGAAGTGTATAACATTAAGATGGAATACAAACACAATACCAACTTTGAAAGACTTCTACAGCCTACTGAAGACCACAGCATTACTGGAAATTAAAATTAAAGAACTGAGAATTTATCCAAAGCCATTTATCAACAACCATTGGGGAAAAGTCTTATCATTGATTGACACTATACAATAATTGATCAGACACTCTGATAATGGACTGGACATACTTATAAAGTAACTGTATACATTAAGATCTGTTATAGTGTCAGGCTAATGTAAATAGTGTACATAGTTATTTAAGATGTTATATATAAATATTATGGAATTAATTCAAATGTATTTGAAAAAAAAAATTTGAGGAAAAAAGTAAGGGGGGCTTCAGGAAACAACTGAATTGGTGGGGCTAAGTGAAGTGAGTGAAGCTTGATCATGATAGGTCAATAACCATTACCTGTGTTTGAACAACAGATGGAGGTCAGTCAATTTCTTCCACAGACTGCCTCAGTACCCACTCATTATAGTTACTTCATGGACTATATACACCTCATCCTTAAAACACACTGACCAGTCAAGACTCTACTGGAAAAAGTGTGGAGGAAGTAACTGAATTAAATCATGAGTCTGTGTGGCTAGGCCCAGGGACTTCTTATGGTTCTAGATGCTCAGAGGTGTATCTTAAGGGATTTTTGTATAACTTTTTCATTCAGTGATGGCCTGAAGAAAAATCATAAGAAAACAAATTCAATCTTATTCTTTTTTTCTTTTAAGGAAAAGCCTAAAGCTTAATGTTGAAAGCTAACAAAATCATAGTTCCCAATAAAATGAGATATCAAATGCTTGCAAGGATATATACAGCCTATCTGGGAATAGTGTTTACCTCCTTTGCCAACCAAAAAAAAAAAAGATTAAGATACCTTCTGCGTACTCCTCTGGTGTTAGACTGGGATGAAAGTAAAATCACAAATGGCCACATGCATACATTATACACCTGAGAATCTCAGGGAGGAATCTAGAACACCTGCATAAAACCCACTCACAGTCATGGAGTACATGCAGACTCCACAAAGAAGGAATCACAGCCAAAAACTCTACCAGAAAACCAAGTGCTGTAGGACAGCAATGCCACTCACTCCACCACTGTGCCAATGATCAGCTGCTATAACACATATCCTGTCCAGAATGCCACAGCCCAACCAACAGCCCTTATACCCAGCAACTAAAGCCACATGTGTTGACTATGTCCATCTTATATATCAGATCGTAATAAAATAAAAATAGTAGTCACCCCCAATAATGTAACACAAACATTCACATGCATGGACACACATACACACAAAACCATTGATTATACCCACTTGCATGACTGTGACTATAACCTTAGATGTTTGATTGCTATCATGCCAAAGAATAAATACATAAAGAAATGACACAAAAGAATGTGTCTTTCAGTTCACTGCTGTCTACGGTTGCCACCTTTTCAAATGCCCAGAGTAGGACATTTTTTGTAGAAATGTCAGATTTTGCAGAGCAAAACATACCCACGGCCAGTACAAAGGACAGAACTTCACTTTTTTGCCAAAATAAAAGCTTATTCTTACAGTATTTGAGTTGCTTATTCTGTTTCTTATAACATTTAGGTGTTTCAAATAGAAAACAATTGTTTTATGCAACTATTATAGAACCTATAAGAGACATTTTTGTCCTAACATCTCAGGACATTTGCCATTTTTTCAAATTTTTTGCAGGACACAACTGCCCAAACAGGGACTGTCCCTCACAAAGTGGGACAGGTGGTAACCCTGCTGCTGTCAAAATAAAGTGTGCAACCTACTGCAATCCCACAGCTTTGTAGTTGGGTTGAGAGAAAGTTAAAAAAATAATAGTGGAAAGGGGACTAAAATCAGAGATTGCTTCTTACCTAGAAATTTGCAAAAACAACAGGCTTTGTGTTAGTGTGCTTTTTCAGAAGTCTGTTATGTTTAAAACCTGTGTGTCAGTCATTATTTGACCACAATCCTCACTGGTTTGCCAAGAAAAAAACACAAACATTATGAGGAACAGACCAGAATATGAGGCAAAAATCACAGACATTGTGTAAAATTGTTGACAACCGAGAGCATCTATGCCCTCATCACATGCCTGTATTATACACAGACACACAACCAACCACTGGCATGATTGTCTACCACAGAACTTTGATTATAATCAAATGAATGAATAAATGTATAAATAATGATCAAAACATGCATCTTTGTCACTCAATGCTGTCAGAATACAGTATACAACCCACTGCATCCCCTGCCTCCACCATCACATGCTTTTCAACCTCTTAGCTGAAAAATCAGATTGAAAGCTAGGAATAATGCTAGTCAAGGGACTGAAATCAGCCACAGATATTGCTCTTACATACTTAGAAAGTTGATAGAATAACAGGCTTTACATCAGCATGCTTTTTTTCTGAAGGCTATTAGGTCTGAAATTCAAATGCTTGTCATTATTTAATGATTGCAGTCCTCATTTATTTGTCCGAAAAAACACAAACTTTATGAGGAATAGACCAAAATATGAGGCAAAATCAGAGACATTCTACAAAAGCAAGACCAGTTGAAAGCAAGTATCTATGCCTCCCACATATTCCAAAACAAACACACATGCACGTGTGCACGCGGGAGCAGGTGGGACCATCAATTATAACCACTTGTATGTATGACTGTGACTGCCTACCACATTTTAAAGGAGATCAAATGAATAAATACATAAATAAATAATATACAGTAGTGTAACTTATTAGGTAAATGATTCTGGAATACTGTTTGCAAATGAGTGCAACCCCCTCCCCTCAACCATCCACAAACATGTGGGGAAGGAAGCACCAAATTAAGCAGAACAGATATTGCCCTTATATATTTAGAAAATGGCTAGAATAATAAACTTTGCTTTAGCATGCTTTTCTGAAGGATATTAAGTCTGAAATTTAAATGTATATTATTATTTACTGCCCGATATACTTAACTATATCACCCCCAAAAACTGAAATACCAAATTATGAGATACATTCATATACATTCTACAAAATGTGACCAAAGACCCTTTATTTTTGTAAACTGTGACAAGAGTCCAGAAAGTGCAAATAACCCATAGTACTTTCAGTGCAAGAGGTTCTGTTCGATTCACAGCTGGCGTGCCTTCTGTGTGGAGTCTGCATGTCCTCCCCGTGGTCGAATGGCCTCCGAAAGATGTGCGTGAATGGGCATGCCTTCGCTGAAGGTTGGGCATTGGGCTGGCAACTTGGCACCATAAAAAATCTACTGCCAATCATTAGCAGACCGGAGTTCCGCTGTGGCGACCCCTAACCGGGAAAAGCCGAAAAGACAAACAACAACTTTCAGTGTACAAACATCAAGGGATTAGAACTTTAAATGACTGACTTTTAAAGTTCAGACTTCTGAGTATCAATGTTCATATCTTTATGAGCTAAACTTGAAAATGAAAATTACTGCCAGCTCAAGATCACAGCATGCTATCATTCCTCTTCTGAGAGGAGTGCCTATCGGCCTTTGGATTTATATATAACTGTGAGCAGATGTTTTTATTAATGGAGATTACAATGAGTCCTGTGGAAGGCTGTCTGACTACTGATGCTTCAAGTACTTGTTTCCATCTAATGACAACCAACTACCAACCTAACATTTCCAAATGCACCAGAGAGAAGCAAGGCCAGTGCAGCCACTAATTCATAGGCCCATGGGTGTATACTAATGACCACTGGGGCCTTGGCTCTAGCCAAGCATTCCAATTGTGTCCTGCAAGTGTAAGTACCTTAGAGGTTATTTTTAAGGGGTATACGTAAGCTAGGGCAGTACATTTACAGGCTACCTCTGTCTATTAGAGACATAGGTGCTACACCTGAGTTGTATTTCTGATTTCTCAGCCACTGGTCCGGGTTCCACTTGAATGGGGATGGGAAAAACTCTGCCTCAACATTGATGGGAAATCTGTTTTAGAGAAGGGGAATTCTGTCAGACACATACCTTTCCTTCCAATGTGTCTTATTTATGCTACAAGCAAAGTTTAAATTCCTAGATCGAGTAATTCTGATGCTATTTGGTTTGTGGATATGGAAATGATCCATCACAGTGGGATCCAAGAATGCCATGTATTCTGAGGATAGATCACCTCTTGACACTCTGTAGGAAACAGAGTCTAGAGACAGGGCTTTGAGGTGATCTGCATAGGGCATGTTGTTTATGCCCTATATTCTTTTTGTGAGGAAAAAATGTAGATGTACCCATTGCTGCATGTGTGTGTGGACAGGTATGTACTGAAGGGGGCCACTGTATTCAATGATGGGCCTGATGAGGGCTGAATACAGTGGAACAATGACTCCCTTGGACCTAGATACCATAACTTTACTTATAAGTTGAACAATATAGAGCAATTTCCTTACTACCTTAGACACATGTTAGTTGAAAGCCAGGTTACTATCTACATGATGGTACCATAAGTGTTTTACTATAACATTAAGTGTGATGGACAACTGTGACTGATGGGACTTGAGTTCTGCCATTGCCAACCAAATATCCTGGATGGCAGCACTCCCACCAGTTATCAAGGAACAAATGCCAGCCTACGTGCAGTCCCAAATAGGTTTGAAGACTACCAGAGGGATAGTCTCTCTAGTCAAACCACTGATATCCAAAGGGTTAAAGTAAAAAGAAATTGCACATACCAATCTGTTTCAATAACAAGTTCAACTAATGCAACCTGGTCCCAAGAGCATAACAGGAATATGCACTTTTGTCATGCATAAGGGCTTCCAACAACCACACCCAGACTACGACTGAAGAGGGATCATGTACAGAGTTAAGTCTTTGGCATAGCACCCTAGGCCCCCTTTTCACCATTATTTTCACACACCCACACACAACCAATTCCCATGTAAGGTTGGCCGAATTCTTTAATTCCCAACAGCTTTCTTACCAGTATGGTAGTATTGCCACCATACTACCACTCTAGATAGGGTTATTAGAGTAACAGACCCAGACACACCAGTTACCTGCCACGTTGATTTAGCCAAATATAAGTTACATAGATTAGTATTTTGCTACTAGTAGGCTGAATTGATTTAGCTAATTGGAGATAAAAGCCACATCTTGCAAACCTACATTCAATATCCCCTTCTCAAATTCTGAGTACTTGTAATTGAAGTATTGAATATTGTAAAGGAGATAAAAGAACTGAAGGAGTAGTCTTTAGAAAAGGGAAGGAGCAAATTACATAAAAGATAAATATAATCTGTGGGAACAACATACGCAGAATAATGTTCAGGAGGAATGAGGTTTAAGGGAAGACAAAAAATGAGCAATTTATGTAATGTTGGAATGAATAATAATTATTAAAAAGAAGAAAATACATGTACGTTATAATGCATGAACGTGAAAAATGTTAATGTTTTCTTTTCTTTTCTATTAACGTTGTATGCCTATGTCTTAAGTGTTTTCATAGGTTATTGGTTCCTAGGAGATTACTGGGATAACGGCTCAGGAGCCCTTACAAGTCTAGCCAGTTTTCTCAGATTTTACCCAAATTTCTACCCCTAGGGGAAAGATAACTGATATTTTCAAAACCTATATAGCTACCACCCTGCCATCTCCTGGAACAAACTCCCACTGGGAATTTGATCTCTTAAATAACCAGATGTATTCAAATCAACTGCCAAAGACTACCGAAAAAGCCACTGGATATGTCACTGTACTTACCCCCCCCCCCCCTTAAACTATCATCCTTTCCTATTTTTAGTACTCTGTCCGCCTTTTACTAGCTCTTGTCACTTTTAGAGCCATCTATCTACCTCCTCTTAACTGGGTTATTGCCTCTTACTCTTTCTTAAAATACCCTTAGTAATATACCACCTGCATAGTTTCTCTTATTACAACTACCTGGCTCCATCTACAATCATAGCCTTTTTCTTTCACTGTTTATATATTGTAAATGTAATGTAAGCTCTGTCATCCTACATATTTTCTAGACTGCACTTTTCTCAACTTAGAACTTTATATTTCCTTTTGTATATTTTCAACTTAAGTACTGTTAAAGTCTTCTTGTTTACATACTTTTTACTGTTCAAATCTTAAATGAAAATGTGGAGCATTTCTCCCCAGGTCTCTGCTGAAAAAGGGCTATCAGCTCAGCTGGACAAACCTGGTCAACATTGTAAAATAAATAAATAACAAGGGTCAGCAAGCAGGATTTTGATATTTTTTTTACAGACTCCATCCCAGAACTGAATTTGAGATTTCCCATACATTGGTCCAGATTTTGCTTGCAGATGGTCAGGGAAGAGCTCTGCTTCATGTAAATAGGAAGCCTATTTCAGAGGAGTGGCAATCTCTGTGACACATATCTGTCTCTCCAGCATGATCTATTCATGTCAGAGATCAGGTTTAGATATTTGGGCAGGTAACCCTTCTGCAGTTAGTTTTGTGAATAAGCAACATTTCCATCAGGGCTGGGACAGAGACTGCCTTGTAGGTCAGGCAAAGATCACCCCTCAGTAATTGGAAGAAAACTAAATACAGTGTCAGGGCTTTTAATCTGTCTGCATATGACATGTTGGTTATACCCTGCATTTTTTTGTTTTTTTGAGAAATCTCTGAGGATGCTCCAACAGTTGCAGGTGCCTGTTGATTGTACTCAGTTGCTGTACTGATGAGGATATGGATGCCATTCCCTTACCTATAAGCTGAATCACACAGAAAGATTTCCTCACCACCGTGAATACATGGTGTCAAATTTCAGATTACTATCTGAGTACCCAGATCTCTCATCACTGGGTCCAGTCTTAGGGGGGTGCTATCAATGCTGTAATTAGTATGGGTATTTGATTTTCCTAAAGGTATTATTGTGCACTTCTTCATATTTAGTTTGAGGCCATGGCTCTGACACCAGTCATTAGTCTGTATCAGACCATTCTGTATGATATCAACATTGTTTGGGGAGTCAGTGATTGTCCCCAGCTTGCGGTCATCAGCAAACTTGGTCAGGCAAAGGCCATCTACATTTGCATTGACTTCTGAGAAGTATATCTCACACAGGAGAGAACCCAGCACTGAGCTCTGTGATACTCTACTGTTTTCTGGCTTCTTGCTGGATGTGGATTCCTCCACTCTAACATGTGTCCTATCCATGAGCAATCTGGCTATCCATCTGGTGATGTAGAGGTTTATTCCCAATTTTGTGAGGTTATTTATACTACCCAAGTTGTGTACTGTGTCAAATGCCTTGGCCAGGTGAAGGCAGGCAGTATGCACTGTCTTACCCTCATCCATGGCCTTGGTGTCCTTTTCATAGAAGTTCATCAGACTGTGCAGACCAGACCTGCCTTTGACAAAAGCTGAACTGGGTTGGTTCTAAAGTCTGAAGATTTCCTATATCATTGTTAATCAGGTCCATGATTATCCTTTCCATAGCACTGCATATGAGGTTAGTCAGACTTATGGGATGGTAGATTCATGGGTCCATTGGTAGCCCCCTTGCACAGAGGGATGACTGTCACTGTCCAACACTCTACTGGGATAAAGCCTATCTGGAGATTGTGATTAGACAGATATCCAAGTGAGTCTGTTAGATCATGTTTCAAGTTATTTAATAGGCACACTGGGATTCTGTCAGGATCCACTAAAGCCATGTTTCTAGCTTTACAGAGTACAGTAATGACCTGTTCTTTTGTGATAACAAGCAAAGGAATGGTAGGGGGTATTTGATGGGGAGTGACCGGAGTTGATGAAAGAGTGAAATCTGAGTGAATTTATTGGCCAGTAGGTTTGCTACTTCATAGGTTCATAGGAGATTACTAGGCTATTGACCTGGAGGTCATTTCAAGCCTAGCTGTTTCTTCCAATATAATATCATAGATAGTCTAATCAATACCCAGGAATGTATTTAGTAATGACTGCTCATGTCCAGGAGGGTTTTGGGCACTATCCATGGTAAGAATTCATGGTGCCCCATCCACGTATCCAGGTTCCTTTTGAACAGTATCATAGAGGTCCTATGCTTCACATGAATTGGCAGCCTATTCATAGGTTCATAAGTTCATAGGTTCATACTAGGCTATCTGCCCTGGGGCAATTATAAACCTAGCCCAATTCTGTATGGCTTATGCCACCCCTTGATTTGAGTATACTGTGCCCTTTTTAAGGTTTAGTTTACTGTGCCTCTGTCTAATAGTGACACAGGAGTAATCCCTGGGACAAACCTCACGATTAATCCAAATTTAGTTTCTTGAAAGTTTAGTGGGTCCCTTTTCCTTAATTGAAATTTTATTCCAAGCGAAAAGGGCCCCTTTTGGGTTTAAAATGCCCCCCAAAAGGGGGTTTATTTTTTCTTCAATTAAGGCCCCCGAAGGGGGTCATAAGGGGTTTAATTTTTGGGTGGAAACAAAGCCTTTTCTAATTTCAAGGGATTAGGCATAGATTGAATAGGCTAATGCCCTTGGGGGCCATTTTTAAAGCCTAGGGCCAATTTACCCCCGGGGAGAATTTTTTTAAATTGCCCGGGGTCGGGAAGGTAAACCCAAAACCCCTTATTCCAATCCCTGTAAGAATAAAGGGGGGCGAATTTTTTTGAGTGAAACCCGGTGGGTGGGCTAGTTCTTTCAACCCCCTTTTCAAGTGGGTTTTTGGGAGTTCCCCCCCTCAACGGGGCCCCGGGTCCCCAAAACCCTTTTTGTTTAAAGGGTTTTCCCTTTTAAATTTTTCCTTGTTTTTTCCTTGTTCTTTTTGGGAAAAAATGGGGCCCCCCAGCTTCCTTGGGCCCGAAATGTTTGGTCCCTTAAATTTCCCTTTTCTTTCAAAAAAAAAGGGGCCAACCCCCGTTTTCCTTTTCCCAAAAAAAAAAAAATTCCCCAAAAAATTAGCCCCCTTCCTTTCCACATCTTACAACCCCCTTGATTTTCACCCGTTTTACCCCCCAAAATGGGGTTTTTTGTGGTCATCCCCTTTCCCTGGGGAGTGAAAGCCTTTCAAGGGAATATTTTCCCCCTTATTTCCTTTTAAATGTTTAAAGAAAGGGAACCAGGTTCGGGAATCTCCCTTACAAACCGCCCCGGGGGGTTTTTTTTGTTTTCCCCTTCTTTTTTCTCCCCAAAATTTCCCTCCTTTCCCTATCCTTTTCCCAATTTCCATCCTTTTTTCCATTTTTGGGGGGGAAGGTGCGCCCTTTTGTGGGGACAAACCGAAAAGGGTGAATTGGAAATGTTTTTTTAAAAAATTATTCCCTTGGGGATTCAAACCCGGGGGCCATCTGGCCCCCCAAAAAAAATGTTTTTGCTTTTGGAAAAGGGGGGTTAAGCATTTAGATGTTTTCCCCCCCTAAAAATAAATTGCTTTTTAGGGTGGAGGTTTTATGAACCCGGGTTAGGTATTTTGGGGAAACTTTGGGGTTTAGTGTTTTTTTCCCTTTGGTCAACTCAGAAAACATTTCTCCCAGGCTAAAAATGAAAACCTTATGTTGTTTTGGTTTCCCGTCCAATTTTTTTTAAATGGCCTTGGGGGAAAATTTTTTTTTTGGGGGAAAATTTTTTAAACTGAAAAGGGCCCCCTTTTAACCCAACAATTTTGTTCCCCTTTTTTACAGTTTAAATTTTTGGGGGCCACCCAAACCCAAGCCTGCCTTTTGTTGGGGCTTTTTTTTAACATATATCAACCAAGTCCAAAATGCAATATAAATTTGGTTTGGGGAATTTTACTCCCTGGGGCCTTTAAGGGCCACCTTTTGAAATAAATTGCTTTAAAAAACCTTTTTTCGGGGTGGGGTCGGATTTGGGCCAAACCAGTAAAAATTTTTGGTTTACCCTTAAAACCCCTTTTTTGGGGTATTTTGGAGGGGTAAACCCCTTTTTTAATGAACCTTTGTTTTCCCCCCTTTGGGGGGTTACTGCCCCCAAAAATTTGAGGGATAACCCGGAATCTTTCCCCAATTGGGGTTTAATTTTCTAAACCTTTTGGGATTAATCCCCCAAAATTAAAGGGGTTTTGGGGAAAATTTTTTTCCCAAAGTTTGGGAATTGGGGGCCTACTTTAGAGGGGGTTTTGGAATGGTTAAAATGAAAACACCCCACTTTTTTGGAATTTTGGGGGTCCCTCCAACCATTAACCCATTATATCCGAAAAAAAGGAAACCCCCCCTTTTTTTGGGCCCTCCGGGGTTTGGGGGAAAACATTTGAAAGGAACCTGGTAGGGGGGTTTTCTTGGGTTTAAACCCGGTTTTGCAATGACGGTATGGGTTTCTATATAGGGAAATTGATGGTAACTTATTAAGAAATTTTGGGTTTTCCAACCCAAAAAATTTTTTTTTTTTTCCTTTTAAGGGGGGGGGATTTCCTTTTAAAAAAACCCTTTTGGAATGGAAGACCCCTTTTCCAAATAAAACCAAAGCCCCTGGGGAAGGTCAAACCCTGTGTTTTGGAGACTTTGGGGGAACAAATTTGTTTAACACACCCTTTTAATTCACCTATTTTTGGGGCCCTAATGGGGGCCACCCTTTGATTTGTGTCACAAAAAATTTTTATTAAAACCTTTTAAGCCAGGGGGATATTCTCCCTTTTCTTTTCAAACTAATTAGTACAGGGTTTTTGGGTTTGTAAAACCCCCCAGCCCTTTTCAATTTGGAGAAACCCCGGGGTTTCCCAAACTCCCGGGCCCCCAAAACCGCAAACATGGAAAAGGGTGTTTACTCAATTATAGGCCTGAAGGGGACCGATCCCCCTTAAAGCATTTTTCAGAACCCTGTTTTCTAAAAGTTGGATATTTCAAATTAAATGGGCAAAATCCCCTTTTGGGGCCCTTTTCCCCCAAACCCAAATGGAACAAACCGAATTTGCTGGGGAAACAATTAACCCCCAAAAACCAAAACCCCCCTGTAAAACTCCCCCCACATGGGGGAAGCAGTATTGAGGGCCGTTTCAATGCAACCCTTTACCTGGGGTTGGGGATGTAAATCACCTTTTGGGGTCCCCCCTTTTTTTTCCCCTCCCCCACGGGGTTGGTTTGCTTTTCCAAAAAAACTTCCCCGCCCACCCCCAAACCACCCCAAAATATGCCCCCCCAAAATTTTTCTCCTCAAAAATAAAATTACCCTTTCCTTTCAAAAAAAACACCCCTAAAAGGTTCCCCCAAATTTAACCGGGACCCGATTTTTCCCCGTTTCTTACCATTTGTGGGTTGGGTATTTTCCCGTTAAATTTAAAAAGTTAAAACATTGTTTTTAATGGAAAGGGGGTGGTAAGCATTTCTTTGCATTCTTTAACCCTGCCCGTTTTTTTTGGGTTCTTCCCCTTTTTACTATTTAAATGGCCTATTTAATTTTAATTTTAACCCCGTTTGCGCTGCCCGGAAACCCTTTGGGGGCCCCAAGTTTAAAAATTTTTCCCCAAAATTTTAAAAGTACCCCTTGGCCCCCCAAAAAAAATTAAATTTTGGGGCCCAGAAATTTGATTTTTCCAAAACCCAAAAAAGGTTTTATTAGGTCGCTTTTTGAATATTGGAGTCAAACCCCTTTGATAGTGTGTTTTACTTTTGGGGACCCTTTTGGGAAAACATTTTACCCCCAAAGGGGTTTACATTATTTGCTAATTTATTGGTTTTTTAAACCTTTTAATGGTGAAATTTGTAAAAACAAAGACCCCCTTTCAAAGTCAATATTTGTCACAGGTTCCACCCCCCAACAATGCCCTTTTTTAATTTTTAAAATATCCCCCATAAAAAGCAATTTGGTTTTTTATGAATGAATTGGGGTTAGAATCCCCTTTTGGGGGCCCTATGTTCCTTTTTTTAAGGCCAGAGAAGTTTAATGGCCTTTCCCCGTGGACTGGGCCTTTCAACCACCTTTTGCCAGGAGGGGTAACTCTTTCTTTTTTTATTCTTAAGGGCCCCAAAAACCTGTGGAGGGGATTAAAGGGTACTTAAAGGGAAATTTTTAAGTTTTAGAAAAATTTTTTAGAAGACCCCTTTGGGAATTGGGCCTCGGGCTAAGGGAAAGGCCCGGTTTTGCCCAAACAAGGTTTAATAACCTTGCCTTCTTCAGAAAAAAAGGGTGGGTGGGGGTTAACGGGTTTTTAAAAAATTTGGGAAAGGGAAAAGGGAATGAAATTTTTTACCAAGTTTGCAAAACGGTTTTTTATTTCTGAAAGGGGTCCCCGTGTGGTAACTTTAAAAAATGGTTTCCCCCAAAAGTTGGGTCCTATCCCTTTTTGGCTAAGTACCCCAAAAAAACTAGCCCCGTAAAAACCTTTGGGGAACCCTTGGGGCTGTTTAATTAATTTTTCTCAAAGTTCCCTTTGGGGAAAAATTTGCATTTTTGTCTTATTTGCCTTTCCAAACCGGTGGCCCCTTTTCTATTTGTTTTGGGGGGGTTTCCCCTTTGTTTTCCCCCCGACAAATTTTTCAATTTTTTGGGGGAAAGGGTTGTGCCCGGGAAAAAGGGTCCCCACCAGGGATGGGCCCTTTTTTACTTTGGGGGTCTGGGGTTTTATTCCCCCTCTAAAAGGCCAAATCTAGCCCTTTTTTCAAAGTTGGGTTTTAAAAAAAGGGCAAAAATTTAAATTTTGGGGAGGGGTTAAACCACTTCCCAGTTTTGGGGGGAAAAACCCCCTGGAAATCATTTAAAACCCCCCCTTGGAAGGTATTTTGCCCTTTTGAAGTTTTTGGGGGCTGAAATTTACCTTTGGGGGGAAGTTCTGGGAGGGCCAATTTGAAGGCCCCAAAAAAATTTGCCAAATCCCAATTTAATAAATTTAAATTCCCAACGCTTGCTATTTCCATCTAAAAATTTTTTTAATAAGTTATTGAGGACCATATCTAGTATGTTTTTTCCTCTTTTGGGGTTTGAACAATTTGTTCCAGGGCATTTGAGTTAAAGTCAAGGAACTTTTGCACTAGTAAGTTAGGGCTAGAGTAAGTTTCCCAGTTGATGGTGGAATAATTGAAATTTTATTTATTTTTATTTATTTTTATTTTACATTTGTTAACTAGGAAAGTCCAGTTTTCAGTGGAGGCCCAAGGAGAAAAGCTCCATTAATAAAATAACAGTAAGAGTGAACTGCAGTAGATAATATACAAGAACAGTTTTAAAAAAGAATAAAATAAAAAGAAATAATGTCTAAGACATGTAATATTAAACTATGTTGATTTTAATGGAGTAATAAAACCTTATTTAAGTAGAATACATATAAGATTTAGTTTATTCTTTGCATTCCTACTTCAGTCTACCTTTAGAACAGACATAAATAGATGCATTCAGATGATGTAGATTATTTTACAACTGAACTAATTAGGTTATATAATACATATAGGATATGTTTATAGGTACAACAGACAATAGTTGTTAGGTATTCTTTACATAGTATTGTGGGGTTAAAACTTGAAATGAGCCATAACAGTAGCTTAGAGTTAACCTGAACAAGTACAGGAACAGATCCAATTAGAAGTATAGTGGGTTCTCAGTGTCTTTTTGATCTGTGTTAGTGATAGGATAGATATGTGTGTAGGTAAAGAGTTCCATAGTTTGGATACACAGATAAGAGAGATTCTCCTGCTGAATTGAGGGGATTGGTTACCTCAAGAAGGAATTTATTATTTGAGCAAAGATTCCTTTTACTGGAATATGGTTGAAGTAAGGTTTGAAGTGAAGGTGTTTTTTTGGGGTGATGCAGAATTTTATGAGCTAGAGTGAGTTGATTGTGTTGTAAGATATGGGGAAATTCTAGCCAGTTAAGTTGTTTTAAAGCTAGACAGTGGTGTGTCCTATAAGGGGAGTCAGTCACAAACCTGGCAATGTTGTTGCAGCAGGATTCTAGTTTTGCTAAGTCAATCTTTTTGAGATTGGCGAGTATAGCGGAGGATTACAGTAGGGTGGAGAGTAAGTGGGTATGTGCTATAGTTGCTTTTGATTATTTTGTAGGATATTGCCTGTTCCTATATAGCATTCCCAGTTTTGTATGCACTTTTTTAATAGTGTGGGCAATGTGAACATCAAATATCAAGTTATTGTCAATCTCAACACCAAGTAGCTTTTCTGTGAGCAGTGGGGGAAATTATGGTTTTGTTAAAAGATGTGATAAAAAAGCTAGGGTCTAGGGTGTTGGATCTGGTTGGTTTGAAAAGAAGCAGTTTTGTTTTGTTAGGATTCAGAATACATTGGATATTGGATAGGAATTTTTCAACTGCTAGGAAAGATAGTTGGGTAAGTGATTGGAGTTCTTGTAGGAAAGATGCTGAGTAGATTAGAGTGGAATCATCTGCATATTGTATGACAGATGCATGATGAGTAGCAGAGCAGAGGTCGTTAGTATACAAGGAGAAGATCAGTGGACCTAGAACTGACCTTTGTGGCACACCAAGAGTGACTGGGAGTAGTGGAGAGAGTTCATATTGCCACATCACTGCTTGTTGGTGGTTGGAAAGGTAGCTTTGGAACCAGGCTAAGGAGGAGTCACTAAGGCCGATACTGGAGAGAGTTTTGATGAGTATGCTGTGTCTGACCATGTCAAAAGCTTTTGACAGGTCAAGAAAGGTGACTGATACAAATCTGCCACTATTTCTGTGGTAATTAACTGTGTTTTTGAAGGACATAAGAGCTGTGGTGGTACTGTGATTGGGGCGAAACCCATGTAGATAGAAGTTTATGTGAGCGCAAGTAGTCCATAATTTGGGTGTGTATACATCTTTTAGGATTTTGGCTATTGGGTATAGGATAGCTATTGGACGGTAGTTTAATTCTTTGGAATTCCCTCCTTTGTGTAGAAGTATTATATGTGATATTTTCCATAAATTGGGGACAAGGGCTTCTGACAGGGATCTACTAATAAGAATAGATATAGGGTAGGCTATAGCATTGGCTGCTATTTGTAGGAATTCTGCTGGTAAGTTATCGGATGCTAGTGTTGTGGGTTTGAGTTTTTTTAGGTATTTTTTTATCCTGTCAGTAGAGATGAGCTGGAAATGGAATAAGTTGTTATTAGATGATATATAGGCTTATGTGGGGGATTGTTAGAGTTGTTTTGTTGGTTAGATAGGGCTAGTACTGTGTTAGTGAAGAATTTGTTGAATTGAGTAGCTATGGTTTCTGTAGTGTTTTCAGTGATAGGGGAAGGGGTACCACTTTTGCCTGGTGAGGGTATTTTGTTAATAGCTGCCCAGAACTTTGGAGGATTGTGCTGATGCTTTATTTGAAGACTATGGTAGTAGTTGGTTTTGTCAAGTTTTACCTTTTTTTTGGCTTTGTTCCTAAGCTCCAGGTATGTTTGTTTAGTAGCTTGGGATCTGGTTTTGTGCCATTTGTTCCAGGCTTTATCCCTGGTTTTGAGGAGGGCTCTGGTTTCCTTACTAAGCCAAGGGGCACTATTAGCTTTGATTCTGATATTTCTGGGTGGGGCGTGTTGGTTCAGGATGTTTAGAAAGGTAGCATTAAAGTATTTGACGGCTTCATTAAGGTCAAGGTGTTTTAATGGTGTTCAGTTACAGTGTTTTAGCTCTATTATGAGGTTGTTGGGGTCAAGGTTCTTTTTATTTCTAACTGTTTGGTAGACTGTTGATTTAAAAGTGTGGAAATGGTGCCTCAGTAGGAAGGTTGTTAGATGGTAACTTAGGCCATCAGGCAGGCAACCTGTATGTGAGGGGAGGACTGGTTTGTTTGTAAGTATTCAGTCGAGGATTGATTCCCTATTAGTTGTTCTGTCTAATCTGGTTGGGGTTTGGATAGTTTGTGTAAAGCCATGAAGGTTAATGTGGTTTGTGGGGGCGTGAGAGTTGCATGTTAGCCAATCAATGTTAAAATCTCCTAGGACGAAAGTTTCCTGATGGAAAGTTGTGGAGGACCAGTGGAGTAGGTTCTTGAGAGTGGCTATATTGTTACCGGGTGGTATATAGCAGCCAATTATATTTATTAGCTTGTTTGTATTGAGTTTTAGTTGGGCAAAGAGTGTTTCTGCCTTGTCTAGGTTGGGATGGTTTATTTGTAGGGTCTGTACTGTGAGGTGTTTTTTATATAATATGACAATATCTCATCCTTTCTTGTTAGTTCTATCTTTTCTTAGAATGCTATACCCTGGTGGTATTTCATTATCTGTAATGTGAGGTTTAAGCCATGTCTCTGTTTAACAGCTACATCTGGGGAGTATAGTAAAAGACAGGCATGGAGGTTGTGAACTTTATAGGAGATGCTTCTAATGTTGATGTTAAATAAGAGTAGTTCAGTAGATTTTCTGAGGAGATGTAGAAGGTTAATTGGGTGGTTAGGAATTTGGGGGTGGGAGTATGTAAAGAAGTTGATGGTCCTGGGTTTGGATGGATAGCCCCACAGCATGTTAAGTTGGAGGCTATATGGACAATAGCTTTTAGTATTTTTCTTATGTCCCTACCGTATTGGTGGGAAAGTGTGGATGTGTAGTGATAAGGTAGTATTAAAAAGGGTGAATAGTCAGTGGGACAGGAGTTAAAAATAATAGAGGAAATAGGAAAGTTGTATAGGTTGGTGTAGATAGATTTATTATCAGTGGAATAGAAGAGAGGAGTTTCTTGTAGATGGGTGTGGTATAAGGTTAAAAGGGAGTGTAATGAGAGAGAGATTAGAGAAGCAAAGTGTAGTAGTAGCATGCTGATAGGTTAAAGTGCAATGGAATGTAGTGGTTCTTGCATAGTTTGGTTTGTAAGGATTGGTAGGTAGAAATATAGTGGGCTGTTGGGAGTTAAGAAGGAGGATTTTTGGTGTAGACTGGAGAGAAAGTGAGAAGAATGTAGTGTTAGACAGTGTGATAATTGGAAGGTGGGTGTGGGTTGTTCAGATTGGTCAGGTGGTGAGATATTGTCTTGTGATTGGTTAGTAGAGCAGGGTAGATGTGGCTAGGGATAAATAAGAATAGGAGTAGTGGGGGCGGGTGAGAATTGGGGGTATGGAAGCAGAGTGAGCACGAGTGTAGCGAGGGCAAATGGAGCAGGGCAGAGCCGAGAGCCAGGGATCTTAAGAAAAACAATCAAATTTTACTCAAGGTAAGAGTCCTCTTTAGACCTGTATCATACACTGGAATGTGTCACTTGAGGCCAGTATAGAGGTTGTAAATTGAATGTGGGCTGGTAGTTTTAGCAACACCAAGTGGGGTGCTATTGATTGCAATCTGGGGCCAGAACATGAGTACAGGATAGAGGTGATCTGAGCATAGCATAACATGCACACTTAGGAGAGTTTAATAGTGTAAAGCACAGTTTGGGGCAGGAGTGTTAAGAAAGTAACTATATTGGTATTGGAGCACCCGCGTTCGATGTTCACACCTAAGAAGATCTGAGAGGTATATTTCCTGGATCTACATTACAGCTGACCTTTTCAATATAGTTTTGAATACAATTAGAACTTTTTCAATCTGGGTACATACAATAACTTAGCAAGGCATGCAGAGTAGTCACCGCGATGCAGGGAATAACTGGAGGTTCCACTTGTTTCAGTTTGTTGAAAGCTGGCTCAGTAAGATGGGCTGGTTAGAATAACTTAGCAAGGCAGGCAGAGTAGTCACCATGATGCTGGGAATAATTGGAGGTTTCACTTGTTTAAGTTTGTTGAAAGTTGGTTCAGTAAGAGGGGCTGGTTAGCTGATGTGCACACTATGCAGGGGGTGCCGATACCTTGGGTGCTAGGACCTGATCATTTTGAAAAAATCCCCCATGACCAGAGTGGTTGTCAATATCTGGAGTGACTCCAGTTTGGTCAAGTAGGCCTCGTGCACATCATGATCCATGGAGGGGGATCTATAAGTAGCTATAACTTGAATGGGGGTCTTACCCACAGTAATCTGTACTTGGAGTAACTCCATGGGGTTTTCCAGCCTAAATAGTTGAGAGGTGAATTTATCTCTAATATAAGAAACACCACCTCCTTTGGGTCTCACACATTCATTTTGCAGACTGAAGGTGTGGAAGGCATTGTAGCCTTGCAAGGCTGAAGTACTTTCTGAGGCCTTGAATCCGGTTTCTGTGACTGCACAGACATCTACATCCTCCAGTGATAGAAGTGCTTCCAGGGTGTGCAGCTTTTGGCTTAATCTTCTAGCACTTAGCAGCATAACCCTTATTTTACTATGGTTGGCAATTTTCACATCAGCAATTTTGTTTTTCAAACATTGCCTAAAAAAGGCACTATGGAGGAGGCAAGATCCTGTGCCAGTAGCTGAAAGCCTAGTAGTGCCAGGTGCAAATCGTCTTTGGCAAAGCAGTGAGGTTTGTCGACCATGTCATCCCAGGGTGACAGAAACTGGATCCCCTCTAAATGACACCCAAAACTAAGCCAATTATTGAAATAGATCATTTTTTGTTTATACAGTTGTATCGTTCTAGGTGATGGTAATATGTTGCTCAAGTCTAAGGACATACCTGCCTGGGACATGGACACATACTCAGAGAGCTCAGTCATGTCTCTCTTCATATAGTCCAGTGAGGTACATCTCAAGTCTTTCACTCCAACATGAGCTATGACAGAGTCATAATGGTACTTCTTGCTGAGATACCAGTGTGCATGTGTGAACTGACAAATGCTGACACTGGACAGACAGCTGACCGTGACTTTCTCCTTATCTAACCTGGTGAGTGGGACATCTGTGTGTCTCACTACTGAGTCTCCAATGACAAGAAAATTTGGTTTTTGAGTGTTACACCTTAAGGGCTTGGTAGATGATACACTGGTGTTGTTATGTGTCTTGGGTGCTGTGGGACCTGTTTTAGTTGTAGTAGTCTTTTGTTTTGAAGGTCTCTGGTTTTGTTAAGTTTTTGGAGAGAACCTCTGTGTATGTTGCTTTATGTGTTGGATGCATACTGTGTGTATGAGTAGTGCTGGATGAGCTGACAACCTCTTCAGTGTTACTGTTTTGAGTGCGAGAGAGCAAGGATTTCTTCTGGCTGAGTATAGGTAGTACCATCTTCAGTCAACTCAGCACATTGTTGAGTGTTTCTCTTAAGATTCCAGACATAATTAAAAAATCTTTGTGATTATCCTTTGCTTGGAAGGCTATTTTAGTCTCATATTTAGCTGTTGAAGACCTCACTAGTTCCGTTATTTGCCTGTTGATACTAATGAGGTTTTTTTTTCTCTGTTGTGCACTCTGTCACTTACTTCTAGACAGGAATTCTTCCTTCTGTTTTATAATCTATTTATGTCAGGGGGTCCACCAGGGTGACATTGTTTTTCTGGCTAGGCCTGGGTTTAGTGCGGTCAGGTACTGCCATTTCTATGTAGTTGTTTAAGCGGTTGTACAGGACATTCATGTATACTTCTGCATAGGCCTCCATGTTTTTAGGGTTAGGGAGAGCTTTAAAATTGCCTCTGTGCTATCACTTAATCAAAGATAATTTGCCTTAGAAAAATTCTTTAGGGTTTTATGGTTTGATTGGGATTCTACCATTGCATTTCTTTCAAAGGACACCAATTTATGATCCATTCTTATCAATCAGAACATTACGCTGGGGGAGGGTGTAACAACCCTCCATGTTTGCGAGTACTATGTAAAATATATTTGAGCTCCTAGTGAGAGTGCAGACCAGCTGTTTCAGAGCATTTGCATTGACAAAGTCCAGGAATCTTTGAGCCTACATGTTAGTGGTCATGTATGTTTCCCAGTTTATGAAGGCATAGTTAAAATTGCCCATAAGTAGTGTGCTGAGCTGAATGGTAAGAGATTTTTGTAACTTCAGGTATGCAGAGTGGTACATGGTTGGGGACCTCCAGCTAGCAAAGATCCACCCATTCATCCATAGCCCCTTCTCCAATTTCTTGCACATGGGGTCAGGGCATCATTTCAACTGTGACAATCATCTAGAGCCAACGTTTAAACCACCATGTGACTAACCCTGCCACAGACGTTCATCCATACCACACACTCATCCACATACTCACACCTAGGGCCAATTTAGAGTGTCCAACCCACCTGCTGCATATCTTTGGAATGTGGGAGGAAACCAGAGCACCAGGAGGAAACCCACGCAAACACAGAGAGTACATGCAGACTCCACACAGAAGGCACCCCAGCCAAGAATTGAACCAGGGAACCTCTTGCTGTTAAGCAACAATGCTAACTGGTGCACCACTTTGTAGCTCCTGATGATATGGTGGGGGATATTGCCTATGCTCAGCTGGACATGAAGTAGCTCATGTGAGTTATCCTGTTTGATTAATCTAGAGGTGTGATTATTTTTCATGTAAATAGAAACACCTCCACCTTTTATTTTTTCCTTTTCAGAGGATGGTCTTAATGTGTGTGAGGCATTGTCACCTTGCACTGCTGGGGTGCTTTCTGTAGCCTTGAACTATGTCTCTGTAACTGCACAGACATCAGAATTCCCCAAGGTGAGGAGAGCTTCCAAGGAAGACCCCCCTAGCACTGAGCAGTAGTGCCTTCAGCTTGGCAGTAGAAGAATTTGTTATGTTAGTACATCTGTTGGTTTGGTACTACCTAAAAAAAGGCATTATGGAGGTGGATAATGCCTTGGCCGGTATTCAAAAGCCTAGCAGTGACAGGTACAGACCATCTCTGGTAAAGCAGCATTGCCTGTCAATCATGTTGTCCCAGGCTAAAAAATACTTGATCCCCTTAGAATGACACCAGCAGCTAAGCCAGTTATTGAAGTCACTCAGTTTCTGTTTATATTGTGGTACCTTTCTTGGTGAGGTTAGAATGCTGCTCAATGGGAGGCTTATACCAGTCTGTGACACATATTCAGAGAGGTCCATCATTTCTCTGTTCATATAGTCCAGGAGGTACATCTCAGGTCATTCACACCCACATGGACTATGACTAAGTCATACTGCTACTTGTGGTTGAGTGACCTGAGTGCCTGTGTGATCAGGCAAATCCTAGCCCCTGACAGGCAACTGATTGTAACCATCTCTTTATCCAGCCTGGTGAGGGGGGGTGGGAGGTTGTCTTTGTGTGTCACAATGGAGTCTCTTATGACCAAGGTGTTTGAATGTGCGGTGTTTCACCTTTGGGGATTGCTTATGGGGACACTGTGATGTGTATTTTTATGTGTGGTGGTTGGTGTTGATTTGTTTTTTTTTTTGCATGTGGTTTCTGAGGGCAGCATATGGGTGGCAACTGAGGTTTTGGTAAGTTAACTGTGAGTATCTCCGTATATGTAGGGTTTATGTGTCGAGACCTTACTTACTTAGTGAGGGAAATGATGTGTCTGTGTGTGTGTGTGTGTGTGTGTGTGTGCTGACAACCTGTTTCTCATTTGATTTGTCAGTATGTTAGAGTCATGTCTCAATTTTCGTAGTGTAACTACATCTCTCACATACTGTATTTGTTCATTTCAGAATAACGTAGTTGTCAGTATACATAAGACAATTGCTACACTGCCTCAGGATGTCCATATCCACCAAGCTAGTCACAGAGATAGCAGGAAAAAAGTGCTTATATGTGGTTTCTGTTTTTTTTTTTTACTATGGGTTTAACTGAGGAGAAGAATGGGGAGATTTAACTAGAAGAATGGGTGTTATACTCAGTGTGAACTGCAGCTATCCAGCAAGGCAATGCTGCATGGGCGATTCTGCACTGCATGTATCTCAGATGCTCCTAGAGCAACAGGGGGACTGGACAAGTTTTCAGAGATAGTTATTATAAAGGGAAATTTTAACTTGAAGGTGTCTGCCACTATATAGGGAACTGTTAACTGCAGATGCGTGGAAGGCACCTTAGCGCAAACATTGGACTTATACAGAATCAGAAAAACAAGTTTTACGACAGCAAGGCCTACAGACCAGTCAGGAAAACATGCAAGTGGCTTTCAGCCATCAGCCTCCAACTCAGATAGGTTTTCTACAGCACACTTCTGCCACAAGAGTACAGTCAGAAAACCCTCTTAACATAAAAATGCTAGTTTTAGAGCTCAAGTGCAAAGAAACCACACAATCTAGATACTACTGTCCTATAAAACTAGCAGGCACAATGTAATTAAGTACTATAGCAGCAGTGGAAATAGTTCAACTTTGAAACTCTACTAAAGTGTGAGAAATGTAACAATTAATGCAAGATTCTTATGAAATACAGTAAAACTAATCAGCAGAAGTGCAAAATGGTAATTATTTTCATTCTATTAGCAGTAGATGGTTTTAGATACAGCAGATTCTCTGCAACTCTCAGGTGACAAAGCCAAACCAAAAGCAGCTCTGAGGAATTGAGCACAAACCCATGCAAACACTGAACTTATACAGAATCAGAAAAACAAGTTTTACAATAGAAAGCCTATAGACCAGACAGGAAAACACACAATAAGCTTTCAACCACCAGCCCCCAACTCAGGTTTTGCTACAGCATTCATCTGCCACAAGAGTGCAGTCAGAAAACCATCTTAATGTAAAAATGCTGGTTTTACAGCTCAAGTGTTGGGAAATCACACAGTATAGATACTATAATCCTCTAAAACTAGCAGAAACCGTATAATTAAGTACTACATCAGCAGTGGAAACATGTCAACTTTGAGACTCTACTAAAGTGCAAGAAATTTAACAAATAATACAGGATTCTTATGAAATACAGTAAAATAATCAGCAGAAGCTTAAAACTTCTAGCGTTAAGTAGCATAATCTGAGGGATATGCTTCTCAACACTAGAAGTCTAAATCTCAAAATTCATTCACTTGTAGCACTCCTTAAATTGGACAACATCAACATCTGTGCAATAACTGAGACCTGGTTCAAGGCTTCAGAGAGCACCCCAGTGCTACTAGGATATAATTCATACCACACCTTTCATAGGTTCATAGGTTCATAGGTTCATACTAGGCTATCTGCCCAAGGGCATTTATAAGCCTAGCCCAGAGCTTTGTGGCTTTCCCCACCCCTTTAGTTTGAAGGATACTATGCCCATTATTTTGCTGTGCCTCTGTCAAGCAGTGACACTGAGGTAATCCCTGGGGTATACCTGCGATCTCCCATCCATTGGTCAAGATTTCTCTTGAACAAAGCCAGCGAGGTGCTCTGCCTCACATGTACCGGGATTTTGTTCCACAGCATAGGGAGTCTCTGGGTGATGAATCTGTCCCTCCAACACGTCCTATTAATAACCGTGTTAAGGTTTAAGTCTCTTGCCCTTGTAGTTCTGATGGATTTAGATTTTTTGAGGTGAAGCATGTTCATTAATTCCGGGTTGGACATGGCCTTCTATGTCAGGCACAGGTCACCTCTGAGCAGACGGTGAGCGACTGAATAGAGCTGGAGTTCCTTCAGTCGGGCAGCATAAGACATATTTTTGAGACCCTTTATCCTTTTGGTGAGGAACTTTTGGGGCCTTTCCAATTGCTGCAGGTGTCGGGTCAGATACATTCCGAAAGGGGCATTGTACTCAATCATTGGTCTGATGAGTGATGAGTACAGGGGAACGATGACCTCCCTTGATCTAGATGTGAATCCCTTCATGATCAGGTGGGCAATGTAGAAGGTCTTCCTAACTACTTTGGCAACGTGAGTGTCAAACGAAAGGTTACTGTCAACCTGGGTCCCCAGATCCCTGATAACCTCTTCTGTGCTTAGTGGATTGCCACCTATATGGTAGCTAGGGGTAACCTTGTTTTTCCCGAAGGGTATGACTGTGCATTTTTTGGCGTTTAACTTTAGGCCATGGCTCTGGCACCAGTTATCCATTTCTATAAGACTCTTCTGAAGGATATCTGTGTCAGATGTGTTTTCGACTATGGCGCCCAGTTTGCAGTCATCTGCAAACTTTGTCAGCCATAATCCTCCTGTGTTTGCTTGTACTTCTGAAAAGTAGATGCCGAACAAGAGTGGGCCCAGGACTGAGCCCTGTGGGACACCACTTGTGACAGGCTTTGAGTCTGACATGGCGCCAGCAACTCTGACCCTGTGGGTTTTGTCACTTAGCCAGTTTGCAACCCATCTTGTGACGTATGGGTTTACATTTAAGCTGGTGAGTTTTTCAATGATACCTGAGTGGGGTATTGTGTCGAAAGCCTCCAGACCCTAAACCTGGACTGAAGCCCTAAAGGTGGTGGTGTCTCCATATTCATAAATGATATGCACACCTCCAGACTAGTAGCCCAACATAACTCATCTGAAATACTTCAGGTACAACTAACACTGGGTAAAACAGCAATCCAGGTTGTAGCCTGCTATAGATCCCCCACCATGTCCCAAGACTCCCATTCCACATTCCTAAACATACTGGAAAATATTAAAGTACAACCCAACACCCTTATACTGGGAGACTTTAACTACTCCTCCACTAACTGAAAAAATTACTCGTACCAATGCACTTGCTCAACATTTTCTGGAATTCATTAATTCCAATGCCCTGGACCAGTTCATTCTTACCTCCACCAGGGGAAGAAACATCCTTGACCTGGAATGGGCCATACCAAATAGAACCAAGATGCTCTCCTCCAAAAAAAGGAAGCCAATCTGGTGGACCCCTGCTATAAACAGGCTCTACAACAGCAGGAAGAAACTGTTGCAGAAAAGGGTGAAGTCACAAGACTGGAAAAACTCCCTTGCTAACCTCAGCAAAAAACTGAGATCCCTCATCAAATCCTCTAAAGCTAGCTATGAAAACAAAATTGCTGCAGATACTAAGGACAACCATAAGGCATTCTATAGTTATGTCAAGAATTTACAGGTCAATACTCATATCTGCTCTGAGCTACAGCACAATGGCAACATGTATACTGAGCCAACTGATATTGCCAATATATTAGCCAACAGGTTCAGTGCGAACTTTACCCCCCTTTCACCCCCCAGTTACAATACCTGAGGAATGCCAAGTCCCTAATATCATGGCTGCACAGGTAAAAACTGCACTGTCCAAAGCCAAGAATACAGCTTCCATGGGACCTGATAGTATCCCTGGCTGTGTTCTACATGAATGACAAACTGAAATGGCACCACACCTGAGTGCCCTGTTCAGTCACAGCCTCACTTCAGGCTTTGTCCTTTCAGAACGGTGCACTGCTATGGGCATCCCACTCCACAAAGGGGGGAGTGACTACTGACCCCAGGAACTACTGCCCTATTAGCCTGATGAGTGTGATATGTAAGGCTATGAAATGCATCATCATGGACCTTATAAATAGGGACATAGGGAATGACCAAATTCTGGACCCCATGCAGTTTGGGTTTGTGATAGGTAGGTCATGCCTGCTTAACCTGATAGACTTTTTTGAGTCTGTCACCAAAGCTGTGGATGAAGGCAAGGTAGTTCACACAGCCTACCTTGAACTTACGAAGGCCTTCAACACCAACCTACACTCAGGAATCATAGATAGACTCACTACACTAGGAATAAACCCCTGTGTCATAAGATGGGTTGCCAACTGGCTCACTGATAGAACCCACACTGTCAAAGTAGAGGACTCCAAATCTGACTACCAACCAGTTAAAAGTGGAGTCTCACAGGGATTAGTCCTAGGTCCTCTCCTGTTTGGCATCTACTTCTCTGAATTTCAAGCCAATACAAATGGACTATGGCTGACCAAGTTCACTGATGATTGCAAACTGGGTGCCATTATTGATTAACCAGTTGATGTAGACATTCTACAAAAAGGCCTCACTGAGACCAATGATTGATGCCAGAACCATGGCCTAAAGCTCAATGCCAAAAATTGCATTGTCATTCCCTTTGGGAAAAACTCAGTACCCATGAACTACCACATCGGCAGCAGTCCACTAAACACCGAGGGTGTGATAAGAGATCTGGGAACACAGGTTGACAGGAACCTCTCCTTTGATAACCACATTGCCACTGTGGTCAGAAAGTCCTTCTATGTGGCACATCTCATTACAAAAGGTTTATCCTCCAGAAAGAAGAAAGTCATAACCCCTCTGTACTCGCCCCTCATTAGACCTATTATAGAATACAATGCCCCATTTGGCATGTACCTCACTAGACACCTACAACAACTGGAAAGGCCACAAAAATGCCTCACTAAGAGGATCTTAGGCCTTAAACACATGCTCTACATGGACAGACTCAAAAAACACCAGCTATACTCTGTTTCATATCACTTGCTTAGAGGCAATCTCTGCTTGACCTACAAAGCCATGTCTGACCCAGAGCTGTTAGATACACTACATCTAAAGAAATAATAACATTGTGAAATGCTGAATAAAGGCACCAAACAGTCACTAAAACCAAAAAATCCAAGATAGTACCTCGGAAATGGAAAAAACAGTGCTCTTTCACTTTTAAAGTCCAAAGTTTAATATAAAACAATCCAGCACATAAACACTTCCTCAGATGCGGACTTTATAACATCACCTAACTTTTATCCTCCTTCCAATTGGAAGAAAAAACAATGAAAATGCTGCAACAATAACCACTATGAGTTGAGGTTAAAAACACTGTTAAAAACATTGCTAAAAAATCTTTTAATAAAACTGCACATTTAAAACATCTTAAATTATCTAAAATATACCCTAAAAAGCTTTTATTAAAAATGTCTGCTAAAAAACTAAGCAAGAAAAAGTGCAATAAGTGCCATATTAATAAATAAAAGTGAGAAGCGCTGTTTTTTCCCTTTCTAAGGTACTATCTTGGACATCTAAAGAAATCCCAATCCCTCCATGCCACACGCACCAGGGACCTCAACCTCATTACCACAATAAGCAGAACATGCTGGAGGGACACGTTCCTAACCCAGAGACTCCCCATACTCTGGAACAAACTTCCCATCCACATCAAGCAGAGTACTTCACTGGCCCTCCTCAAGAGAAATCTTGATGAGTGGATGGGCAAAAGAAAATTTACCTCAGGGATCACTTCAGTGGCCTTGCTCAATAGGGCCACTGGGAACTTATGTCAGGAAGCACAATGCCAGAGAATCTTTTGGGCTAGGCTTATATAGGCTCCCAGGCCATTAGCCTAGTGCACACCTATGAACTTATAAACCTATGATACTTACTTTCATTCTTTTAGCAGCGGACGGCTTTAGATGCAGCAGATTCTCTGTTACTCTCAGGCAAAATAGCCAAACCAAGAGCAGCTCTTAAGAATTCAGCTGATAATTTAATAAAGGCATTTAAAGCAAAAAATATCCCATTCTCAGACAATAAATAAATAACAGTAATACAAATATAAATAATAAAGACCAGCCACGAGATCTTAAAATAAATAAAACTGCTTATTTATTCCATGTATTCCCAGAATGCTTAGTTATGGCATATACCATAAAATGCTTTGCTATTATTACTACTCTGTCAATTTGTTTCTGTTACTTTTAAATCATGTAATATTTTTGTTAGTTTTTATTAGTTTTTAACTATTGTAATACTGTATGTGGAGCTTTTCTCTCCGGGCCTACATTGAAAAAGGGCTCATTTCAGCCCAATGGACTTTCCTAGTTAACAACCTCCAAATAAAAAATAAATACATAAAATACTGGAACAATAAGGAAAATATTGTTTCAGAGTAAATAAGTAGAGGTCAACATGGTGTATAGAGAAAGAAAAATAATATCCAGTTATACATTCAAGAATATTTAAAGAAAACCATGATCTAAGCTAGATAATTAAATCTATTTGGCTTCCGTTTAATGTCTGCTGGACCTTTACTGTTCTAAATTCTTAAAATGCACAAGGCAGAAATTGCAGGCATCACTTACATCATGGATGTGTTCACCTTAATATATTTAGCAAGACTATGATGTTCCATTGTTCTAGTCCCCAACATATATATATATATATATATATATATATATATATATATATATATATATATATATATATACATTTTACTCACCACTCCTGTACAGAAACACAGGGTTAATCAGATTACATGAATTCCCTTCCTAGACAAAAACAGGTATAACTATATTACATCAGACTAGTCATTTTCCCCCAGTCTAATGAATTTACATTCAAAAGACTGCTTTCTCATCCCTGGAGAGCTACATTTTTTAAGTACACTTTAATTGTATTTCATACACCTAGATTTCCTGTCTCCAAATCCTTGTGTGAATTAATTATACCCAAGCAAGTAAGCCCTGAGACACAGCAACAAGCAGCATTTTACATTTCAAATACAAGTTTCTTGCATTGCTTCCTCCTTTCATATCCTTTTACATTGAAAAGAGAAAAGGTCACATGTTTTCAGGCTAACCAGAAGTTATCAAATGAAAGAAGGAGTACTAGAAGCGAAAGACAGAAAAGATGGACCAGGCCAAGAAGGAATACTAGCTGGCTAATAAACAGGCTAAATGAGCAATCACAATGGCAAAGAAAAAGGTGTTAGAGAAACTCTGTCAGCTTTTAGACTAAGCAGATAGTCCAAGGAAGCTCTGTTAGGCTGCAAGGTAATGGCAGAAACATAAAGAAGATAGTTGTCAGACACCATTCATGAGGAATGCCAGAACTGCTCACCAGTCTACAAGCCATCAAGGCAGATAAAAGTACTTTCAGCAGCTTGTGAAAGAAGAAAACCCCACAAAGGCTGTACTGCCTCATATACATACTGCAATGAAAGAAGAAAAAGAAGAACCCACCCTAGGAAAAGTAAGATGCGTACTAAGGAAAATGAAGTCAGGGAAAATATCAGGCTCAGATAAGATCATATCAGATGTGATCAAGATGTTGGATGAGTCATGGCTCATGAAGGTAGTCATTATGGTGTGGAGAGAAAGACATATCCCAAATGACTGAATTATAAGCATTCTAGAGCTACTGTCCAAGAACAAAGGAGGCATCTGCAGACATTAGAGCAGTATCAGACTCCTGTCACACTACATGAAAGTGTTGGAGGTGGTATTTGATAAGTGAATATGTAAAGTAGTAGAATGTTAGATGAGAGATGAGTAGTTCAGGTTCAGATCAAGATGTAGCATAGCTACCCCAATGTTTGCAGTGAGACAGATAGTGGAGAAGAAGAGATGAGAAAAGAATCTAACTGGGCATTTTTACACACGTTGAAAGTATATGACAAGGTTCCAAAAAAGCCCACTTTGGCAGTCCCACAATGGCTCAGAGTGCCAGAAACATTGGTAGAATTAGCACAGGCTATGTACAGACACCAACCCAATGATACAAGTGTTCAGACTCACAAAGGGATTCCCAGTGAGAGGGGGTATGCTTCAGGGTTCAGCTCTGAGCCCACTTCTGCTCATGTTGATGATGTACTACTGATCAGAGGGATAGATCAATAAAGCTGCTGTATGCAGATGATGTGACACTACAAGCAGACTCTGAACAAGAACTTCAGCAACTGACAGGGGACTGGAATGCAAAACACATTGAAACTGACCACAAGTAAGACAATAATCATTACAGCAAATAGGAGAACCAGGAGAAGCTAAAATTGTGACCGAAGAGAAAATAGTGAAACAGGCTAACAGCTTCAAGCATCTAGGAGGTGTGGTTGAGGAGGAGACAAGTCTGAACAAGGATGTCAGAGTTCAGATCAGAGGTGTTGCGGCCAACTTACATAAATATACAGGGGTAGTGTGTGACAGATGAATGACAAAAAGGCTGAAAAGTGAGCTGTTCAAAAGATGGGTAGTGCAAGCTGGGCTTCTGTATGGCAGAGAAACTTGGACAGTGAAGCCAGAGTAGCTGAGAAAGCTTGAGGTGATGAAACCAAAGTTGCCCTAATTGCAGAGAAAATCATGGGGAATAATACCTCTCAACCTCTTAGCACAATAAATTTAGACAAAGCCTGAAATAATGGGTGGGGAAAGGCCCATAAATAGGGACAAATTTTAAATATTGCTCGTATAAAGTTAGAAAGTTGATAGAATAATAGGTTTTACATTAGCATGCATTTTATGATGGACACAAAGTCTACCAGAAAAACACAAAAGTTTATAAGGAACAGACCAAAATATGAGGCAAAAAAATCCGCACATTCCATGAAAATCTGGACACTTGAGAGGGATGCATAGAACAAATAACAGTCATTTGGTCACATGCAGAAAAGCAGAAGATGACCTGGAAAAAAAGATTTGGGAGAAAAGGGAAGAAGGCAAGAGAAGACTAGCTAAGAAATCGATGGGTTGTGTGACAGAAGACCTGTGACAGTCAGCTATGACTATCAAAGAAGGTTTGAAAGTTGCTCTGAACTAAGAGATATGATATACTGACCCCACGTAGAAATGGGAGAAATTAGGTTGATGATGATGATGATGATGGTGTGTGTGTGTGTGTGTGTGTGTGTGTGTGTGTGTGTGTGTGTGTGTGTGTGTGTGTGTGTGTGCGTATACATACACATTTATTTATGTGTGCATGTGTATTCATGCAGATATAGATGGTTATAGATATATATGAACACACAGATTATATGTGTTTATGAAATTTTTACCACCTCCACCACCACCAGCACTCAGTGAGGCATAAGCATGTTTTCTTTTGGCACTAACATTTAGGCCTTCTAAGCAGGTATTCATGCAAATAAACATTCTATGGCAAAGCCTGGAAAGGCTATTCACTTGCATTCAGCAGTACACATACCACCATAGCAGATGTATGCACAATTCATCAGCATACAAAGATGAGTCGATCATCTGTGGTTCTTACAACAAAACAGTTATGCTATTAGTATTTTCTAAACAGGTAGCTGTAGCAGCAAGCTTGATTTTGAAAATAAGATGGATGGTCTCTCTCCTGAAGTTTGAGGGAGGAGTGTTCCATTTCAAAAGAATGTTGTTCTTGAAAGGTCTGTCTCAGTTGTTGCCTCACAGTAAGACGCTGTCCGGTTCAATTCTCAGCTAGAGCATCTTCTGCGTGGAGACATGCGTAAATGGGCGTACCTTCATTGAAGGTTGTGCATCAGGCCTGGCAAGCCGGTACGTAAAAATCAACTGCCAATCATTAGCGGACCGGTGTTCCCCTGTGGCGAACCCTAACCAGGAAAAGCCGAAAGACACAAACAAACAAAGAAGCAGAGATGTGTGTCTTGAAGCAGAAAAACAGTGAGTGTGTGTGTGTGTGTGTGTGTGTGTGTGTGTGTGTGTGTGTGTGTGTGTGTGTGTGTGTGTGTGTGTATGCCTGTCATTTTTTTTATTTTTTGTGGTTTTGTATACCTCTTTTCCATTGACTTTGCATCTGATTGTGTTACTTTGCACTGAGACAAGATCCTTTTCTTCTCTGCACTGTAACATGCCCTTCTTGATAACATTGACACTTTTTTAGAGTTATAGTTAAGTGGAGAACAAAAGCTGTGACAAGGTGGCAGAAAAAGTTAACAAGGTAACAAAAGACTATTGAATGTTGAAATCGTCGTTTCTAGAAAAAGACAGTTTGTCACTATTATGCTTAAAGTAATACAAGAGCCATTAGCATACCTCTCAACTGTCCAGATTTTAACAGAATATCCAGACTGTTGCCTCATATTTATGGTCTGTTCCTCATAAAACTTGTGGTTTTCTAGAAAATCTCCAAGGACTGAAGTCACGAAATAATGACATACATTTGAGCATCAGACCTTTATCCTTCCGAAAATGCACATAACACACATCCTCTTATTCTAGCAACTTTCTACATCTATAAGAGCAATATTTAAAATCTGTCCCTATTTTTAGGCCCTTGCTCCCCCCATTAGTTTAGGATCTATCCAGATTTCTTGTGCTAAGAGGTTAAGAAGTATGGCTGTTAATCCAGACTCTCCAGATGGTTCTAAATACATTGTTCACAAATCTCTACTTTAAAATAATAGGAATTTGTTAACTTTATGTAAACTAAAGTACTGTCTGTCTTAAATACTGATTTGGAAGTAAATGAAAATAAACTGCTGGCTAGACTCAAATCAACAAGTTCTGAAACTGCATTTGGCATGGCTGGCTTAAACATTCTGCTTTTCTGGTCCATCTAATACCAGCCAGATTATCGATACACCGAATGGATAAAGCTGTTACTAGTAATGAAAAGTAAGACATGACATGGAAGTACTACATGAATAATATACACAGGGTTATGACTGGGTCTCCGATCATATTCTATTTATTATGTGTTCAAGCCATGAATGCTAAGAAATATACCTCTTAAACAGAAAACAAAATGCCAACCAACTTCTTTGCTTAAGAATTTTGGACAAAAAAAATAATGGGAGAACAAATTATCAAAATTAGGGATAATTTTTAACCATAGCTCTAATTCATTTAAAATATCAATAAAACAACAAGTTTTAAATAAATATACATTTTCTGAACAATAAGTATGAATCTCTATTGAGTTGTATTATTGACCGACTGATTAATCCTCTGTAATTTACCCCCCCCCCCAAAAAAAAAGAAAGATTTTAAAGGGACAGGACAAAATATGAAGCAAAATCAAGGATACTATGTTACGATGGAAAGTTGAGAGGTGTGAAGTCCTGCTCTGGCAGAAGGTAAAACAGTGTCTAGAAGCTGTTATACACCTTGTTCTTTCATGCTTTTTGTGTAGCAGAGTGAAGTTCTAACAGATTTTAAAGGCTGTTTTACCTTTTGTCACTGTTCTTTGCTGGTCAGCACTGTCCCAAGCAAGAGCGGGTCTTGCATTAGTGAAACACTTAACAAGTTTATCTTTTTCTCCGCTATGGAAGCATAATCACAGCAATCCATGCACTGCAAAAAAGGAATGCACTTTCTCAGAAGCTATCTGCAAGAATTGATAATTATGGCAGAGGTTGTAGCATACAGTCTCTTGCTCATTTCCCTACAGCTTGTTTTACAATGGCTCAAGCATGATTTTCTGTTTTGTGGTTCCCTTAGGGCAAGACAATAGTCCTTGTAGAGTAGTGTTGAATGTGCACCTGATATTGTAGCCCCCTTAAGAAAGAGTGAGGTAGGTGTTCCATTTCCTATTAGTGATAACTTTCTCCAGGATGCAGTGATCCTGGAGTGAGTACAATAAGGCAAAGGCATCTGGGTTGTGTAGGTGGTTTGCTGACTACAAAATAATGCTTTTTATGTTTGCCATTTGCTGGTGGAATGATGAGAACAAGGATGTGTGTTGCAAGAAGGTGTGTCCTGGTGCTTTAATTTACGAGGTACTGTTGACAAGTTACCATAATCTGAGCTTGGATGTCTAGATGAGGTACAGTGGACCTGAGGCTTTGGTTAAGCTTCAGAGCTGTAACAAAGGTAAGCATGCTCCGCTGAGAAGAGATGCAAAAGAATAGTGCAGACCATCTACTGAATGGTGTTGGCACTAACTTCTTTCATAGTTTCCACTCAACCAGTGTTAGTGCATCATATCAACTTGCTATATTCAAGATTAATGTAAATTCACCCAAACTGAAACAGTGACTTATTCTGTAACAAGATACTGAAGAGAAAAAAGTGCCCTTGCAGGAGTAAAAATCTAAGTAGATACTGTAATGCAAAAAAATATATATTACTTGAAGGAATGAAAGGTTTTCACCTTACTAGGTAGGAAACTGATGTTCATAAAAGCTGCTGTAGAAAAGGAGGATTCCCAGATATTACGAGCCAATTAGTATCTCTATTCATATTTTGATAGTCATCAGGACAAGCAGAGATGACATAGCAGACAAAACAAATACCTAACAGCCACCAAGAGGTGCAAACTACATTGCCAGTTTCAAAAAGGGAATCTGTCTGTTCATTAAGTAGGTAAGTAAGCAAAAACTTTGTGTTGTTTTGGAAGAAAAGCAAAATATCAAGACATGGCCATCCTCATACATAGACACAGTAGGTGATCACCTAGGCAGCTATTCAAGTAGGGGCACTTTTCCACTATTTGCTAACTTAAAGTATGGAAATGTGGCATTTATTTACTTTACTTCAAGCAAATAAATAAATAAACAGCACACAGTGCCCCAGCTTGAAAATAAATCAGCTGCAGCTCCCTGTGGGAGGGAAATGTTGTAAATTCAACATTCAGTTTTTTGGCTTCTTGCTCTGTTCTGCCCATGACCTAGTTAGACAATGAATCAAGTAGATCATGGGCAGGATGGAACAGAAAGTCGACAAATTTGAAAGTTTAAGGGATATTTTCAGGGTGAAGAGAAAGCTGTCCTACTGATGGTGGCTTGAGGTAAGCCTCTTTTTTTCTTTCTTTTAATACATTTACTGACAGGTAACCAAATATTGTGGATGGCTGCCCAGGACTGGTCCAGCTACAGTTGTTAACTGTTAATGTTGTACAGAATATCCCTGATTTTGCCTCATGCACTTGCCCTGTCACTCATATTTCTTTTTTTTTCTTGGAAACCAGTGAGTATTACATTCACTTGAAAATGACATACATTGAAGTTCCATGCTTCTTTTTCTTCAAAAAATGTGTGTTGCTGTATATGTTATTCTATTAACTTTGTGAGTGAATTTGCGTAATATATGCAAATGCTGGCCTGGCTGTGCAGGCATATGGCTAACTGTTTCTGTTTGCTCATTATTCTGGCTTTGCAGGATTAAAGTAATTTGTGAGAAGCAACTTGGAATACTTTAATGTGTGAGTACTGTATGCATGGAACAAACCTGAAATGCAATGCATGTCCATGATTTTTATCACAGTCAGATTTCTGAAGTGTACACAGAAGTGGGTATTAACTGTTAGGTGTAGGTGAGAGCTGTCTGTGGAGAGTAACTGACCCTCTTGTTGTTTGTTCAGTTTAGACTATCATTAATCTAGCTTTGTAAGACTAGTGTGCATTTCTGTAAAGTAAGATTGATGGAATACATTACTATTGTGACAATTATTATGTTTGCCACACAAGATATGTTTGGTGTACACAGACATGAGGGTGGTTGCAACTGATGACTACAGAGACCATCTATTGATACAGATTGTTAACCCCTGGTGTTGTTCGATCATGGTACTCATAGCTCTTAACTATCTCTGATTTCAAAGAATGTCCCTGATTTTTCCTCATATATTTAGTCTGCTCCTACAACAATGAGATGTTTTCTAGTAAATCATACAGGACTGAAGTCACTATATAATAAAAGACACTTGAGTTACAGATCCTGAAGAAAATTAATGCTATTGCAAAACCCGGTGATAACTGAGAACACAGATCAAATTCCGATAACACATCCATCATGTTCTTCTTATGGGCTCATAAGTGGTTACTGAAAAAATTACATGGAGCTGCTTACTGCTTGGTGTGATGGATTTGAAATGTTCTTAAGACACTCAGTCTTGCTGGCTGGATTCTGCTAAAATTCAAAGTCTGGTTATATTTGCATTCACAGTCTGTTGCATACAGAAACTTGCAGAATATACACTGATGAGAGAATATACTTTGCAGCACTTGTCTTTAAGAGCAGTAACCAATAACTTTTCTAATAAATCAAACTGGACAAATGTTGCAGCTTAAAAGTACTGTTCCAACTTTACTTCTCATATAGTACAGATGATGTAAGAGATATAACATTTACCTTAGGACACATGAGTCCCTACCATACCTCTAACATAACTGGATTTATACAGCTCTTTATATACAGTTTTAGTCCTCTTGGTATTCTATTTTTGGAGAATTGCTTATCCTGTAGAAACAATACTAAGCTTCCTTGTTTAACAATGTCTTATAAGAGACCAGCTTTTCTGACAGTGTGAATATCCTGTAACAGTGTCCTGATGTCCATGTAGAAAAACATATTTTTGAGGAAACACATTGTCCTGTATTCTATTTGGATCTGTGTATAGGAACATATGTTCTTGTGCCAATGCTGATAAGCATATCCTGTTTTCCATGCAGAAAAACATATTTTTGAGAAAACACATTGTCAGAGATCAGCTTTTCTGACAGTGTGAACATCCTGTATTTTATTTGGATCTTTGTATAAAAACATCTGTTCTTGTGCCATATCCTGTTTTCATGCAGAAAAACATATTTTTGAGAAAACACATTGTCACAGTGTCATTGTCCATTCTTTAAAAGCAGATTTTGCATTTTTGCTCTTGCATACATCCTGTTTTTAAGTCTGTAAGGGAAAAATGTCCATTCTTTAAAAGCAGATTTTGTATTTTTGCTCTTGCATACATCCTGTTTTTAGGTATGTAAGGGAAAAATGTCCATTCAGCAGATTCCTTTTCCAAGCCATGGTCATTTAGTATGACTGCTGATCACATATTACTAAACTCTGTTTCTGCATTTAAGCAAGCCTTTTCTTTCAGCATATTTACAACATAATTAATTTCAGACTAATATTAATAAAATCTAACAATTACCTCTGTTTTTAAACATACTCAAAACATTTTATATAGAAAACACAAGAAACAAACCTATAGTCTTCTTTTGATACAAGTCAAAATGCAATTTTACATAGTTAATACAATGATATTAAGTATTACTACCAAAACTGAATGTATTTAACAACTTTTTCTTTTGCAGACCATTCTGTGAAAATATTTTTTATCAGTTATGAGCTGTGTCTGCTTTTTAGTTTAACTTGATCAATTTATTCTTTTGCAATCATAGAATTTCATTTATGACTTAGAACTGTTCCATTAACTCTTTGCAACTGTTGAATTAACTATAAGAAACAATAACTATGTGCTACTGCAAGCATTTATACACTACTGAAAACACACAATTTCAATGTCATTTTAACCATAACATTGTGGTCATGTCTTTGAACTGCTCATTAACATCTTGGTAAAATACTGAACTGGGCTTAGATAATAAATATTTGAAAGCAATTATTTTACTGGGGTAAAACCAGTGATATTACAACTTTACAGATTACTTTTGAACTTATTACGATGTATCCTGTACAGTATGTATTTACACAGACTGTTTGCTATTTATGCATTTCAATCTAGTAGGTACCCTGGACCCATTGTTTTCTTTAAATATGATTTTTTCACACATATTCATTACTAGACATTAATTTCATTTGTACTGAATTTTTCTGCATTTGTACATACAAAGACTATCATTTGTACTGAAATTTTCTACATTTATACATACAAAGACTGTAAAGTACATTTAGTCTAATCTTACAAATTTAATAACATTAATATTGAGCAAAATCTTGGAAATTTTTTATGTCTCTTTAGAAATATCTAGTGGAATTGATACCATATCCATATGTCCTGTTATTTTAAACTACATACTTAGCAATTAAAAATATTCATGCTTTTTATACCAACATTGTTTTGCCAAAAACATATTAAAAATAGTGACCATTCTTGCTATTAGAAACATTTATGCATTTTGCATATCTTTATTCTCTATTGTATAGCTTTAATAAAGTAATTTTAAATCTTCTCTTGTTTTTTTAACCATCTCTTGTATAGCTTTACAATTTAACAGGTTGTAAATACAATTTAATTCTAAACAATACAATAATAACTATTATGATAGCTATTAACAACTTGTAAAATATCTTATCCTGTCAGGTTTAATCCAGTTTACCAGTATTTCTAATACACTAATACCTGATTTTCCCCCCATAAAAGAGTATTGTCAAGAAGGAATGAGATATTTTTTTTTTCCTGTAGCTTTATTTTAGACCCTTGTTGTTTATTTTTTCTGTAGCTTTATTTCAGATCCTTGCTGTTTATTTTTCTGTAGCTTTATTTCAGACCCTTGTTGTTTTTTTTTCTGTAGCTTTATTTCAGACCCTTGTTGCTTATTTTTTCTGTAGCTTTATTTCAGACTCTTGTTGTTTTTTCTATAGCTTTATTTCAGACCCTTGTCAGTCAGTGTAAAACTGAGAAAGTGCCCCTCCCCCTTATACAGTCAGTGTAAAACTGAGAAAGTACCCCTCCCCCTGTAGTACTTCAGCACTGTTTACCTGCCCTATGCTGTGAGAATAGAATGTATGTCAGCCCAACACTTTGGTTATACATTTATTTTATTAGGTTACTAAATAAGGCTTTCACTGTATATTACCTCTAGTAGGTATTTACACCCTCCTGCACAATTGATTTGAACTGTATATATACTATAGCCCATTTGCTGGCTGTACTTGATGCAACTGAGGGTTTTTTTTTTTTTTCCTTTTAACATTTACTTGCAAATAGATTATCAGTGACATCTATGCACAATTGTGGCATTTTATAACAATTACTAAATAGTGTTGCTTGTAAACATTTTAACAAGTATGTTTTAATAACAATGATGCTTTAGAAAAACTCAAGCTACTTGCCTGGCAATCAGTCTTGCTGTTTATCTTATCTTTTCAACATTTCCTGTAACTATTCATTCAGTCTAGGAAGGTCTGAGCTCACATTTCATACTCTATAAACTATAAATTATTTTGGCATTTCTCCTTTAATGTGATTGTGATTTACATAACTATGCATTTATACAACATAGACATTATTTTACAATTACCTTACATGGATTTCAGTATTTTTTATTTATTTATCTATTTAACTGTCCTGCCATTAATTTTACAAAAACTGTTTGAATAATACCATCTGTGATTTTCTTTTTAAAATTCAGAACTTTAACTGTTTGGTGTTACAATACAATTATAAACAAATTGTAAAAAAAAAAAATATAGATATTAGCTTAATTAACACATGCTTATATTTACATTATTTATATTTGCTGTTGTCTGCCTGTTATTCTTGTGTATTGTAACAGATGTATTTTAGATGAAAAGAACATACATGCATGTCTGTCTTGTATCTGTATATCTTTATACAAGCATGTCAGTCTTGTGACTTTAAATCTTTACTCCTATTAACTATTTTCATTTAATTTTTATACACTAGAACAGTTTTGTTTACCTTTTGACTGTGCTAAGAATGGCAGTCATATGCTTTACTTTACTGTAGCACTGATAGATGTCTTGCTTTAACTAAATGAAAGTAAAACATTTAAGAATGATTCACCCCTACCATCCTACCATGTATGCTTAACCATTTTCAAAACATAAACATATTATAAAATATATTTCTTTTGCACAGATTAGCTGTGTATGCAGGAAGTTCTTTTCCATTTTTTGCTGCTTGTTTGGCCAAGGTATCAGCTAACACATTTAATCTGTAAGTTTCACTGGTTGGCTTTTGATGTGCTTTTACTTTTAAGATGCTATACTGTCCTTGTTGTTTTGACATTGTTATAACTTTATATATGTCTTTTAATACTTCAGCATGCCATAATGGTTTACCTACACTATCCACAAATCCTCGTCTTACCCAGGTTTCCATATGTAGTCTTAAAGAATTTACTACATAAGCACTATCTGAAAAAATGTTAATAGGATTGTAATACTTTAGCACATACAATACTGCCTCCAGTTCAGCTCTTTGAGTTGACATATGCCCTGGTAACTTGATTAGTTCAGGAGAACCCAATTGTGGATTCTCTGGAACTATGGCAAATCCTGTCCAGTATCTGCCTTGGTCCCAATATCGTGCTCCATCCACAAAGATGGATGGCTTAAAGTGATCAAAATCAGATGCTAAAAATTGCACCTCAGGTGACATTATCTTTTCTAAACATTTATGCTGTTTTCCTTCATATCCCATATGGTTTGACAAATGGTATGTATCCCCTGTCTGTATAGTTAGTGTTCAACTGATAATCATCTTGCTTTAATTGTATGAATGTTTTAAAACATTTGGGAATGAAAATCCAGAAACATCTAAGTAATGCATCTGTCCATATATCAGATCCTGCTGTATATGCCACCCATTCTTCAAATGTAAGCATGTTATAAAATATGCCTTTTTTATCATTCCACTGTGGTAAAGTCTGTAATAATCTAGACTGTGTATATAAATCTGTAGTGGTTCCCTGTCCCTGTTCTATAATTTGGACTGGTTTTGTGTTTTTTAACTCTTCTTTAAGCTGGGATATCAAAATAGTATTTTGGAGGTTAGTCTCTGTTAATTCATCTAATTCTTCTTCCTTTTCCTTCAGATGCTGTTTAATGTCTGTCATTTCTACCTGTAAGTGTTTAAGGGATATATGATACCTGTTATTGGATTCCTCTGTTGACTGCAGAGCTCCTATGCACTTTTGACAGAGATCTTGGATGTCAGTTTTGAACATTTTAAATTCATTTTGTTTCTCTTTTAAAAACTTATTAAAGTCTTCTGTCAATGTATCATAAGCTTTGTTTCTGTCCTCATCTGTATGTGTAGCCGTGGCATCATTCCATGCTTGTACATAATTTTTAAAGGGAGTTACAAGATCTACAGGGGACTCTGTCAATAACAGATTTGATTGCTGTTGTAATTCAGAAATTAATGTACTGACAGGACATAACTGCATTACATCTGGATATAATGAAAACTGTGTATCCTTAATTAATTCTTTATCATGAACAGATCTGTCTGCACAGTCAAGTTTTTTAGCAATATCATGCAATACTTGTTTATGGCATATTACACAAAATGCAGTTTCCTTTGAATCACACAATAAACATTTACTATGATATACTTCATTTTTTGTTGCAAATACCAATCAAATGTTACAATCCACTTACATAATGCTGGTATGTCAACTTGCCCTAACAAGGTTTTACACTTACTAATGTGTTGTGTATACCAACATTGCAATTTACTCCATATTTTATCTGGTTGTTCTGCTACATTAAGAGTAAAACTTGGCTTACATTTGCTAGAATTCTGCCTGATAGCATCCATACTAAAAAAATGTGACGTAGAAAAAAAGTCTTACCAGTGAGCAAGAAAACAGGTGATCAGGCTGTTGTTGCAGATGGCTGAAAATTCCTTTTCCAAGCCATGGTCATTTAGTATGACTGCTGATCACATATTACTAAACTCTGTTTCTGCATTTAAGCAAGCCTTTTCTTTCAGCATATTTACAACATAATTAATTTCAGACTAATATCAATAAAATCTAACAATTACTAGAGACATTTTAAGCCTAGCCAAGCTTACCTCAAATTTACCAAAATATGGTAACGTGTTGTGTGTCAACACCACAAGGAATTTTATGGTTACAATATAGGCGTATTTGCATCAAGCATTCACAAGCTACCCTGACCGTTACAGACATAGAAGCCAAATGGGTAAATGTTGTAATTTCCCATCCACTGGCCCAAGTTACATCTAAATAGGGTTAAGGATGAGCTTTGCCGCATGTGGATGTTAAGCCTTTTCCAGAGAAGGGGCAATCTTTAAGGCACACTACCTGTCCCTCCAACATGTTCTGTTTATGTCACAGATGAGGATTAGGTCCTTAGAACTGGTATTTGTGATGTTTGTTGTTTTGCAGATGTGTAACAAATCCATGAGTGTAGGATCTGAGGATGTCTTGCAAGCTAGGCATAGATCACTATACAGCAGCTTGTAAAAGACCGAGTACAGGGATTGGACTTTGAAACAGTCTGCACAAGAGTTGTTTACTCCCTATACTCTTTTTGTGAAGAACCTATGTAGTCTCTCAATCTGTTTTAAGTTCCTAGTCAGGTATATGTCCAAAGTTACATTGTACTCGGCTGGTCAGTGGAACAGTGCCCTCCTTGGACCAGGATGCCCTGCCCTTATTTATAAATTGTGCAACATAGAATGATTTTACACCACAGTAGACATATTGCATTCTTTTGTACTACAGAATATCATGAACCTGTGTGTCATCAATATGCATTTAAGTATTATCATGTAAGTATAAGTTGCAGTTACATTAAAGATGTTTTGTTTTTAGTTGACTGAAGTTACATAAAAGAGATTTTGTTTGCAGTTTTTTGATACTTCCTCACAACCGTTATTCAAGTTGACAGTGTATAGTGCTGGTCGTTAACCACACTGTGAGTGCTGCGAGACATAGAATAAGTTTAATGAATATTATCACAAGACGTTGTCCTGTTCGATTCCCAGCTAAAGCATCTTCTGTGTGGAAACATGCATGAATGGGCGTACCTACATTGAAGGTTGTGCATCAGAGCTGGCAACTCAGTACATAAAAATCTACTGCCAATCATTAGCGGAGCGGTGTTCCGCTGTGGTGACCCCTAACAGGGAAAAGTCGAAAGATACAACATCACAGAAAATGTTATATTTTTAAACATTAATGTCATTGAAATTCACACGTACATAGGTTCATAGGTTCATAGGTTCATACTAGGCTATCTGCCCAAGGGCATTTATAAGCCTAGCCCATAGTTATGTGGCTTTCGCCACCCCTTTAGTTTGAATAAAAACTATGCCTATCATTTTGCTGTGCCTCTGTCAAGCAGTGACGCTGAAGTAATCCCTGGGGTATATCTGCAATCTCCCATCCATTGGTCAAGATTCCTCTTGAACAAGACCAGAGAGGTGCTCTGCCTCACATGTACCGGGATTTTGTTCCACAGCATAGGGAGTCTCTGGGTGATGAATCTGTCCCTCCAGCACGTTCTATTTATAACCGTGTCAAGGTTTAAGTCTCCGCCCTTGTGGTTCTGAGGGATCTAGATTTTTGAGGTGAAGCATATTCATCAAATCTGGGTTTGACATGGCCTTATATGTCAGGCACAGGTCACCTCTGAGCAAGCGGTATGAGACTGAATAGAGCTGGAGTTCTTTCAGTCGGGCAGCATAAGACATATTTTTGAGACCCTTTATCCTTTTGGTGAGGAACTTTTGGGGCCTTTCAAGCTGCAGCAGGTGTCTGGTCAGATACATTCCAAACGGGCATTGCACCCACTCATAGGTCTAATAAGTGATCAGTCCACGGGGCCGATGACCTCCCTTGATCTAGATGTGCATCCCTTCATGCTCAGGTGGGTGATATAGAAGGTTTTCCTAACTACTTTAGCAACATGAGTGTCAAGCGAAGGCTACTGTCAACCTGGGTCCCCAGATCTCTGATGACTTTTTCTGTGCTCAGTGGATTGCCACCTATATGGTAGCTAGGGGTAGCCTTGTTTTTCCCAAAGGGTATGACTATGCACTTTTTGGCGTTTAACTTCAGGCCATGGCTCTGGCACCAGTTATCCATTTCTGTGAGGCCCTTCTGGAGGATATCTGTGTCAGATGTGTTTTCGACTATGGCCCAGTTTGCAGTCATCTGCAAACTTTGTCAGCCATAACCCTCCTGTGTTTGCTTGTACTTCAGAAAAGTAGATGCCGAACAAGAGTGGACCCAGGACTGAGCCCTGTGGGACACCACTTGTGACAGGCTTTGAGTCTGACATGGCTCCAGCAACTCTGACCCTGTGGGTTCTGTCACTTAGCCAGTTTGCAACCCATCTTGTGATGTATGGGTTTACATTCAAGCTGATGAGTTTTTCGATGATACCTGAGTGGGGTATTGTGTCGAAGGCCTTTGCCAGGTCGAGGTAGGCTGTATGGACTGCCTTTCCCTCATCAATGGCCTTGGTGACTGTCTCGAAAAAGTCAACCAAGTTTAAGAGGCAGGATCTGCCTTTGACAAAGCCAAACTGAGTTGGATCCAAAGTCTGCAAGTTCCCTATGTCTTTATTTATGAGTTCCATTATGATCCTCTCCATGGCTTTGCAGATAAGGCTTGTCAAGCTAATGGGGTGGTAATTTCCAGGGTCTGTGGAGGCACCGCCCTTATGAAGTGGGACCACAGTCGCCGTGCGCCACTCCTTGGGTGCGTATCCTGAGGTGAGGCTAAGATTAAACAGCTGTCCTAACTGTGGGTTTAATTCCTCATTGAGTTCATGAAGCACACAGCCGGGGACACCATCCGGTCCCATGGATGCTGTTTTTTGCCTTAGTGAGGGCAGTTCTCACCTGGGCGTTGGAGATGTTTGGGGGCTACAATCCTCTGGAATAGATATCTCTCCTTTTGGGGGAGGGGAGAAGTTTGCACTGAACCTGTCAGCCAGTATGTTGGCAATGTGTGTAGGTTCAGTAATTTTCACATCATTTTGAACTAATTCTGAGCATATCTGGGAGTTTCCTCCTAGGTTTCTAACATAGCTAAAGAAGGCCTTATGATTCTCTTTAGAGTCCTTGGCGATTTTTCTCTCAAAATTTGCCTTGGATGATTTTATGAGAGCTCTTAGTTATTTACTTATAATGATCAAAGGTGTCTTACCTTTCAAGGATTTTGCTCTATCTTGTAGTAGCTTCCTCCTTTTGTTGTAGAGCATGTTTATGGCTGGGGTCCACCAGACTGGACGCTTGCCTTTGGTACAGAGAGTCTTAGTTTTGTTTGGGATTGCCTGATCCATGCAGTCCTGTAGGTGCTGGTAGAAGGCATTTGTAAGTGATTCAGCGGTTTGAGTAATGTTTACCACTGGCTCAGGGGCCTTAAAGGAGACCACACTAGTTTTTAGAAGTGTGAAATCGGCTTTTGAGAAGTTTTTCACTGTGGTCTTTTTTGTTTCAGGTGGGGCGGGATGAGGACCTCCAGCGAGATTAGTTTATGATCTGATCTCACCAGTGAGGGGTATACTTCGGTGTTGAACATTTTGATCCCATGTTCGTGATGATGAGATCAAGTATGTTTTCTCCTCTTGTGGGGATGGTGACTAGTTGTTCCATGGCATTTGAGTTTACGAACTCCAGGAATCTTTGGGTTAGAGTGTTCGGGCTTGAGTAGTGTTCCCAGTCTATATTAGGGTAGTTAAAGTCACCTAGTATGATGGTGTTTGGAGATACATTTATCCCCTCCAATGTTTTCAGGAAGGCCATGTGAGGTTCCTGAGTTTGAGAGGGTGGCCTGTAACATGCTACAAATTGCAGAGCAGTCTTGCCTATGGTTAATTGCACCTGGATGGTCTCCGATGCATCATGCGTTGCCACCAACCTTGAGGTGTGGGTGTCCTTTATGAATATGGACACCCCCCCCTCCTTTCTTGGTGTTGTCCGGATTTTGGGGCGGAGCATGATATGAGGTGAAACCTGTTAGTGCTGGGGTGCTCTCAGGAGCCTTGAACCAGGTTTCTGTCACAGCACAGACATCGATGTTCTCCATATTGAGAAGGGCCTCGAGTGCGTGCATCTTGAGATTGAGACTTCTGGCATTGAGCAGCATTACCCTTAGTTTTTTCCTTTTTGGTGTTCTAGGGTGGTAGGTTTAGAATTTGAGCCTTGCCTAAAAAGGCACTATGGGGGTGGCAAGAGCCTTTGCCAATATCCGGAAGCCCAGGGTGACAGGTGCAAGCCGTCCCTTGCGAAGCAGCGTGGCTTGTCCAGCATGTCATCCCAGGCAGACAGACATTGGATCCCCTTTGAATGACACCAGAATTTAAGCCAATTATTAAAGCTGATCATCTTATCACTGTATTGTGGCATCATTCTAGGTGAAGGTAGGATACTGCTCAAGGTCAGGGTCATACCTGCCTGGGCTACATAATCAGAGAGCTCCTCGATGTCCCTTTTCATGTAGTCCAAGGAGGTACGTCTCAGGTCGTTGACACCAGCGTGGACAATGACTGAGTCGTACTTGTACCTGCTGTTGAGAGACCTGAGTGCTTGCGTTATGTGGCGGATTCTAGCGCCTGACAGGCAGCTTACTGTGACCTTCTCTTTACTCAGTCTGGTTGGCGGGACGTCAGTGTGTCTGACTATGGAATCACCAATGACAAGTGTGTCTGGCATTTTGTTTGGCCTTAAGGGCTGTGACTGTTTGACACTCTGACTGTGTGGTCTATGTGTTGCATGTGTTGGGTCGTGAGGTGGTAGTTGTTTGGGTGTCTGCTTTGGTGGCCTCTGCTGTTTTGGTAAATTTTGATCAGAGCCTCCAGTATGTCTTTGTGTGAGTATGTGTATGATTTGAAGTTGTGATGGTACCATGTGTGACTGGGTATGTATTGTGTGTGGTTACCTTCTCCTCCTGTCTGGTCTTGCCAGTCCTATGTTGAGAGAGCTCAGCCTCCAGTTTGGCCGTATAGTTGCATCTCTCGCATGTATTTGTGTTTTGTGGGAGAAGGAGAGGATTGTCTGTGTACATGAGGCAGTTGTAACATTGCCTCAATATTCCCAGGTTCACCAGTTGAGCTGGAGAGGACACTAGCAACTGATCCCTCGACATACTAGAAGTAGTAGATAAAGAGACTTTCAAAGGACTCCGGGAAGTGGGTTTTAGGCTGGTGGGGTACTATCTATAATAAGAGTGCTTTATCAAGGTGCAAGTACTGTAGGAGTAAGTGCTAGGCTTTACAGATAGAGAATAGTCTACTTGGGAATCAAGTAGAGATGAACTTTTCAGTTATAGGATATGCTGGTTAGATCAGCAGTACAGCTCGAGGAAGGTAGTTTTAAGGGAAAATTGGAAGAGTGGAATTTAGATGGCCCAAATAGTTTAACCTTGTTTAACCGCTGCTCTTGTGTGCAACAGTGGTAACTCAGCTAAATCAGCTTACGCGTTTAGCGTGTTTTATAACAGGGGCTGAAGGGAGCTAGGAATTGGCCCAAAGCGACCAATGGACTACTAGTTTCTGGCTGAAACTTCACCAAATCAGACAAAAGGCGCTCAGTGCTTCCCACTCCCACTGGTAAGCAAAGAAACTTCCCTCCTTCCTAATAAGGCAATGGATCAGTAACAGGAACTAAAAACAAAGCCCAGGGATCAGCAACTCTGAAACTGGACTACTCTAGTTCAGTAAGGCGGAAAACAAGAGATTTTTTTGTTTTATTACAGAGACAAGGAAAAAACAGACAGTAATTGCTGTAAATCGGCTAGCGCACTTTAGTGTGTAGCCTACAGAAACAATTTGCAACAATTAGTAACTTAAAGTGCAATAAACAGTGTAAAATGCAGAAATCACTTAAAGTAACAATAAAACAGGCGAAATGCAGTTGCTAGCTTAAATAACAGTGGGAAAGCCACAAAAAATACTTATATCTGGTAGAAAGTCACTCTTTTAGCTCTCTGCTGCTTGGATCACTCTGCAGGCCACCACGAGGATCTGTGCTGAGTTGGTACAAGCTGGAAAACACGTGTTTAGCGTGTTTTATAGCAGGGGACTGAATGGAGCTAGGAATTGGCCCAAAACAACCAATGGACTACTAGTTTCTGGCTGAAACTTCACCAAATCGGACAGAAAGGCTGCTCAGTGCTTCCCACTCCCACTGGTAAGCAAAGAAACTTCCCTCCTCCCTAATAAGGCAATGAATCAGTAACAGGAACTAAAAACAAAGCCCAGGGATCAGCAACTCTGAAACTGGACTACTCTAGTTCAGTAAGGCAGGAAAACAAGAGATTTTTTTGTTTTATTACAGAGACAAGGAAAAAACAGACAGTAAATGCTATAAATGCTGTAAATCGGCTAGCGCACTTTAGTGTGTAGCCTACAGAAACAATTTGCAACAATTAGTAACTTAAAGTGCAATAAACAGTGTAAAATGCAGAAATCACTTAAAGTAGCAGTAAAACAGGCGAAATGCAGTCGCTAGCTTAAATAACAGTGGGAAAGCCACAAAAATACTTATATCTGGTAGAAAGTCACTCTTTTAGCTCTCTGCTGCTTGGATCACTCTGCAGGCCACCACGAGGATCTGTGCTGAGTTGGTACAAGCTGGAAAACGCGTGTTTAGCGTGTTTTATAGCAGGGGCTGAAAGGAGCTAGGAATTGGCCCAAAACGACCAATGGACTACTAGTTTCTGGCTGAAACTTCACCAAATCGGACAGAAAGGCTGCTCAGTGCTTCCCACTCCCACTGGTAAGCAAAGAAACTTCCCTCCTCCCTAATAAGGCAATGGATCAGTAACAGGAACTAAAAACAAAGCCCAGGGATCAGCAACTCTGAAACTGGACTACTCTAGTTCAGTAAGGCGGAAAACAAGAGATTTTTTGTTTTATTACAGAGACAAGGAAAAAAAAACAGACAGTAAATGCTATAAATGCTGTAAATCGGCTAGCGCACTTTAGTGTGTAGCCTACAGAAACAATTTGCAACAATTAGTAACTTAAAGTGCAATAAAAAGTGTAAAATGCAGAAATCACTTAAAGTAGCAGTAAAACAGGCGAAATGCAGTCGCTAGCTTAATAACAGTGGGAAAGCCACAAAAATACTTATATCTGGTAGAAAGTCACTCTTTTAGCTCTCTGCTGCTTGGATCACTCTGCAGGCCACCACGAGGATCTGTGCTGAGTTGGTACAAGCTGGAAAACGCGTGTTTAGCTTGTTTTATAGCAGGGGCTGAAAGGAGCTAGGAATTGGCCCAAAGCGACCAATGGACTACTAGTTTCCGGCTGAAACTTCACCAAATCGGACAGAAAGGCCGCTCAGTGCTTACCACTCCCACTGGTAAGCAAAGAAACTTCCCTCCTCCCTAATAAGGCAATGGATCAGTAACAGGAACTAAAAACAAAGCCCAGGGATCAGCAACTCTGAAACTGGACTACTCTAGTTCAGTAAGGCGGAAAACAAGAGATTTTTTGTTTTATTACAGAGACAAGGAAAAAAAACAGACAGTAAATGCTATAAATGCTGTAAATCGGCTAGCACTTTAGTGTGTAGCCTACAGAAACAATTTGCAACAATTAGTAACTTAAAGTGCAATAAACAGTGTAAAATGCAGAAATCACTTAAAGTAGCAGTAAAACAGGCGAAATGCAGTCGCTAGCTTAATAACAGTGGGAAAGCCACAAAAATACTTATATCTGGTAGAAAGTCACTCTTTTAGCACTCTGCTGCTTGGATCACTCTGCAGGCCACCACGAGGATCTGTGCTGAGTTGGTACAAGCTGGAAAACGCGTGTTTAGCGTGTTTTATAGCAGGGGGCTGAAAGGAGCTAGGAATTGGCCCAAAACGACCAATGGACTACTAGTTTCCGGCTGAAGCTTCACCAAATCGGACAGAAAGGCTGCTCAGTGCTTCCCACTCCCACTGGTAAGCAAAGAAACTTCCCTCCTCCCTAATAAGGCAATGGATCAGTAACAGGAACTAAAAACAAAGCCCAGGGATCAGCAACTCTGAAACTGGACTACTCTAGTTCAGTAAGGCGGGAAAACAAGAGATTTTTTTGTTTTATTACAGAGACAAGGAAAAAAAAAAAAAAACTTTTACTGTCTTTTACAACTTTTACTGTCTTCTACTCCTTTAAACATTCTCCTTTCACAGAAGTTGAATCTGTCATTCTATATAAAAATAAAACATAGCACAGATAATAAATTAAGCATGCCTAATTTATTTGTAATGGATTCTTTTTTTGGTTGAACAGGCATACTAACATTCTTAAAATTCAAACAAGTAACCATAAGTCAAGTAGAGGAGATTATACAGTGAACATGGGTCCTGTAACTTAGCAGTCTTCAGCAAATAGCTTAGCTGATGTTTGTCCTTTCTATAACTTTGAATATTTGTCTTCTTTACAATACAATGAAAGCATGTCTATTTTGCTTTGTTAGTGTTTTAAAACACATTTTAAATATTGACCTTAAGTGGATCGATTCTTGTCATTAAAAAAGAGAAAGAGGTCAGGTAGTTTTAAATGTATACTTTTGTAAATATTCACTTTATACAGTGCTATTACAGTGTGTCAAACAGCTGTTCTTCATGTTAGATGGTCACATTGTTTACGGAGAAGGGCAGCTAAGTTAGCTGAATCCCAATCTTCACAATCACCATTAGCTATTTAAAATGTTTAGTTTATACTATTGCATATTTGTAATCACTTGGTTAGATATATGCATAAGCTGTCAGCATGTTATGGCTGTAGCTGTTAAACAACTCTACTTCCATAACATTCTAAGCAATACTCAAAAACACTGGCAAGTTCCAGTGTTCTCTATTATCATCCAAAATCTGTTATTCTAGCAACTTTCTAAGTATATAACAGCAGTATTTAAAATCTGCCTTTGATTTTGGTCCTTTGACGCCCAATCATGTTTAGTACTGACTATGATTCCTGAGCTACAAGGTTGAGAGGTATGCTATTATGCAGTCACTTCTCTGGTGTTGCAGAAGTAGTACCACACAGTGTATTTATTTTATTTGCTGAAATCAATGTAAAATTTGTATTGCTATGGCTTAAGCAGTAGTACATCACATATCAAAAGTAGGCAATATTCTCACATTACATCCTAAGGAAGAGGTATGTTTTCATCATGGTTGCTTCTTAGGTCCCTGCTCTCAAACAACAGCTCTACTTTTGGCATTGTTTGCACTTTCATTTTAATGTGTTCATTCAGTCTTAGGCAAAAGTTTGTCAGTGATACAACCATTGTTTGATTTTCAATGACCAACTATTCAGATATCAGATGCACTTAAATGTGTGTGTCATTGTGCTTGTTTCTTCAGCATAAATACTTAGTACTACTTTTCCAATTGGCAAAAGAATATTGATGGCAGACTATACCATATAAGAAGTCAACAGCCAGCACCATGTTGAGTCTATCTTTTCTGATTGATAAGGAGATTTTTTTTTGTGGGACTGCATGTCAGATTTCTGTGCTATTCTTAGGGTTGTGCAGTGTCATTTGTTTCAATTTCGCTGTTGTTATTATTATTATTATTATTATTATTACTTTTGTTTTAGAATACTGTATTGAAGTAAACATAACAAATGGTCCACTTTAACATGACCAATGCCTCTGCTTTAACCCCTTCTGTTATCACTTCCACAAGGTTCAAAATGTTACAACAGTAACAGTCAGCTGGCAGACTACACTACTGGCATAACATATCACCTACTTTCATTTACAAGGATCAGTACTGAAGACAATGGGTGTATGTTTTTAGTGGTCTGGCAGCAGCATAACATGTGAAAGAAAAAGTACAGTTTTGTACCTACCATAAATGTAGATGTTCGAGTGTTCACCCTGCTGCAGTCATCACACTTGGGTTATCCTGCCGTCAGGCGGTCCCGCAGTCGGCCTGAATTCCAAAGTCTTGGTCCAGCGTCGGTTGCTGTCACTTCTTCCCTGACGTCAGTGCGCCAGGGGTATATAAGAGGCATCAGACGCCATTTTCTTCAGTTTTTCTTGCCCCAGATGTCAGGTGCCCCCAATAGGTAGGCAAAATATATATATATATATATATATATATATATATATATATATATAGCTAGATAAAAATAAAACAATACCTTTAGGCACAAGCAAATACACCACAGAGGTTGTATAGGATAGAGTGGTATAGATAAGTTCAGCTAGTTCAGAGGGGATGGAGGAAGGGTAACCTGGACTGCAGCAGGGTGAACACTCGAACATCTACATTTATGGTAGGTACAAAACTGTACTATGTTCATCGTGTTACCCTGCTGCAGTCATCACACTTGGGTTGAATCCCAAAGCTAAGGATGGGAGGTGGAGTTAAACAGGGTTAGAAGAAGCTAGTAGGCCCTGCAAAACTGCAGTGGCAAAACCAGCTCTAGTCTTAGAATATAGAGGTAAGTGATAGTGTTTGGTGGAGGTGTGCACTGAACTCCAAGTTGCAGCTTCCAGAATATCCTTGGTTGGCACTCCCCTGAGAAAGGCTGCTGATGTAGCTGTAGCCCTGGTGGAGTGGGACCTAATGTTAGCAGGTACCGGTTTCCCATGATGCGTGTAGCAGAAACGTATGCAATGCCCTATCCATTTAGAGATGGTCTGTTTTGAGATAGCTTTTCCTTGTGATCCTGCAGCATAGGCTACAAAGAGCTGGTCAGATTTTCTGAAAGCCTTAGTTTTATCCAAACAGTAACGTAATTGCCTGTGAATGTCCAAAGAGTGAAGGAGCCTTTCCCCTTTATTCTGGGGATTTGGGAAAAAGGTGGGGAAATGAATGGTTTGGTTTAGGACCACACTGGATACCACCTTTGGCATAAAGGAAGGGTTAGTTTGTAGAGAGACTCTGTCTTGATGAAAAATGAGGAAAGGCTCCACTGCCATTAGTGCCTGTAGCTCTGAGACTCTTCTAGCTGAGGTTATTGCTAGTAGCAGGGCAGTTTTCCAGGAAAGAAATTTTAAATCAGCTGAAAAAGCTGGTTCAAAGGGTGGCAGTGTAAGCTTTTCCAGAACAAAGTTGAGATCCCAAGTAGGTGTTGGAGCTCTTCTTGGCGGTCTGATGTTCTTAGCCCCTCTGAGGTACTATCTTAGGAGTGGATGTGAGAATAAAGGAGGATCCGTGTTGTAATGAGCTGAAATTGCTGAGGCGTGGATCTTAATAGATGAAAAGGAAAGTCCTTTGTGCAACATCTCAGTTAAATATCGTAGAATCTGAGGAATGTTTGGATCAAGGGGATTTTGGCCTTTAGCCTGGTTCCAGGCACAAAATCTTTTCCATTTGTCTGAATAGGTTTTCCTGGTGCTGGGCCTCCTGGCCTCCAGAATGACATCCATAACAGCTTTGGATAAGCTTGCCACCCCTTCGTTTTTTTTCTGGACTATCAGGAAATCAAACTGATTCTCCGGTAGTCCGGAAAACACTGTACAAACTCCGGTATTCTGTTTCAAAAAGGAAACAGACTATCGAAGTTTGTAAATCGGCTGATTTACTATGCTTTTCTTACAGAAAAGCATAGCAAATCAGCCAAAAGCAGGCGGCGGGAGCAAAAAAAGAGGGCGTTCCCGTTGATCGGCTGATTTACTATGCTTTTCTTACAGAAAAGCATAGCAAATCAGCCAAAAGCAGGCATCGGGAACGAAAAAAGAGGGCGTTCCCGTTGAGTGATGCTGTCGTGACATCACAAAATGGGCGGTATTGTTGGCAGGAGAGGGGGTGGGGTGGGCGGGGTTACTGGTGACGCGAGGGGCGTGGCGTGGCTCCGGTTTTAGCCGTGAACGAAGGTGGCAACCCTAGCTTTGGATAGAGATGTTGGCTGGTTGTTTAGGTAATTTGCCATGCAGCCAGGTTTAAAGTCTTGAGTTGGCTGTGTAGAATCTGATTGTCTCGCTGGGTGAGCAGGTGAGGAATTTGTGGTAAAATCCATGTTGGGCCATGGGCCATGTTCCTTAGATGTGGATACCAATGCTGGCGTGGCCAGTCTGGTACAATGAGTATCAGCTGTGGTCTCTCTAATCTGACTTTCAGCAGTACCTTTGCTAGGAGAGGCAGTGGAGGAAAGGCATACACTGTTAATGTTTTCCAACTGAATGAAAGGGTGTCCACTTTCCAAGCTTGTAGATGGAATGTCCTTGTGCAAAATTTTTGAAGTTGGTAGTTTTGGGGGCTTGCAAACAGATCTATGTCTGGGCATCCCCATTTTTGAGCTATCATTGCAAATACTTGTGGATCTAGTTTCCACTTGTGTGGATCCATGATATTTCTGCTTAGGTCGTCTGCCAATGTGTTTTTCTTTCCTGCCAGGAATTGTGCTTGTAATTGAACCTGGTAAGACAGTGCAGTGTTCCACAAGGTCATTGCTTGCCTGTATAGAGGGTAGGAATGTGTGCCCCCTTGCTTGTTTATGTACCACATTACTGTGGTATTGTCCGTCTTTATTATTAATTGTCCTGGGTGTAAGAGGTCCTTGAAAGCTGTTAGGGCATTCTGTACTGCTAGTTTTGATTGATATGCAGATGCCTCTGATCTGTAGTCCATTTGCCCTGAATGCACTGTCCTGCCATGTGTGCTCCCCAGGCATAGTCCGATGCATCTGTTGTCATAGTTTGCCTGGCTGTGGGTAACGTGAAAGGCTGACCCTTGTTGAGGTGACATGCCTGTGCCCACCATAGAAACTCCTGTTGAAGGCAGGGAATGAGTGGTATCATTGTTTCCAAGCTGTGGCTATGCTGAGTCCATACGCTTTTCAGGTACCATTGTAATTTCCTCATATGCAGTTTTGCAAATGGTATTAGTAGTATGCAAGATTCCAAGAATCCCAAGGCCTGCAGAATTTTTCTTGCAGGGAGTTGGGTCTTTGTTGCCATTATTTTGAAATATTGAGTCAGCTGCTGTTGCTTGTCTGGCATGAGATAAGCCATCTGGGCCATTGTATTCAAGCTGGCACCCAGGAATATTATGTTTTGTGAGGGCACTATTTTTAATTTCTTTTCATTTACTGTGTACCCCAGGCAACTTAGAAGGTGTTTGACAAATGCCAGATGCTTTAAAAGAATGTCCTTGCTTTCTGCTTGAATAAGGCAGTCATCCAGGTATGGGTATATTTGAATTCGTCTTTGTCTGCAGTATGCAATTACTGGTGCCAGGCATTTTGTGAAGACCCTGGGCGCAGTAGATAAGCCAAAGGGCAGTGCAGAGAATTGATAATGCATTGAACCTGCAATGAAGCAGAGGTATCTTCTGCAATTTTGTCTGATAGGGACATGCAGGTATGCCTCCTTGAGGTCCAACATTACTAGCCAAGCATTCTTGCCCAGCATGGGAAGAAGCTGCTGTAGTGTTAGCATCTTGAATTTTGGTACTTGCAGACAGGTGTTCAGAAATGAAAGATCCAGAAGGGGTCTCCATGCTTTGTCCTTTCTTGGGACTAGAAAGAGTCTTGAGTAAAATCCTTGTCCTTGCTCCTGTGTAGGTACCTGTTGAATGGCTCTCATGTCCATGAGAGCCATAATTTGTTTTTGTGCCTCTGCCCATTGATTTGGTGGCAGGTTTGGCATTCCTTTTATCCTTGGTAAGGTATGAAAGTGGAATCTGTATCCTTGAGAGACAATGTTTAGGACCCATTTGTCTTTTGTGATGATGTGCCAGTTGCCTGCAAAAAATGCTACTTTTCCTCCCAAGGGAGCTGCCAGGAGAGATTTGCTTGGTAGTTTGAGGACTGAGTCATTGTGTTTGTCTTCTGCTAGCTTGGGGCCTGTCTTCTCCTCCTTTCTGGGTAGCAGACCCCATTGGTGAGGTTTGTAAGGGCCTTGTGACTGACCTCTGCCCCTTGGGCATCTGTATTTGCATCTCTGTGATCTGTCAGAAGCTGGAAAGGACCAGTTTTTTGTTGGCCAATTTCTGCTGAAACGAGGGGGTTGTACCTGCAAAAAATCTTTGACCGTCTGCATAGACTTTGCCTTATCCTCCATTTTCTTTAAAACCTCTTCTGCTTTGACACCAAATAATACATCCTGCTGTAAAGGTGCATCCAATAATTTTGCTTTAATATGATCAGGAAGGGTTTGTTCTTTTAACCAAGCATGTCTACATATGACAGAGCCAGTAACAGCTGCTCTACAGGAAGCTTCCAATGAATCAAATCCACATTGTAAAGTATGTTTGCACACCCGTTCAGCTGCATGCAACAGATCCTGCATTTCCTTGAATTCAGACTGTTCAGAATGTGTGCTCATTTTTTGTTTTAATCGAGACATTAAAAATTGCTGATATTTCAGCATGTGAAACTGACAATTTAATGCTCTCATAGCCAGAGTTGCTGAGGTGTATATTTTCTTTCCCCATCTATCTAGGGCTCTGGAATCCCTTTCAGAGGGCACAGGATTTTTAGCCATAGAAGCTTTAGCTCCCTTAGGATCCTGGAAAATTGTTTCTGGGTCAGCCACAGGGCTTTTATAAAGGAATTTGTGTGAATCAGGTACTCTGTAGTATCTGTCTGGTTTGGCTGGAGCAGGAGGTAGAGAGTCTGGATTTAGACTAGACTTCAAGTAAACATCATCCACAATTTCTAAAACTGGAGGGATAGCAAGAGATCTGGTGGGGTAGTAAAAGAAACTCTCGGAGCCTTTTCTTGGAATCAGACTAGTCCTGGCCCTCCCAGTGGAAATGTTCCCTCATGGTATGTAAAGTTTCCCCAAAGGAGTAGTCTTCAGGGGGAGATGCTGAGGGAATAGAGTCTTCAGCATCAGAGTCTTCAAAAGGTGGAAAAGTGTAATTCTGTTCCTCAGAAGAATCTGAGGAAATTGAAACCTGGTCAGAGGAAGCATAATCCTCCTCTTGTCTTGGTCTTTTATCAGGAGGGGGGTGGGAACCTCTGATTAGGGTAATCAAATCTTCAGCCATCTTAAGCATCTGTTTCTTAGGCATGTGGCCTTGAACTGTAGACTGATGTACAGTCTTCTTTGGTTTTAAAGGAGTTTTAAGCTTAGCATAAGATTTAATGGTGAGTGTAGTCGGTCTGAAGACACCTTCTGCAACCGGGGGTGTTTCCATCGCACTGGGGTCTACTTCTGCTCCGGTGTCAGAAGGGCCTAATGAAGATGGCTGCGTTGGCCTAGTAGACTCCGCTTGAGAATCCGCAGCTGTCTGGGGTTCCAGTTCTGCGGTCGTCAGGGGCTGGTTCCTAGGCTGCCTGGCCTTATCCTTGCGTTTTTTATGCATGCTGGTTGTCAGATGTTCCGACGGCATGATATAATTAAATTTCCTACCAAAATAGTGTTGTGCGAAATCAAAACGAATTGCTTCTGCTTCGGGCACCACGAAGCAAGAAAGACTGAAGAAAATGGTGTTGGATGCCTCTTATATACCCCTGGCGCACTGAAGTCAGAGAAGAAGCGACAGCAACCGACGCCGGACTGGGACTTTGGAATTCAGGCCGACTGTGGGACCGCCTGATGGCAGGATAACCCAAGTGTGATGACTGCAGCAGGGTAACACGATGAACATCTGTAAAACTAATAGTATCCAGAACTTATTAAGAAATTCAGAAATTCAGTTAACACATTTATGAAAAGGTGCAGCACCACAGGGTCAGTCACATACCACAGGGTCAATCACACAATATGAATTTATTAGTCAGTCCAAAGTTCACAAAGTGACATTAAGCTTCAGACAGTCATAGTTTTTAATACATTTTTGGTTAATAAAGTAACACCCATCTTCGGAAGTCCACCACTAATGGAATAAGTCCAGATCACTTTTCTGTTTACACAGAAATCTTGGGTGTTCTTTTTCCTGTCCATGACAGTCTTGGAATTTATTATGGTGAAATAATTTTAATTTTCAGTCATTCTATATAACATTAAAACACACTATAAAATAAATATATAGAAAAATACATTTCAAATTATGCAGACGTCTGTACTACAAAATGTATCTTATAAATGACATTGCAAAGATTTTAGACAGATGGCAATATAAAATAAATGCTGTCAAATGCTTTGCATGAATGATGCTGATGTTTGAATATTCTTACAAAACTGATATCCCTATTTGTGTAGATGGGCATTACTTTATGTATAAGTTTAAAATAATTACATTATTAGACAGCATTCTTTACAATGTTAAAGGAAAACCTTTTAAACAAATAATATAGTATTATGCACATTGACAATGGTTCAATTTTATCCAATTTATACATAAAACAACATGAACAATTCACAAAAGAAAATAAAACAGATATTGACACACCATATCAATAGTATTTCACACAGCTTGTGAAACAGTATATTTAACAAAGGGAACAGCAACAGCTAAAAATCACACAAACATTTTTAAGTGTTTGAGGGTAACATACTAAACAAGATCTGTCCATCTTTCTGAATTACAAATGAGTTAGTGGCAGAAAAGTAAGAATCTTCATGTACAAAATAGAATTTTCTGGTTACATCCTTGTAGCTAATAGATCATATAAAATAGTTAACACATTTAATGTTCTCTCTTACCAGCAGGACCTACGGTACAGTACAGGTCTGCTTTAAGTATCACTATCTCCACTTTTATTTTACAAAATTAGGTTGAGAAAACATAATGGATATATTCATGTAGTAAAGTTATTGTAATGCAAAAGTAAAATAAAACTGAAAGTAGGATTCTATATTTCTGTAAATAAAAATATGAGGTTAAGATAAACTAGACATAACCTAGCTTGTGACCTGTTTGGATAATTATACATCTCTCTCCATCTGTGAGTTCATTACTTAACATTTTCTTAACCGGTGAAATTGTTTCAAGTTAAACGTACACAAGAAATACATCTATCTTAAGTTAACATTAAACAAACATTTCAATATTTTTCTTTATAGTATATGAAAAAAAACTTAGTGTACATATATCAGCCAAAACTGACTTTATAACTGTCCTTCTGACTTGGAATGTGTGTAAAAATACAAAAATGAACTCATTGTGATCACTGACTATACATCTTAGAGGGAGTGGAAGGGATAAGTATATTTTAATTTTATATAAATCAGTAGAGGTATAAGACTGTCATCCCCAAGTTCAAGCTCTGCCCTGGCTAAATAAGGGAAAAACTGTGCGTGCATTTTTGTGCATGTATTTATGTATTATTGGTTCATCTATTCAATTAGTCGTCAAATGCAGTTACATAGAACTTTCCTTAATAACTGGGTTTTGCTTCAGTAGGTACATCATTTTAAGGAGCAATGTTGTTTATTAAATGATCACTGGTACAGTGAGTACCACTGCGATCTCACAGTATATGGTTCTGGTTGACTTCTTGGCTGTGACTTCTTCTGTGTGAAGTTTGCATTCACTCACTGTCACTTGTTAGATATTATGAATATAAGGCTGAAATTAATTCTGTTGTAAATATGCTGAAAGAAAAAGCTTGCTTAAATGCAGAAACAGAGTTTAGTAATATGTAATCAGCAACCATACTAAAAGACCATGGCTTGGAAAATAAGGAACCTGCTGAATGGACATTTTTCCCTTACAGACTTAAAAACAGGTTGTATGCAAGAGCAAAAATGCAAAATCTGCTTTTAAAGAATGGACAATGACACTGTGGCAATGTGTTTCCTCAAAAATATGTTTTTCTGCATGGAAAACAGGACATGTTTATCAGCACTGGCAAAAGAACAGATGTTCTTATACAAATATGCAAATAGAATACAGGATGTTCACACTGTCAGAAAAGCTGGTCTCTTACAAGACATTGTTAAACAAGGAAGCTTAAAAATAATATTATCAAGTCAGCAGTTTGCATCAGCATCTGCAACACTTAGTATTGTTTCTACAGGATGAGCAATTCTCCAAAATAGAATATCAAGAGGAAATGTATATGTTTATGCATGACTAAAAGTGTATATAAAGAGCTGTATGAATCCAGTTATGTTAGAGGTATGGTAGGGACACATTTGTCCTGAGGTAAATGTTATATCTCTCACATCATCTGTACTACATGAGAAGTAAAGTGGAACAGTACTTTAAGCTGCAACGTTAGTCCGTTTGGTTTATTATAAAAAGTTATTTGTTACTGCTCTAAAGTTGATGCTGCAAAGTATATTCTCTCATCAGTGTATATTCTGCAAGTTTCTGTATGCAACAGACTGTGAATGCAAATATAACCAGACTTTGAATTTTAGCAGAATCCAGCCAGCAAGACTGAGTGTCTTAAAAGACTTCAAATCCATCACAGAAAGCAGTAAGCTCCATATAATTTTTCAATGGCAAGCTAGCCTGCATTTGAACCTAAAATCTGTATTCAAACACAGGGGGAGTGATGGTAAGCCCTGCAGAGGGTCATTTCAGTCAAATTGCAGTAACTAACATTTGTACGTATGTGTAAATCCTACACAGAAGTATTCCAGTTTATGCAGCTTGCACTAGTAAAGTTTTTTAGACGTCTAAAATCCGGAGTGAGACTAGTTCAAGGAAGTCGCAGTGCCATAAATTCTCCAAGAAAAGGTGGATGTCTACTTGTACAGCAGTCCGCTGCCTGTTGTGCTTCACCAGCTTCTCAAGTGACTCTGGAAAATTTCTAGCCATCAGCAACAACAGCCTGATCACCTGTTTTCTTGCTAACTGGTAAGACTTTTTTCTGTGTCACATATTTAGTGTGGATGATGTTAGACAGTTTGTATATTCTTAGTTTGTATATTATTAGACAGTTTGCATGTTATTAGACAGTATGGATATTATTTATAATTCATGCAGGAATGAACCAAACTTTAGTAAATTGCAATGTTGGTTAAACTAATATCTATTTTGTTTTTTACACTTTTTTATTATTATATAGTAACACCACATCAAACAGTTAAAGTTCTGAATTTTAAAAAGAAAATCACACATGGTATTATTCAAACAGTTTTTGTAAAATTAATGGCAGGACAGTTAAATAGTTAAATAAATAAATAATAATAAATACTGAAATCCATGTAAGCTAATTGTAATATAGTATAAATGCATAGTTATGCAAATCACAATCACATTAAAGGAAAAATGCCAAAAGAATTAACTATAGTTTACAGAATATAAAATGTGAGCTCAGACCTTCCTAGACTGAATAAATAGTTACAGGAAATGTTAAAAAGATGAGATAAACAACAAGACTGATTGCCAGACAAGTAGCTTGAGTTTTTCTAAAACATCATTGTTATTAAAACATAATTGTTAAAATGTTTACTTGCAACACTATTTAGTAATTGTAATAAAATGCCACAATTGTGCATAGATGTCACTGATAATCTGTTTGCAAGTAAATGTTAAAAGAGAAGAAAAAACCTCAGTTGCATCAAGTACAGCCAGCAAATGGGCTATAGTATACATACAGTTCAAATCAATTGTGCAGGAGGGTGTAAATGCCTACTAGTGGTAATAAACAGCAAAAGCTTTATAAAAAATGTTCAAATCAGACAAAGGTCTATAGTTTAGTAACCTAATAAAATTAATGTATAACCAATGTGTTGGGCTGACATACATTCTATTCTCACAGCATAAAGCAGGTAAATAGTGCTGCAGTATACTACAGGGGGAGATGTACTTTCTCAGTTTTACACTGACTGTATAAGCAGTACTGCACAAGGGTCTGAAATAAAGCTACAGAAAAAATAAACAAGGGTCTGAAATAAAGCTACAGAAAAAATAAACAACAAGGGTCTAAAATAAAGCTATAGGAAGAAATATCTCATTCCTTTTTGACAACACTCTTTTAGGGGGAGGAAAAAACAGGTATTAGCGTATTAAAAATACTGGTAAACTGGATTAAACCTGACAGGATAAGATATTTTACAAGTTGTTAATAGCTATCATAATGGTTATTATTGTATTGTTTAATATTAAATTGTATTTACAACCTGTTAAACTGTAAAGCTATACAAGAGATGGTTTAAAAACAAGAGATGGCTTAAAATTGATTACAGCTATACAAGAGAGAGTAAAGATGTAAAAAACTAAACAAGATTGGTCACTATTTTTAATATGTTTTTGGCAAAACAATGTTGGTATAAAAAAGCATGAATGTTTCTAATTGCTGAGTATGTAGTTTAAAATAACAGGACATATGCATTTGGTGTCAATTCCACTAGATACTTCTAAAGAGACAAACGTTTTCCAAAATTTTGCTTAATATTAATGTTATTAAATTTGTAAGATTAGACTAAATTTACTTTACAGTCTTTGTATGTACAAATACAGAAGAATTCAGTGCAAATGAAATTAATGTCTAGTAATGAATATGTGTGAAAAAAACATATTTAAAGAAAACAATGAGTCCAGGGTACCTACTAGATTGAAATGCATGAATAGCAAACAGTCTGTGTAAATACATACCGATCAGGATACATTGTAATAAGTTCAAAACTAATTTGTCAAGTTGTAACATCACTGGTTTTACCCCAGTTAGAGAAAAAAATATATTAAAATATTGTACTCATACAGCTAATGGACTAATATGCACATAGCATTCTTTAGTGTATAAATCATGTTTTTTTTAAATCCTCAAGTATTAAATATACCAAAATAATTGCATTAAATCTAAGCCCAGTTCAGTACTTTATGTTCACTTCACTGTCAACCAAGATGTTAATGAGCAGTTCAGAGACATGATCACAATATTATGGTTAAAATGACATTAAAACTGTATATTTTCAGCAGTGTATAAATGCTTGCAGTAGCACATGGTTCTTGTCTTATAGTTAATTCAACAGTTGCAAAGAGTTAATGGAACAGATCTAAGTCATAAATTAAATTCTGTAATTGCAAAAGAATAAATTGATCAAGTTAAAAAAATAACATCAAAGCAGACACAGCTCATAATTGATAAAATATTTTCACAGAATGGTCTGCAAAAGAAAAAGTTTTAAATACATTCAGTTTTTGTAGTAATACTTAATATCATTGTATTAACTATGTAAAATTGCATTTTGACTTGTATCAAAAAAAGACTATAGGTTTGTTTCTTAATGTGTTTTCTATATAAAATGTTTTGAGTGTGTTTAAAAACAGAGGGAATTGTTAGATATTATGAATATAAGGCTGAAATTAATTCTGTTGTAAATATGCTGAAAGAAAAAGCTTGCTTAAATGCAGAAACAGAGTTTAGTAATATGTAATCAGCAACCATACTAAATTACCATGGCTTGGAAAATAAGGAACCTGCTGAATGGACATTTTTCCCTTACAGACTTAAAAACAGGATGTATGCAAAAGCAAAAATGCAAAATCTGTTTTTAAAGAATGGACAATGACACTGTGGCAATAAGTTTCCTCAAAAATATGTTTTTCTGCATGGAAAACAGGACATGTTTATCAGCATTGGCAAAAGAACAGATGTTCTTATACAAAGATCCA
>NC_056730.1:1021292146-1021374646 GCF_019279795.1 Protopterus annectens
ATCCACAAGCCTCACCATGTCAAATTCTGAGAGGCTCCTGGAGGAACGAGTACATATTCCTGACAGAGAGTCAAGGCACTCCAAGAAGGGTCTACATTGCTAATCAAAGAAGGAGTCTGCTGTGGGGGAATAGAGTCCAAGGGGCTGTTTCTCCTTTCGACACTGTGGTCTCATGACCAGTAAAGATGCATAGGGAGGGGGGAAGTGACCGGTGTAGTGTAAACTATTTTTGGTGCCAAAAGGGAGATTGGAGTGGAAGCACTAATTACAGACATGGTTGGTGCATCAGTGTTTCTTGGTACAGTGAGTGGTACTGAGGTGGATAGTTGTAGTCCTGGAACCGAGGATGGCACCGTGGTGGGGGGTTGAAACCCTGGTGCTGAAGCTGATGGTGTCAATTTCAGAACTCTGGCCTTCAGTTCTGAAGACTAAGAGTCAGTGCCATGGGGTGAAGACGGAACTGATTTGCTCTTACGTTTCTGTTCTTTCTTGGGAGGGGGTGAACCCTTCGACCCAGAAACAGCCTCTGCAAAAGGAGTCTTTAGTAGGCCCTTAAGTATTAATTTGTTTTTCCTCTCGTTAATCGTGCAAGAACTAAAAGCCTTACAAATTTCGCACGGAGGTTGTATAGACAGGTGAAGAACATCCAGACAGCAAACGTAAGAGGTATGGGCATCCGTTGGCATTTTGTGACCACACTGGTCACACTGTTTAAACCCAGTTGTTCCTTTTTTTCTGACATAGCAGAGAAGGACAATCCAAAAAATAGCACCCAGCAAACAGATTAATATACACACTCAAAAAACTATCAACAGAGAAATAAAGAAAGGTCTAAACTCTCTCTCCTTTTTTTAAATAGTAAACTAGACAGACAAAGGAAGAAAAAGGAAAGTGGGATGAATACCAGCAATGGTATTAAGAAATTACCTCAGGGGGTAGTGGGAAAGGCCTGTACCAGCGATGGTACTAAGAATACCCAAAATTGCTAAGAAAAGAGAAAGTGAGGCAATAAAGCAGATATATAAACTAGCGACTAACTAATAAAGTAATATATAATAAATTTAATAGTAAAGAACTATCAAAATATGTTTTAATAGAAAATACTTCTAATCACTTAGCTGAGAGCTGGCTTGACACATCTTGATAACTATGTGGCAAATGAGATCTGAGGTAACAGGGAGAGGGGCACTATGGGTAAAGCTTAGCTTGAGAGTTTTTTGGCTGGCACGAGCTTGTTATAAGGCAGATTCAGTTCTGAGGACAGAACCGACACCCATCAGTAATGAATGAATGAAGATTAACATCAGATATATTATTTCTTTTAACCTTAAACAATGACAAACAATCTGGTTTGGTGCTGGACTGCCACAAACTCTATAGATAAGATGAAAATCCTTTTTTATAGAGTTAGCAACAATACTGACTTGAGCTACGGAATGTATTTCTTCTTTATTTCTCCCTGAAACACTAGTAATAACACTGACTTGAGGTAAGGCATGCAGTTTTTCGTTACTTTGACCTGAAATCTGTATAGCATTTATGCTGGTGTTTACTTTATCAGACTGATCAAAATCTGCACTCCTATCCCTCATACACCCCCCATGCAATATTTGCACTGGCTTCTGAAAACAAGAAATTAGAATTTACTATAGTCTGAACTTCTATGTGAAATAATGTGAACATGAGACATTACAAAAGTTTTCCTTCTATTTGGTCTGGAAATTTGCATATTACATACACTAATTGTGTTTACATCTGTATTTACCATATTGTGATTTAACTCTGTACCTGGAATTATATGTAAACTAGAATTTATTACATTCTGAACATTTGTATTTGAAAATGTACCATAACTTAACTCTGTATCTTGAATTACATATGCTGTAGCATTTACACTGATGTCTGAAGATTGTAAACAAGAATTACTGACAAAAGCTGACTCACTCTGTGAAGCATCAGATAGTGTGTCTATTGCAGTGTGCTTCTGTGATTGAATCTTTTTGCATTTGGAAAGATGTAACATTTCTGAACTAATAACCTTTAACTTTAAATTAATATTTCTGGAACGCAGTCTTTTAGACTGCTTTGCCCAATTTTTAACTTTAAACCAAATATTTACTGTAGAAGCATTGTTTGACATTTATACAATGTAATTTAACTGATGTATTTAAACTTTTCTGATAATCATTGACTGACAGTTATAAAGTACATTAATTCCTACATTTATTTTATTTATTTTTATTTAACATTTGTTGACCGGGAAAGTCTGACTAGGTTCCACAGAGCCTGTTTTCAGCGGAGGCCCGGGGAGAAATTCTCCAGATGCATGTCTTTGGAATGTGGGAGGAAACCGGAGTACCCGGAGGAAACCCACACGAACACAGGGAGAACATGCAAACTCCACAGAGAAGGCACCCCAGCCGAGAATCGAACCATAGAACCTCTTGCTGTGAGGCAACAACGTTAACCGCTGCACCACTGTGCCGCCATAACTTTATGATTAACGTCCTGTCTACAAAATTTTAAACTTTTTTTTAGCTTCTTGGCTGTGTGATGTCACACTGGAAACTTGAAAGTTTGTGGAGATGGTGAAGTACGTTGCAGTTAACTGGATAATGTTTTTTTTTATGTTCTGAAGGAACACTGCTGAAGTTGTAGATTGTCTGAAATAACGCTGATCTGTTGATCTTCTTTTAGGCTTTTCCTGAAGTAGTGTTTAAACACTGGTGTTCTGCAATCTGTCTAACAGCTGCAATTACTATATGTAGAGGTAGATCTTTTGCTCTGTTTTCTGTATGAAGTTTACATCTGGAATATTAGTGGTGTCATATGGAAAGGTCTGCTCTGTAAGGAGTAACTGTAGTGCTGTCATCTGTGGCCATATTCTGTATGGAGTTTACAGTCCCCCATCTGGAAAAACACTGATGTGCTGCAGAAAAGTCTATTATGAAACATGTCTGCTGTAGTTACTGACAGAGACTGCTTTTACTTTGCCCTGAAGCCCGTTCTGTAGAATGCAAGTAGTCTGACTGCTGATAACGTGGATATGGGATTTTCGACTTAGTTTAACTGTTGCCCCCCTCATCGATGGTAGGCTTGCCACTGAAAGAATTTATAAAACTTTAGTATACTGGAATTAGCTATAAACAACTGAAATGAGACTGGAATGAATGTCTTTATCTAAATACCCAAACTTGTACTGAACAGGTACCAGTCTCCCCTTTATGGTCCAAGTCTTTTTGTACTTTTTAGAATTAATTCTGCACACTTTGTAGTGCAGTTTATGAATGTTTTATGCAGGGTTTGAGTCTCACAAGGGATAATTGGCTAGGCTTACAATGGCTCGCAAGGGCAGTTAGCTTAGTACTAATCTATGATCCTATGATCTATGATCCTATTAGATGTTAATGTCCAAATACTGTCTCCAGTAACAGTGCTGATAAACAATAACAGTTTGTAGAAATGCTAAAATGCTGGATAACAGTAACAGTGCTGATAAATATATCCAAAGTTTCTACACATATATTCTGACTCCTGAATAATATCAACTGAAACAGTCTTTCCCTCCTGAATAGTATGGTATTTGACCTGACTTCTGTACTCAAGTTCGAATGTCTGTACTGCAAAGAAATTTTACATATCAGTCCAAAAGCTGACTTAACGGAGTCATCTGACCATGTCTGAAGTACTTCCTAATAATACCAAAACTCTCTAATGTTTTACATACCTCTGTAGCCTTGGTTTTCAAGCTTTGTCTTACATGTGCCTCTCAGTATCTGTCTATTCCTTATCTAGCATTCCATTGCAAGTACACACATCTTTCCCATGAGAAAGGAACATTCTGTAGCTTTCCTTTGAAACTGTTATTTCTACTCAACTGTCTTTCACTGAAACTGTATGCATACATGAAAACACAAGTCTGATTCTACTTTCAGGCCTATTATTCTACCTTAATGTACTATAGTGAGATCACTAAGAATACCCTCAGTCTAACAGAGAGATTGGAGGTATGTCAACCACACTGCCACAAAATGTGAGCACATACATGCGCATGCGCGCACACACGCACACACACACATACACACATACACACACACACACACACACACACACACACACACACACACACACACACACACACACACACACACTGTTTATCTTACACATCCCCCTTAGCTGATTGCAAAGGACATACTCATTTATCCTACCTTCCCTATCCCGAACTAACCCCATTTAAGTGAATACCTAACCAGATACACTCACACACCTGAGACCACACATACTTCGGCATACACTCACACATGCAGCCACAGACATACACATACTCCTATACTAACTGTCTACTAAATTATCCAGTGTATACCTTGAACACAATCACACCCACTGAAAGTAATGAGTGAAAGCAAACTTTTGGCAGAGTTAACCAGTGTGGTTGGTGGGTATAACCTATACAGCCAGGCAGTTTTCTCAATCCTTCAGCTGCATAAAGCACTTAGAGCAGGCATTCCTAAAGGAGACCACATGGCTAATTATCACATACTGCTTCCCAGAACGCATCATTTACATCTGTGAAGGACCAGAGAGATACCTTATTGTGGACCTGAACATCTTTAAGGTAAAGCACTATGGTAGGGATGTCACTGAATCAGAAATAGCCAACACCACTGGTAAAAAGGGCTTATTGCTGGTGGCAACATTTCTAACTCCAGGGTAACAGTTCACAAATTACATCAGGTTTAATAATATTCTCAAAATCTAAGTATGCAGAGAAACTTCACACTGTCTCTAAGCCTGACCCTTGGGAGATGACCACATACATATATATATATCTATATCTATATCTATATATATCTATATCTACATATATATATATATATATATATATATATATATATATATATCTTTATAGCTTGTGTAACTAACACTCATCTGGTAAAAGGCTACACATTTCAAGTGTTCCAAAAATGCCATGTGTCTCTGCCATAAGAATTACAATTCCTGACCAAGATTATTAATAACCTTTCACTTAGAATACTAATTGGCTCAGTTTTTGATATTTTGTCTGAAATGACTGGTGCAAAATGTAGACTGTAAGTCACTTTATGAATCTTATGAATGCCAGAAAAACCATAGGCAACATAAGATCTTATACTGTAAGAATGTTGTACAGGGCCAGTCTGTTGGCATCTAATAACTTGAACAAGTTTATGTCTATTCAATTATATGCATGGTTGATGTCATGCATACATACTGTCTTCCTGATTATACTCTTTGTTTGATAAAATATTTTTTAATACCTATTGTGTACTGTTCTGTGGTCAGTGACACCAACCCTCCACCTTAATCTGACTTTAGAATTAATATTTTATTGTCACAATGGTTTTTTTTAAGTGTGTTTCTTTTCTATGGGTATGATATTTGTCCTAGTTTCTTAGACATTTTCTCTAATCTCTTGTTCAGAAACGTTTTCATAGACTTTAACAGTGGGGTTTATGAGTGGGGGTTGAAGATACTACTGTGTTTAATGGTGTCTCTTTCTATATCAAAAATTCTTGTTTCAGCAAAAATATGATTAAAGTTCAAACTGCGATCAAAGTTTTGTCTTGTTTTGCACAGGAAGAAGGTATAAAATTAAACCCCTTTTCAACACTGTCATCGGCACGTCTGGGAATGTAAAGACCTCATGTTATAAACTTCATAAACTGAAGATTAGCATATGCCTCTGTGTCTATTCGTATACAGGCAAAACGTTTCTATCTTCAGTATTCACAAATCTAACAGCAGTTAAATTTAAACAACCTTTTTCCTCAATATTAGTGCAACAAGGCTACAATCCATTTTGTAGTGGCTCACCAACTGTTAAAACAATTTCCTTTGTGTTAATGAAAGAGTTGTCTACCATGTTATAAAACATTGCCTGCATTCAATGTTAACCTCAGCATCTATACCAGCATTGTTCTCATTTGCATGAGAAACAACTGAATTCCCTTTGCTACACTGCACCCAAGCGGTTAAGCTTGTTCAATCACACTATTTCTAAAATGACTGTCACCGGAATCAAACAGTCATTATGTTCAGTGCAATATGAATTAACTGAAACAGTTCTACTTAAGAATTGCAGGAAAGTCCAGGTAAACTTCAAGTGTCCCTTATTATTATTTACCTTCTTGTAACGCATTTTGTTGGTCATTGACACTGTTCCTGTTCTAAAAAGGATTAGTTTTTACAATATCAGCATAGCTTTAACCTTCTATGCTCTATTTGTTCCTTTGTTCTTCCCTGTAGAACACGTTTCTCTCTCTAATTTCCTGATTGTTGTAAGAAATGGTAGGGATAAGACTGAAATAATGATTCTGACTGGCTGTTGATTTTGTTTAGGTGTGAGTGCGTGTCTGTGTGTGTGCCTTCTGTGGAAGGTTTGAAGCCGGGCTGGCAACTCGACACTGTGAAACTCCACTACCAATCATAAGCGGACAGGTGATCCGCTGTGGCGACCCCTAACCAGGAAAAAGCTGAAAGAAGAAGAAGCCTTTTTATTGCCCCTGGAGTATCATAAGTACATAATCTACCCATGTAACTTTTGCATTTCATAATATAAATCATCATTAACTAGTGATTCCAAACAAATGAGGGAATCATTACAATGGGTGAGGTTGATGTAGAAATTAATAAGTGATGATCACCACCTTTTTATTTAAATGTTCCACTTCCTTACTGAACATTGCAATTTGTTTCTCATTATGATTACTAAAACTGAAAGTAGTTGACAGCCCATTTTATCAAAAATACAATTAGTTTGAAAATATCAGAATCTTTTCCAATATCATTTGGGAACTTTGATATGTTTATACTTTTGTGCACCCTTCCTTCTGCTATACATTTACTGAGAAATATATTGTCTCATTGTAATGTAACTTTTTATTAAACTCATTTAGCAAGTCTCTGATGTAATCTTTTGGACTATCAATTTTAGACCCTTGTGTATAGTTAAAATTAATATCCATGAATTGGAAGATTTTTGGGTCAGCACTATAAGGTTGGTGTTCACTGGGAGTAATACTGTTAGAAAAAGTTTTAGGAAGTTCCATGATAGTATTACCTACACTGCAGTTTGAAAATCCTCCTCCACGAGTGCTTTCTCCGAGACATTTATCATCATTATTTTTCAAGGAAATACCTAGCTGAGAAGATTAGGTGTTGAATGAAGTTAAAGATCATGTGCAAAGATTTTTGTTACCATTTATTTTTGTTATAATTATGATGTTATTATGTAAAGTGGGCTTTCCGATGATAAAATAAATATTTTTTTCCTTTAGTTGCTTCTGTAGACCTATGCTGATCAAGCATTACACTATGATAGCTCATTGCTGTTCAAAAACATGTATGCGGACTGGTCAGCCCAACCAGCATGCCTGTTGTGCAGTGGTGGCTGGTGACTTCAAATTAAAGGGGGGGCTGCAGGAGACAGTTGAATGGGTGTGGCCAATGGGAAGGGGTGTGGCCAACTAGAAAGTGGTGGAGTTATGTTCAAAAACACAACAACTGGAACTTTAATTAAATAAGCTGCCCTGGGTGCCAAACTGTCATTACGAGTGTCCTATCAAGACAAAATGAAGTGCAGAAGAAAAAATATTTCAATGCATTGCTACATGACAACTTACTTAATATCTCCTTGGAAACAAAAAGGTTGTGAGGCATGATAAAATAAATTAGTTTTTAAATACATTTCTGGAATACTAGTCAAAATCAAGTATAACAAAAAACAACTGCACTGCAGTTCTAATTATAACTTATATTCAGCTTTAGAAAAGTACCAAGTAACATGCTGAAAATCTCTGTGATACCCCCACTTGTAAAAATGTTTCTTATCCAAAAAAGACCTGCTGCCTGTCAACAACTATCTACTTGTTTCATGGGGAAAACATGATCAAAGTAAAAAAATGAACAGCAAACAAGAAACAAGCTCAAGATAAATTGCTTAAAGGATTACTGCACAGGACCACACATGATAGAATGGCATTTTGTTCGTTTACGGGTAAAGCCTGCAAAGATGAATGCAAATCTCCAACAAATGTAATGAGCTTCTGAAAATACTGTAATTGTGTCCTTTATTACAAATACTGTCATATGCATTTCAATACGTAAGGCTTGTACATTATCTAGTTATGTAAATATTCTCTGCATGACAACAACAAAAAGGCTTTCAGTGTTGGTAATTATTTAACAAGTATGCTTATTAAAGGTTACTTGCATCTTACAATCTCAGACAAGCTTACTCGATGGTCATTAAAGCATCGCTACTTAAACACAAAGCAACAGGGCACTGTGACAGCATGCATTTTATGAATAATAAGAAGCATAAATCAACAGTATAAAAATATGACAGAAAACCAGAACATTCTGCAAAATCAAGGGCAGATGAAAAGCCACTGTCATACTTGTGTCTACCTTGGATGGGGGAATACTCTGCACACTTACACTGCATAACTGCTCCTTGCCTTGCTTGGACACATCCAGAGTCACTACATGGGGAAGTGGGGTGCAACAAGTATGTCACAATTTGAAATGTCTCTGGTTGATGGTGATGGCTCTGACACTCATACCTCTCAACCTCAGAGAAAGAAATCTGGACAAAGCCATACAAAGAAGTGGGACACAGGCCCAAAAATAAGGACAATTTTTAAATATTGCTCTTATAAACTTAGAAAGATAATAGAATAGTAGTAGGTCTTGCATTAGTATGAATTTTCTGAAGGGTATGAAATCTGAAACTCAAATGTCTGCCATTATTTTCTAACTTCAATCTTTAATGATTTGCCACTAATTTGGCAGAAAACCACAATTTTATGAAAAACAGACCAAAAAATGTGATGCAAAAACATAAAACTGTCACACAATACAGCTGGCATCTACATGCATTTCTGAAATAAAAGTAATCTATAACTCTGATCATTACAGTTATTTATAATTGTAAACCCTCCACGTTTTCTTCCAAAATTGCCATTTTGCAGAGGGATTATTAGGGGAGAGCAACATTTTGAGCCAAAATTGGGGACAGTTGAGAGGTTTGGATATTTCTAATTCTATAAAGCAATTTATTTGCACATACCTCTCAATCTCTTAATGCAGGAAATCTGGACAAGGCCAAATAAATATATTGGGGGAACATACAAACAGTACTAAAAATTGCTCTTGTATAAACTTAAGACAGTTGATAGAATAACAGGTCTTGCTTTAGCATGTATTTTTCTGAAGGTTATAACATCTGAAACTCAATGTGTGTCATTATTTAGTGACTTCATTCCTAAATGATTTGCCAGAAAACCACAAATTTTATGTGGAACAAACCAAAAATAAGAAGTAAAAATCTATTCATTCTGCAAAAATCTGGACAGTTGAGAGGTATAGTTCAGCTGGGGCTGTCTGAGTTTGCTGCCCTGCCCCCCTCACAAAATCATGGTCGAATGGAGCCTCCCCCCTGCAGCCATTCCAATGTCCCATTCCTTGGTTATTTCGCCCCATTTACCAGAAACACTGTAATGTGCATACTGTTTACTTCTGCAATGATTTGGATTTCATTTGAATGTTTTATTTTGCATTTTACAGCACAAACCCTAATAGATATCAGCTAAACAAAGCAATGCAGTCTCACAATGAAAATAGACTTAGCATTAAAACTTTTCTGCCCTTGAAACTCATACTCATTAAAACAGCATTGAAACCCACATTCAAAGAAAATACATTTTACGAGTGGCAGATAAAGATGAACTTTGGGCTGTTTTCAAATCATAGGCCCCTTGAACACGAAACATACACATGCTCGTTGATACACCTTCCCGATTGTATTAAATTATATTCCTTGTACAATACAGTACAGTTGTTAGACAGCATTTTAAATTTATTGTTTTGAACATTTTTCCAGTAAACAATGAAACAAAATTCATGCACCAATAATGACAAAACTGCCCAATTCAGAACATGTCCATCATAAAAAGTCTACTCAAACTTACATTTCCATCATAAAAGTCTACTCAAACTTCTACAGTCCACCAGTATCAGTAAATATGCACAATCTCTGAAGAAGTAAAAGTCATCTAAATAAATCCACATTAATGAAATCTGTAACTAATGAAGAGGTTGCTGCTAGCAAACAACTTTATATGTCATTGTTTCATCTACAAATAAAGTGGTTGTTAATACATTGCCTATGTTGCATTAAAAAAATGATAAGCTAGTAATATCACAGTAGGGAATGGATGGCAAACTGATAACAGGTTCATAGTTACTAGGTATCTTCGCCAAAAAGGACTGCAGCATCCACCTCGTTTACAACACAATACAGTATCAGCAATGCATCTACCTACTGTGGGAGTAGAACCCATACCCTTCTGCATCGAAAGCAAGTACACTACCCATTGTGCTATTAACAATGCAAGTAGACTCACCATATGCAGTATGAAACTGTTGTTCCCTGCAGCTCTCAGCTCCTTGTAAAATCTACTCTACACTCTGCTGTATCTCTGAACTTTGCAGCACAAGAAATCTGGAAAAAGACAACATTTATTGGGGGGGGACAAAAGCCCAAAAACCAGGGACACATTTTAAACATTACTTGTATAATGTTGGAAAGTTGCTACAATAAAATGCTGTGTTACCACCATACATTTCACTGCCAAGTCTTGAACCCAGGGGAACCCTGTGTAAAATGGTCAGAGCAACATACTACTATGCCAAGTCAGCTGTTTTGTGAAAGAGAGGAAGACTGAAAAGTACAGTTGTGTACACTTACCATAAATGTAGATGTTCGAGTGTATTCACTGTTGCAGTCATTACATTTGGGTTATCTGCTTGCAGGTAACCCTCAGTCGGCCTGATTAACAAAGTCTTGGGTCCTGCATTGGTTGCTGTCCCTTCTTCCATGACGTCAGGTCATCAGGGGTATAAAACATGCAGCCAATGCCATTACATCAGTTTTTCTTGCCCCAGATGTCAGGTGCCCCCCTAATGGGAAGCAATTAAATATAAAAGTACAACGATATACCTCCAACAAAAAAAGCAAATACACCAAAAAGGCTTTTAAGCATAGTAAAGGAAAGTAGAGGTATAGTCAAAAGAAGTTAGGGGGCTTGAGGGAGGGTAACCAGGACTGCAACAGTGAATACACTCTAACATCTACATTTATGGTAAGTGTACACAACTGTACTATGTTCTTCGTGTTCCACTGTTGCAGTCAGTACATTTGGGTAGATTCCCAAAGCTATGGTTGGGAGGAGGAATTTAGATAGCATTAGGGCCAGCTATAAGGCCTTGCAAGACTGCAGTGGCAAAGCCAGCTCTGGATTTAGAGAAAATTGGCAAATTATAATGCTTGGTGAAAGTATGTACAGAACAACTCCAGGTAGCAGCTTCTAGGATGTCCCTGGTAGGGACGCCTCTGAGAAAGGCTGTAGAGGTAGATGCAGCCTTGGTGAAGTGAGGTCTGATCCCCTGGGGATAGGTTTTCCAGGGTGCTTATAGCAGAAATGAGTGCAATGGCTTATCCATTTAGAAATGGTTTGCTTTGAAATAGCCTTCCCCTCTGCCCCTACAGCAAATGCCACCAGCAGTTGTTCAGATTTCCTTTGATGTTTAGTCCTGTCCAAGTAGAATCTAAGTTGTCTGTGCACATCTAAGGAATACAGTATCTGTTCCCCTTTATTCTGTGGATTGGGAAAGAAGGTTGGCAAATGAATGGACTGATTAAGAGCCACACTGGCTAACACCTTGGGCATGAAGGATGGATTGGTTCTGAGGGACACCCTGTCCGCATGAAAGATGAATAAAGGCTCCACTGCCATAAGGGCCTGTAATTCAGATACCCTTCTAGCTGAAGTAATTGCTAAAAGGAAAGATGTTTTCCAAGAAAGAAATTTTAAGTCTGCAGTAGCAGCTGGCTCGAAAGGAGGCAGAGTGAGTTTCTCCAAGACAAAGTTAAGGTCCCAGGCTGGGGATGGAGTGGTCTCAGATTTTTGGACCCTCTGAGGAACTGCTTGAGCAGTGGATGAGAGAAGAGGGTAGGTTCTGTGTTATAATGAGCTGAAATAGCTGTGGTGTGGATTTTAATGGAGGAAAAAGACAGGCCCTTGAGAAGCATCTCAGTTAAGTATTGTAAAATCTGAGGTAAATTGGGCGCTGCTGTGCTTTTCCTTTGAGAGTGGTTCCAGGCACAGAATCTTTTCCATTTTTCAGCATAAGACTTTCTAGTACTAGGCCTCCTTGCATCTAAAATGATATCCATCACAGGTTTGCTGAGGGATGGTAAAGGATAGATTAAGTAATTAGCCAGGCTGCAAGGTTCAGTGTTAGAAGCTGAGGGTGCAGAATCTGGTTCTCCTGCTGAGAGAGCAGGGAAGGAGTCTGAGACAGGTGCCATGGAGATAACTATGTCACACTGCGCAGGAGGGGGTACCAGTGTTGGCGCAGCCAGTCTGGAGCAATCAAAATCATCCTTGGTTTGTCCTGTTTGACTTTTAGTAGTACTTTGGAGAGCAGAGGCAAAGGGGGGAAGGCATAGACTGATAGGTTTTTCCAGCTGAAGGAAAGAGCATCCACTTTCCAGGCTTGTTTGTGGGGGATTGTTGTGCAGAATTTGTCCAATTGGTACTTCTGGGGAAAGGCAAACAGGTCTATATCTGGGCTCCCCCATTTGCTTGTCAACATGTTGAAAATCCTTGGTTCCAGTTTCCACTCGTGTGGGTCCATGAGATTTCTGCTTAGTCTGTCTGCCAGTGTATTTAATTTTCCTGGCAGGAATTGAGCTTGTAGGTGCACTTGGTAGCTCAAGGCTGTGTTCCACAATGCCATGGCTAGTCTGCAGAGAGGGTAAGAATGTGTACCCCCCTGCTTGTTTATGTACCACATAACAGTGGTGTTGTCCGTCTTTACCATTAGTTGTCCTTGAAGAATGTGGTCCTTGAAGGCTGTCAGAGCATTCTGTACAGCTAACATTTCTTTTTGATTGATATGCAGGTGCATTTGACTTGGGTTCCATTTGCCCTGAATGCACTTCCCTGCCAGGTGAGCCCCCCATATATAGTCTGATGCATGTGTTGTTAGGGTTTGGGCAGCAGGGGGTGGTGTGAAAGGTAGTCCCTTGTTTGGGTGGCAGGCCTCTGCCCACCAAAGGAACTCTAGGCATAAGCAAGGTATGATAGGAATCACTGTTTCTAGGTCTTGAGAATGTTGACACCATAGGCTTTTTAGATACCACTGTAGTTTCCTCATATGCAGTCTTGCATATGGAATTAGAAGAATGCAGGAGGCCATGAACCCCAAAGCTTGCAGTATTTGACTTGCAGATAGCAGGGTTTTTGTGGCCACTTGTTTGAAGTAGGTTGTCAAATTAATTTGTTTCTCTGGCGTGAGGTAAGCTATCTGGGAAGTTGTATTCAAGCTTGCTCCCAGGAATATAATTTGTTGACAGGGTACCAGGTGTGATTTCTTTTCATTTATGGTGTACCCCAGACAAGTTAGAACCCTTTGTACAAAGGCCAGAGGATTCAAAAGTATGTCCTGGCTTTATGCCTGAATTACAGTCGTCCAGGTATGGGTATATTTGAATATTTCTTTGCCTGTAAAATGCAATAATTGGAGCTAGGCACTTTGTGAATACCCTGGGCACAGTAGATAAGCCAAAGGGCAGTGCAGAGAACTGATAGTGCGTGTAGCCTGCTTTGAAGCATAGGTATCTTCTGCAAGATTCCCTGATTGGGATGTGCAGATATGCTTCTTTTAAATCTAGTGTTGCCAACCAGGCATCTTTGCCTAGCATAGGAAGTAATTGGTGAAGAGTCAGTATCTTGAATTTTGGAATCTCCAAAATGGTATTTAGAGTAGACAGGTCCAGGATAGGACGCCATGAATTGTCTTTTCTGGGTACCAGGAAAAGTCTCGAGTAGAAACCTTGTCCCTTTTCCTCTTCTTGTACCAGCTGAATAGCCCCCATGCTTAAGAGAGAAAGTACTTGTTTTTGGGCCACTGCCCACTGATTTGGGGGTAGGTCCAGCCACCCGCTTGGTGTTGGCAACATGTGGAAGTGAAATCTGTATCCCTGGGACACTATACTCAAACTCCATTTGTCCTGGGTAATGAGTTCCCAATTCTTTGCATGAAGAGCAATATTCCCCCCAAAGGGTCAGCCAGTTGATAAGTGCATGGAAATTTTAAAAGGAAGTCATTGAGACAGTTTACCATAGGGAGGAGTCTTATTATTCCCAAATTTGGAAGTAGAGGCCCCCCACTGCTTAATTCTGTGTGTCCCCTGAGACTGAAACCTGGGGTTTTTGCTGTGTCTGAGTTTGGCTAGAGAAGACCTGGAAGGGGCTGGAAAGGACCAATTCTTAGAGGGCCAGTGCCTACTAAATCTAGGAGGCTTAACTTGTAAAAAATCTTTAACAGTTTGCCTAGATTTAGCTTTATCTTCCATCTTTTTAAGAACTTCCTCAGCCTTGTTGCCAAACAGGCGGTCCTGATTTAAAGGAGCATCCAACAATTTAGCTTTAACATGATCAGGCAAAGACTGCTCCTTAAGACAAGCATGCCTTCTGAGCACAGACCCAGTAACAGCAGTCCTGCAAGTGGCCTCTAATGAATCAAAACCAAATTGCAAAGTATGTTTTCCAACTTGTTCAGCAGAATGCATTAAATCCTGTAATTCTTTATTTTCCACACAGTCAGGAATCAACATCATTTTCTGTTTAAGCAGTCCAGCAACATGTTGCTGATACTTTAACATATGAAACTGGCAGTTTAAAGCCCCAATGGCCAAGGTTGCAGAAGTGTAAACCTTCTTACCCCATCTATCCGGTGCCTTGGAGTCTCTATCAGAAGTGGTAAGATTTTTATCAGTAGAAGCCTTAATGCCCTTGGGCCCCTGTGAAATAGTCTCTGGATCTGCAATAAAAATTTTAAAAAGGAACTTGTGGGACTCAGGGACCCTGTAGTATCTCTCAGGTTTTCTGGGAGCAGGAGGCAGGGAATCAGGGGCCAAACTAGATTCCGAAAAAGCATCATTAACAATGTCTAGTACAGTAGGAATAGCTAAAGGCCTATGCTGAGGTAGGAGAAGGAAATCCCTAAGCCTCTTTTTTGAATCAGAAAAATCCTGGCTGTCCCAGTGGAAATGCTCCCTTAGAGTATGTAAGGTTTCCCCAAAAGAAAAATCCTCAGGAGGGGAAGCAGAGGGAATGGAGTCCTCTGCATCAGAATCTTCATAAGTAGATAAGGGCAAATCCAGATCATCAGAAGAATCAGAAACAACAGAATCTTGATCAGAAGATTCATAAACAACTTCAGTCCTAGATCTCTTAGAAAGGGCGGGGGGTTGGCTACCCCTGATTAGAGTTATTAGATCTTCAGCCATTCTTATCATTTGTTTTTTAGGCATAGAGGCCTGAGCATGTGGCCTGGGCGTCGTTTTTTTAGGCATGGACAGAGATTTAGGCCTAAGTAAAGAAGGAGGTGTCGGTTTAATATGCAAGCCCAATAGCCTGAATACACCCTCAGAAGCCGGTGCCTGCACAGAGGCTCCGGACCCATCCAACGTAGAGACATCCGCTGGTACCATAGCTGAAGCATCTCGCGGCATACCGGACTCTGAATGGGTCTCAGTAGAGGCCTGCGAATCAGAAGTAGTGGATATCAGGGGCTGCGAAATCGTCTCACTGAGTACCAGCGAACTGGCGACTGGCTTAGGAGAACCGTCGTCGGCAGTTTTGGACCTCGGCGGCCTGTCTCTGTCTTTATCTTTGCATTTTTTCAGAATCCCGGTAGTCGGATGGCTAACCGATGACATTTCTGGATAATTAAACCGAGAACTGAAATATTTACAGGCGAAAATATACCGACGACGGATAGTGCGCTGATTAAATAATGCACAAAATCGAGAGCAAGGTACATTGTGGTCAGGGCCTAGGCAAGGAATACAGTATGAATGAAAATCTTTATGAGGTATTTGCTTTCCACAAGCAATGCAATTATTAACTTTTACTGACATCGGTAAGGAGCAAGAAAAAGTTTCCCCAATGGGGTACTTAGCTTTAGTTGAAGACTTCGGTTCTGAAACTCGAAAAAGTACAGTTGTGTACCTTCCATAAATGGAGATGTTCAAGTGTATTCACTGTTGCAGTCATTACACTTGGGTTATCCTGCTGGTAGGCTACCCACAGTCGGCCTGAATTCCAAAGTCCTGGTCCGGTGTCAGTTGCTGTCGCCTCTTCCCTGATGTCAGAGCGCCAGGGGTATAAAAGATGCAGCTGATGCCATTTTCTTCAGTTTTTCTTGCCCCAGATGTCAGGTGCCCCCAAAAGGGTAGGCTAAAAAACATTGCTTATAAAAGCATGCACTAACATAAACAATATCTTCATCTACAAACAAATACACCACATAGGTTGTATAGGATAGAGAAGTACAGATAAGTCCCAGCAAAGAAGGGGGTATGGTGGGTAACCTGGACTGCAACAGTGAATACACTCGAACATCTACATTTATGGTAGGTACACAACTGTACTATGTTCATCGTGTTTCACTGTTGCAGTCATTACACTTGGGTTGAATCCCAAAGCTGAGGTAGGACGGCTGCGTCTAAATAGAGTTAGGAGTGGCTATAAGGCCCTGCAGAACTGCAGTGGCAAAGCCTGCTCTGGATTTAGAGTAAAGAGGTAAGTGGTAGTGCTTAGTAAAAGTGTGTACTGAAGTCCAAGTTGCAGCCTCCAAAATATCCTTGGTTGGTACTCCTCTGAGGAAGGCTGCAGAGGTGGCTGCTGCCCTGGTAGAATGTGGTCTAATGCCCTTAGGCACTGATTTGCCATGTTGTGAATAGCAGAAACGAATGCAGTGTCCTATCCATTTTGAAATAGTCTGCTTTGAGATAGCCTTTCCTTGTGATCCTGCAGCATATGCCACTAAAAGTTGCTCAGTCTTTCTGAAAGCTTTAGTTTTGTCCAAGTAGAAGCGTAGCTGTCTGTGTATGTCCAAAGAATGCAGAAGTCTCTCCCCTTTATTCTGTGGGTTTGGATAAAAAGTAGGCAAATGAATGGTTTGGTTAACAGCCGCACTGGACACCACCTTAGGCATAAATGTTGGGTTTGTCCTTAGAGAAACCCTGTCCGGATGGAAGATAATAAAAGGTTCCACAGCCATTAAGGCCTGTAGCTCTGAGACTCTTCTTGCTGAAGTTATTACTAGGAGCAGAGCTGTTTTCCATGATAAGAATTTTATCTCGGCTATATTGGCTGGCTCAAAAGGAGGCACTGTGAGTTTTTCTAAGACAAAATTGAGGTCCTATGCAGGTACTGGTGCTCTCCTTGGGGGGGGGGGGTCTTATGTTTTTGGCCCCCCTGAGGAACTGCCTAAGCAATGGATGTAAAAAGATTGGTGGTTCTGTATTGTAATGAGCTGAAATGGCAGAGGCATGGATCTTAATTGATGAGAAGTATAGGCCTTTGCCCAGCATCTCAGTCAGATATTGTAAAATCTGAGGAATATTTGGTACAAGCGTGTCAATTCCTTGCGCCTGGTTCCAAGCACAGAATCTCTTCCATTTTTCTGCATAAGATTTCCTGGTGCTGGGCCTCCTGGCCTCCAAAATAACATCCATAACCACTTTAGAGAGAGGTGTATTCTGAATGGTTACACTATCCACCATGCAGCTAGATTTAGGGTTCTGAGATGGCTGTGCAGGATCTGATTGTTTTGTTGGGTCAGTAAATGAGGAATTTGAGGCAATGTCCAGGCAGGGCCTAGAGACGAGCTCCTTAGGATTGGGTACCAGTGCTGACGAGGGCAATCCGGGGCAATCAGTATCATATGTGGCTTCTCTTGTCTGACCTTTAGGAGTACTTTAGGGAGGAGAGGCAGTGGAGGAAAGGCATATACTGTAAGGTTGTTCCAGCTGAATGACAAAGCATCCACTTTCCATGCTTGTTTGTGATGAGTCCTTGTGCAGAATCTCTGAAGTTGGCAGTTGTGAGGGGAGGCAAAAAGATGTACGTCTGGGCATCCCCATTTCCTTGTTATCGTGCTGAAGATTTGTGGATCTAGTTTCCACTTGTGAGGGTCCATGAGGTTTCTGCTTAGTTCGCCTGCCAGTGCATTTGTTTTTCCTGGCAGGAATTGTGCTTACAGGTATACTTGGTAAGTCAATGCTGTGTTCCACAAAATCATGGCTTGTCTGCAGAGGGGGTTTATGTTGTTTATGTACCACATGACTGTGGTGTTGTCCGTCTTTATCAGCAGTTGTCCTGGATGAAGTAGGTCCTTGAAGGCTGTCAGGGCATTTTGTACAGCTAGCATCTCTTTTTGACTGATGTGAAGATGCCTTTGGCTTGGGGACCATGTGCCCTGAATACATTTTCCTGCCATGTGGGCCCCCCAGGCATAATCTGAAGCATCTGTTATTGTTTGCCTGGCTGTGGGTAAAATGAATGGCTGGCCCTTGTTGTGGTGACAGGCCTGTGCCCACCATCAAAACTCCTGTTGTAGGCAGGGAATGAGTGAAATTATTGATTCCAGGCTGTGGTAATGTTGAGTCCAAACACTTTTTAGATACCATTGTAGTTTCCTCATATGCAGTCTTGCATATGGAATTAGCAGAATGCAGGAGGCCATGTAGCCCAGAGCCTGCAGAATTTTTCTTGCAGATAACTGGGTCTTTGTTGCCATGCTTTCAAAGTAAGAAGTCAGTTGCCTTTGTTTGTCTGGCGTGAGATAAGCCATCTGGGCAGTTGTATTTATGCTTGCACCCAGGAATATTATTTCTTGAGAGGGTACTAGTTTTGATTTATTTTTGTTTACTGTGTACCCTAGTCAAATTAGTAATCCTTTTACAAATGCCAGATGCTTTAGTAGAATGTCTTTGGTCTCTGCTTGAATAAGGCAGTCATCCAAGTAGGGATATATTTGAATTCCTCTTTGCCTGCAAAATGCAATTACTGGTGCCAGGCATTTTGTGAAGACCCTGGGCGCAATAGATAAGCCAAAGGGCAGTGCAGAGAATTGGTAGTGCATTGAGCCAGCTATGAATCCGAGGTATCTTATGCAAGATTGTCTAATTGGGACATGCAGGTACCTCTTTGAGGTCCAAAGTTACAAGCCAAGCCTTCTTCCCCAGCATGGGCAGAAACTGCTGCAGAGTCAACATTTTGAATTTCAGAACGTCCAGAAAAGTATTTAGAATAGACAGGTCCAGAATTGGTCTCCATACTTTGTCCTTTCTTGGTACTAAGAAAAGTCTTGAGTAAAATCCTTGTCCCTGCTCTTGTTGAGGCACTGGCTGAATAGCCCTCATGTCCATAAGAGATAAAACTTGTTTTTGTGCCTCTGCCCATTGATTGTGTGGCAGGTCTGGCATAACTTTTGCCTTTGGAAGGGTGTGAAAGTGAAACCTGTAGCCCAGAGAGACTATATTTAAGACCCATTCGTCCTGGGTGATCATGTGCCAATTTTGTGAAAAAAGTGCTAGCTTTCCCCCTAAGGGTGCTGCCAAAAGATAAATGCTTGGCACTGGCAGAGGGAAGTCATTGTTTCCTATATGGCTGTGATTTGTCTTCTCCGCTTTTGGAGGTAGCAGCACCCCATTGTTTGGGCCTGTATGAGCCCTGGGGCTGTTGTCTGCCTCTAGGGCATCTGTATCTGCCTCTTTGTGGCCTGTCTGAAACGGGAAAGGACCAATTCTTAGAAGGCCAGTTCCTGCTAAATCTTGGTGGCTGTATCTGTAAGAAATCCTTTACTGTCTGCATAAATTTAGCTTTATCCTCCATTTTCTTCAACACCTCTTCTGCCTTAACACCGAATAAAGTATCATGCTGTAATGGAGCATCCAGTAATTTTGCCTTAACATGATCAGGCAGAATCTGTTCCTTTAACCAAGCATGCCTTCTAATGACAGAACCTGTTACAGCGGCCCTGCAAGAGGCCTCCAGTGAATCATAACCACATTGCAAATTATGTTTTCCCACTTGTTCAGCTGCATGCAATAAATCCTGCATTTCCTTGCTCTCAGAACATTCAGAGTTAGTTAACATTTTCTGTTTTAGCAGAAACATTAAATATTGCTGATATTTAAGCATATGAAACTGACAATTTAAAGCCCTTACAGCCAAGGTAGCAGAAGTGTCAACTTTTTCCCCCATCTGTCCAGAGCCCTAGAATCTCTATCTGAGGGGACAGGGTTTTTTGCAGTAGCAGCCTTGACCCCTTTGGGACCCTGGGAAATAGTTTCTGGGTCAGCAGCAGGGTTTTTATATAGAAATTTATGAGAATCTGGTACCCTGTAGTATCTGTCTGGCTTAACAGGTGCAGGAGGTAAAGAGTTGGGAGACAGGCCTGACTCTGAAAATACATCATCTACAATGTCTAGAACAGGTGGAATAGCAAGAGGTCTGTGCTGAGGTAGTAAAAGAAAGTCTCTGAGCCTTTTCTTAGAATCTGAGTAATCTTGGCTCTCCCAGTGGAAATGCTCCCACATGGTATGCAGGGTTTCCCCAAATGAGTAATCCTCAGGAGGAGAAGCTGAAGGAATAGATTCTTCAGCATCAGAATCCTCTTAGGGAGGAATAGAGTATCCCTGTTCTGAAGAGGAGTCAGAGGAAATGGAAACCTGATCAGAGGAATCATATTTGGTGTCTTGCCTAGGCCTCTTATCAGGAGGGGGATGGGAACCCCTGATCAAAGTAATTAGGTCTTTGGCCATTTTGAGCATCTGTTTCTTAGGCATGGAAGTCTGTCCTGGAGAATGCTGTACTTATTTCCTTGTCTTTAAAACTGTTTTAGACTTTGTCTTGGAAGCTGAAGTTGGCTTGATATAAAGCTGTGTAGGTCTGAAAACACCCTCAGAAGCCGATGCCTGCTCAGCGGCTCCGGACCCATCTGAGGGAATAGTTTGCGATGGCCCAATACCTTGAGTATCCAGAGGCCTAGTTGTCGCCACGTGGCAGTCAGAGGCCGCCTGTGGCTCTGAGGTAGTGGGTGTCAGGGGCTGCGAAAGCACCTCACTGAGAACCGGTGAACCAGCGACTGGCCTAGAAGAGGCTTCGTCGTCGGTTTTGGACCTCGGATACCTGTCCTTTTCTTTTTCCTTGCACTTTTTATGAACTCCGGTCATCAGCTGTTCCTATGGCATTATGTAGTTTAACCTTCGGCCAAAGTAATGAAAAGCAAAATCGTACCGACTCTTAATAGTGCGTTGGTTAAATCTAGCACAAAACCGACAACTAGCAACGTCGTGGTCAGGGCCTAGGCAATAATACAGTAAGAATGAAAATCCTTATGAGGTACTTGCTTTCCACAAGAAATACAATTGTTAACTTCTTCTGACATCGGTCTGGAGCAAGAAAAAAGTTTCCCCAACGGGGTACTTAGCTTTATAGAAGACTTCGGATCTGAAATTCAATTTCGAAAATCTCAGGAGTCGGCTGACCGGCACTTCCGATCTGCTTTTGCTTTGGGCACCGCGCGGCAAGAAAGACTGAAGAAAATGGCATCGGCTGCATCTTTTATACCCCTGACGCTCTGACGTCAGGGAAGAGGTGACAGCAACCGACGCCAGACCAGGACTTTGGAATTCAGGCTGACTGCGGGTAGCCTGCCAGCAGGATAACCCAAGTGTAATGACTGCAACAGTGAAACACGATGACAATAATGGGGGAATATAGCCCCCAAACATATTCAGTAAATTCAGTTCTCACCATGCCTCTCAACCTCTTAGCAAAAAACACATGGACAAAGCCAGTAATGGGGGAATACAGCCCCCAAACATATTCAGTGAATTCAGTTCTCACCATAGCTCTCAACCTTAGCACAAAGCTAATAATGGGAGAATACAGTCCTAAAAATAAGGACAAATTTCAAATATCCATGTTATAATCTTAAAAAATTGCTAGAATAAAAGGTCATGTACTTTCTGAAGAATATGAAGTCTGAAATTCAAATGCCTGTTATTTTTATTTAACATTTGTTAACCAGGAAAGTCTGATTTGGAACAAAAGCCAATTTTCAGCAGAGCAGGGAGAAACACACCAGACACATGTCTTTGTAAGATGGGAAGACATGCAGACTCTTCACCGAAAGCACCCCAGCCAAGAATCAAACCAGAGACCCTGTAGCTGTCAGGCAACAATGCTACCAGTGCACCACTGCACTACTGACTTTGCCAGGAACAACAAACATACAGAAACCACAGATTTTAAGAGGAACAGAAGAAATATGATGCAAAAATCTGCAATTTTTTTACAAATGGTGGTGGGTAGGGAATTCAGGCCCTTACCACCTGCACCCAAGGTACAGGGTTCAAGCCTGAGTATTCTCTACCCACCACCATGTGTTCTCTCTAGCCACCAGTATATAGCAACTGGGGCATTTTATACACACACACACACACACACACACACACACACACACACACACACACACACACACACGGCAGATCAAACTCCATTAGTCATCCGTAGCAGCCAGATCAGTCCTGAATCACAGACACCCTACCTCCATAGAAGCAGATCAAAATCCATTCTTCCTCCTCCTCCACAGATCAAACTTCGTTTGTCCTCCGTAGCAGCCTGAATCTGTCCTCTGCAGCAGCCCACGCAAGCTATACAGACTCCGTTCGTCCTCTGTAGCAGCCTGAATCCATCCTCTGCAGCAACCCACTCAAGCTATACAGACTCTGTTCATCCTCCATAGCAGCCTGAATCCATCCTCTGCAGCAGCCCACTCAAGCTATACAGATCGTCCGTCTTCCATAGCAGCCCACGCAAGCTACACTGGTTTCCCTGCGAGACGAGAGTAGGCTGGAGCCTCCAGCCTGCAGGCGATGCAGTCCGGTGTCCTTCCAGTCTGTGAGGTCATCACTGCACAGGCTTCTGGGCTGCAGGGCAGAGATCCCTTTCTTCCCTATCCGGACTGCCTAACACAGCAGTCTGGAGTTCTGTGAGTACCAGGAACTCCAGGCACACATGCGTGGAGTTCCCGGACTCGCAATTTTTTTTTTAATTCTTTTTTTTTTCTTTCTACAGGTGGGGAGGACTCGCGTTTTTTTTTTTTATTCTTTTCGTTTTTCTTTCTACAGGTGGGGGGGGGGGGCTGCAGTCCTATAGCACAAGCTGCCTCTGCTGCTGTAAATCGAGACTATACCAACAAAAAAAAGTCTGGTTGCTGAATTGTGACTGGACTTTATTCTGCTAGTATATGCTATAGAAGTATATGTCTCGGTTGTCTAGATTTTCACAGAATGTCCAGATTTCTGCCTAATATTTTTGTTCTGTCCCTCATACAATGTGTAGTTTTCTGACAAATCACTGAGGAGTGAAGTCACTAAATGACACACATTTCAGTTTCAGAATTCATACCCTTCAGGCAACGCACAATAGCATAATTCATGTTATTCTAGCAGCTTTCTAAGTTTAGAAGAGCAACATTTACATCAGTTCCTATTTTGGGACTGCTCTCCCGAGTTGTTTAAGGCATTGTCCACATTTATTGAGCTAAGAATGTGATATAGGGAAATACTGCCAGCTCAGCTACCTGGAATTTTGTAAATAATTCTATGTTATTTGTGAATATTGATATGATTTATACAGACGTGTATGTTGTACAGGGTTTGTACAGTACTGAGCTTCAAGGGTGAGTCCACAGTGTACCCTACTGGAAAAGAATAGAAATGAATATAAACTATATACCTGTGCAAATGTATATTATTTTTAACAGCAGAAATTAGAACATACAGACTTAACTTGCAAAACGTCAAGAAAATAAATTGAAATTAGACTGTTTTATAATTGTGCTATAAAAGTTAGTTTCAATGCAGCAAGGAGACAGGATGTCTAGAACTAGGGTGCCTTCTGCATTGTTTTGTAAGTGTTTTATTGTTGTATGTACTCTAGCAGGTGCAAAGGTCTGAAGGCTATGTATTCTCACAGAGAGCTGCTAATTTTTTTTAGTTTTGTCAAAAGGGGTTTAGCTTGGAAAGTGAAGTCAGGTGACAAACAGTGATGTCATCCAAGCTAACCCAGCCGTAATATTTGATATTAATTTAAGAACTCTCTCAGAGAGAGACTGTGCATTTTGTATTTTGTCTTGGACCTAGCCAGAACATCCACTCATCATCATCATCATCATCATCATCATCATCTGCACTTGCCTGTCTGTAAGTAAGATTCAGGACATAGTATCTCTCTTAGCTGTAGATAGGAATATAGTAAAGATTAGTTTAGATGTATTCTGTACTTATTTGAGACTGTCCTGCAATGTCATTTTAAAATATTTCCTGTGATTTTGAACTCTGAAGTAGCTCTATTTGTTTTCTTGTTCTTTTGATATTTATTATTAAATATATTTAAACCTATCTTTGGGGCTGATATTTGTGAGACATATTTAAGCTATTAGAGTACTTGCACATCTATCTGGTGACACTGTACAGGCCACTCCTAATAGCATGGCGCTTGGTCAAAACTACCATTTGGATAATAGTAACATTACACAATAGGATTGAACAACCTTTGTAAGGGCCTTATAGTAGCTGATAAGTAGGGGTTGGTGGCAGTGGAAACTACCTTATAGTCTTGGTAGAAGAGATCATAGCTAGTAAACCTGGGCCAGCCTTCCCCAGGTGTGTGTGTGTGTGTGTGTGTGTGTGTGTGTGTGTGTGTGTGTGTGTGTGTGTGTGTGTGTGCGTGCGTGCGTGCGTGCGTGTGTGTGTGTGTGTGTGTGTGTGTGTGTGTGTGTGAGCTACTTGGGCAGGGACACAAAGCAATGGTTGAGCAGAGGGGGTGCTGGAGGTTTTGGCTTGGTATTCAGCTGAGATTTTAACCCTGTAGCTGTGCCAGTGGTGAGTCTTACTGGGATCTGGAGAAAGAGGGAGAAACCAGCCCCAGACTGACTGTGATCTCTGTGTGCTCTTAAGGGAAATTGCACTTTACTGTGTTTGTACTTGTCATCCTCCCAATGTGTACGTCCCCTAGTTGTTGCCAGTCGTGAGTATAGAAGCTCCTCGATTACTGGGCGAGTGCAGCAGCATCACAAAGAGGTCAAGAGGTACAGATGGAGGGCAGAGCAAAAACAAAGAAAAATCGGGTAGATTCTGCAAAAGTAAAAAATTATCCAATTTTTCTTGTATTTTGCCCTGTCTCTCTCATACCTCTAAACTGTCCAGCTTTTATAGTATTTAAAAAAAAGCTTATTTTCTCCATTGCTTGTTTACAACAGCACTGACTTACTGTGTAAGCATGGGAATGTAAGTCCCATACACATGTGCGGTAAATCAACAAATGTGGAAGAATGAAGAAACAATGAGGAGGAACATTACAGTACCATTATGCAAAGACATTATTTAAGAAAAGTAAGCAATTTCTTCCTTAAATAATGTTTGCTTTATACAAAATGTTCACAAAAAATTCTGAAATATCTCTAATACTTCTAGGTTGTCATGATATTTTTCTTGTCATATGCTCCCTAAATTTGGCAACAACCATTTCTATTTTCTATTGTTTAAGTCATTGTATTAAAAAATCTTACCTACTGTAACTCCATGTTACATTATACGAGTTGTCACCCCTACCACCAGAAACGTGCCATCATTAAAGGACAATTAGTCCGAGCAGCACGCATTTCCACATTGGATGATGTTTTTGACCAGGAATGTTTATTTATTAAAGAAATGTTCCAGTCTAGAGGGTATCCCTTACACCTTATTAGTGAATTAATTCACGAGGTAACTCATAAACGTCACACCTTGGTTTATGTTCCCTTATTGTCCAACAGGTCAATTAGGTCATCTATCACTACTTTGCCTCTCAGCCCTGTTGTTGACCAGGACTCAGATAATCATTTACGACCAGATAGATTTAACTCTGCTTTCATTACCAATTACTGTATTAATAGTTCTGCTTGTTTCAATATTCTTAGAAAAAATTGGGACATTTTTAAAGGTGATATTGACGTCTTCTCCAAGGTGGGGGATCAACCTGTAGTGATTTATAGAAAGGGTAGAAACCTTAAAAGCTACTGTGAAGGACTTAGATCTAACCCTGTTAGGACTCCTGGCATGTATAAATGCCAAGCTTGTAACTACTGTGGTTTTATCTTAGAATCCAACAGAATCTCAGTGAACAACTTTGTGTATAACTTAAAGTTTAGGAACAACTGCAACTCTAAGATGGTTGTATACCTGGCTTTGTGTCAGTTTTGCCCAGCGTTTTACGTGGGCAAGACTGAAAGAAAGCTACGGGAACGCGTATATGAACACCTTTACGCTATTAGGAAACACAAACTTGAAAATGCCCTAGCGAAACATATTAATCTATTTCCTGGACATACATTTAAATTTATTGTTATTGATCAAGTGCTTACTAACTCAAGAGGTGGCCCAGATGCTTTAAAACTTGAAGAGTTAGAACTTTCCTGGCAGATTAGGTTTAACGCTTACCACCAGCCTGGTTTAAATGATGGCTGTGTTATAAGTAGCATATTGAAACTTAAAAGTTTAAATCGTTAGTTAACTTTGTGAACAAATAGAATGAAGTTAGTATTGGAATTTTACTTAAATTTTCCTTTTTCTTCTTCTTCTTATTATTAAAAAAACTTTTTTGTAGTTAAAGTAAACTGATTTTATAATATAGTTAAGTTGTGTTTATAGTTCTAGCATTAGACTAGTTTGATGTGATGACAGAAACTATTTGTATTTCTGTGTGTTTAAATGAATTTCATTTGCTTTAATAAGGGGGTGGTGTGTTTGCTATTAGTTTCCATTTTTAATTAATGTATTCTACTTGCTGATTGGTTAATGCATTTGTTTTATTATGTATTTAAATGTGACCTGAATTGTAAAACTTTGTCTGAAGAAGTTTATGATCTAACATAAACGAAAAGCGCTTCATTTTATTACTGAGGTCTAGTGTGTGCCTTCTTCCTTCTGTTCCAGTATTTTGTGATTAAAAAATCTTGTTCTCTGGAATTGTTATCAAAACTAGTTGCTTAACAGCTACCTTTCTAAACTCATGCACATTATCCAAATACAGTGCTAAAGAGAAAATGTGGAAGTATTTGCTCTACTTCTTCTCCTGTCAGATTCTCCTAATTCTGAAATACTTTGAACTTGTTAGACCGTCTGTATAATTCCTCTTACTTTCCCATATCTCTCTTATTTCTATGCTGTTTTTACAATCCATTTCATCTTGTTCACTAGCTATCCCTTCTGAAGACAACTCTATTTTCATATAACTCTCAAATAATTTACACTACCCACTCCTTAAATGCCTCTCTTTTCAACAATTATGAAAGTAGCAGCATCTCATTTTATGAATGCATAATCTGAAAATAGTTATTGTGCGTGTGCACGGCAAAGCTTCCAATTAAATACACATGTTCCTTTGAAATACAAGTTCTATCTAGTCTAGCCCAGTTACTGTACCTCGGGGAAATAATATGCAAATGCTTTAAGATTTCCTACTACTGAATTCACATCTTCCATACCAAATAGTCTCATATTTATAAAGAAATCTATCATAGTTTGTTATATTTTCACATCTAGATCCTCAATACATCATCATTATTGCAAATCCAGTTCCATTCCCTACCTATAAATAATATTCCCCACTGAAAGCTGATTATTTCTCCCAAGATGTTTTTGGTGAAATACAAAAGTATTCCAGTATAATCCTCCTCCCTTGCCAACTAGCAAAAATCTATCATTAATGTTTTTCCCCTATCATTATTGGAGCTCCTCTAGCAATCAAGATTATTATTCCCATTTTCCTTTTGTCCCTAATATTCTGCTAAATGTCCATCCTGAAATTATTTCTTTATCAAATTCACTTGCTAATTTATATACAAATGTATCCCTGTAACACTGCTATTTCCACCCTATATTTCTAAAATAAAATTCAGTTTATTGCTTTTTGACTATATATGTAAGGCCATTTACATTCCATGAAAATACGGGCAAGAGTAGCCATTACGAATGAAAGTTATTATTCCCACCTATTATACATTATGGTTCTTTTGAATGTGTGTTTGCAAATTTTGAATTACATGCACCCATTAATGTTTGGCAGTCTGATCCTTTAAGCAGTTGCTTCTTCTCATCTCCATTTAAACCCATGTCATACTTTCAAGACTTTTTTCTTAAATGGAAGCACTCAAAGAAAACAGTGCATAATTTTTAGGACCCCCCCCCATTCTCTTTCAACGTGGATCAAATACATAAAGCTATGTACATTTTCAACAAAAGAAGTTTACCCTTCCAGATAGGAGCAACTGCCCCAAAACCAATGACTACACCCACAGGCACTACCTAAATAAAATTAAGCTTATCCATGTTAAAGTGCTTGTCACAGCCTATGTTCCCATTTATACTGATAGCTATCAGTTCTTTTATCTCTTTTACCCCCAATGTGAAAAACAGCTTGCTTGTTTTCAGTAAATATTAATTTCTACCTCTATGAAATAGTAAACGACATTTAAAATAAAACTAAATGGTGCACTGCTCTATTAAATGCATTAAAGTATTAAGACACCTGGGAAGGCTACTGCCTCTCTTTCACTTCTGACATTTTCAAAACTTTATTTTTCTATGAACTGTTTGCCACTGTACCTTTAAATGTTACATTTCTCTCACCAGGGTTAATTAATTGCTTGTACCTGCAGTCAATTCATTTCCAAGCAAAAGCAATCAGTATTAAGAAAAAAGCCAACACCTTTGCAGATGCATGTAACATTTTTTGTAAATATCACTCAGAACACAATGTACAGATGTCCCCTTACCAGCTGCCTGCACCTGCAGAGTTCTTATTTCCCAATGAAATTACTTGCTAATAGAAAAGAAAACAGGCTAATAACTTTGCAAATGAAAGAAACCTACCATTTGCCATGTCTTTTATCATTTTGTCTTATTCTAAGCCTACTTGCTTAAAATTTTGTCTGCAGATTAAACCAAAGACCTGAAATCTAGACATTCACCATTGTAAAATGGGAAATTACCATCTCAATTCTATATTTGATACACTTTTACACCCCACCACCCACCCCAGCAGCCCAAGATCACAACATTATATTAACATTAACTTGCTTCTGACCAGCCTTTCATTATAGTATAAAACCTGTACATCTTATAAGTAAAAGAAAAGCACTTGCTTACTTTAACATCTTGGCATATATAGCAGTCTCTGATAAGACCATTTCACTTCACATTCTACTTTTATTAAATCTAGTAACAGACAATCATCCAGTCATTGTATAGGCCTTTACCAACTACCCCTCAAAAAGTGCTCAAAACTCAAATACCTTAATATACATTAAAATACTATAATGCATTAACAACAACAGTCACAACACAGGCAACCCACCCACATTCTCTGGGCAAAATCACAATCTCCTGATCTCTGCGCATCACAAAATCACAAAACAGAGTTAGTCAGTACAGACTAGTCATCTGTAACATTCCAGACTACATGGTTGTGTGTGTAGTATCAGCAGTCATTTTAAGCAGTTGCTGGTGACACTGTGGTTGCTTAAGTGAAACACGGCTGTGTTAGTATCTGTAAATGTTGAACAAAACTTTGCAAGGAGCTAGTACAAACTCTTTGCTACAGTTCAGAGCACTTTTTCCTCTCAACTTTGGGTGGAGGGAGGGGCATCATACTGAGTCTCCCCAGTGCACAAAATGATTTGGCAATGGATTTGGTGACAAAGTACAGTATAGGTTCAGTCCAGAGATATAATAATAATAATAATAATAATAATAATAATAATAATAATAATAATAATAATAATAATAAATATATATAAATAAATCATTGGTCCAAATATAAATCAAACAGCTCTCATTTTCCATTCTGTAAAATAACTGTACTAAACATCAAGCTAAATGCCCAAACATATACCAATACTTTCCAATATAATTTTAAGAACTCTAAAAATACACATTAAAATCAACAGAAATCATGAAAATGTGATTAAAATAATTAAATGAACCAATAAATAAATAAATACTGTCAACCATATAAAAGCTTATTAATTTTGTAACTTTGTTAAACACTTTCAGCCATGTGTAACAGACATCTTTTCTTCAGGGTTCTGAAAAAGCCTGTTACATATGCATGAAAACACCTTAAAGTTAATGAAAAGTTATGCACTTGGCAATATTAAAAAAAAACATTTTTTTCAGAAATTCAAATCACTTCATAGGGCTTTCAAAATAAACCTGTACCTCTTATTCCAAATGGTAACCCACTAAAAAAAAAAAAAAAAAACTCAGCCACAGTCACAAACCCTAGTTTCTTATTTTGCAAATACAAGTGCACATACACACAAACATGCACAACATCAGTTTAGAATTTGTTTTGCAAAATTCCAGTCTCTCCAGTAAGGAGCTGAGAAGGGGGAAGGAAAGCGTTTCAGTCATGGACATCAGATAGCAGTATAGGAGGAAATTCTGGGATGACCTACAACATTAGCTTCATCTCAGCTAGGTTTCTGCAATGTTCATATAGTTGTTTGTTTTTACTTATTGCTTTAAAGGACCATATGGGTAGAAATTATTTCGGTACTTACCGTATTATCGCAACCACATTTCTAGTGTGGTGTAATTCATAATGTCATGGTGGAACAAGTGCTTCTGAGATTAAAAAGGGGTGTTTAAAGTCCAAAGCAGTATTTTTCACTTTGGTTTTGCGACAGGAATAATGGGTAAATTTGTATTCATGGGTAGCATCCTTTGCCGATGACATATACTGAGAAGTAAAAGTAACCTGCTGCTACACATACGGCCTATGAATATCAATACTTACTGACTTCCATCCTCACATCATTCTGCTGACTTGATAGACAGTGGCACATTGTTATGAGGGACAGACCATAAACATGGGTCAAAAAGCTGGACATTGTGTGCAAATCTGGACAGTTGACAGGCATGTATAGGTGCAATAGCAGTGGGAAGTAGGTACACTACAGCAAAGCACCAGTTATGTACAACGGCCCATTTAATTTCGGAGTGCGGAAATATGATCAGTACATGTAACAAACTCAAAACGGACATTACCACTTCCTCCACTTCCACCTTTTACATTAACCTTTCTGTCCTAACTGAAGGCAAGCCTTGGCAAAGAACTGACAATGACAGACATTCCTGTCAACAAGGCACCGCAAGAGCAAGACATGTAGCGAAAACCTAAAATAATAGGAGGACAACAGCCTAAAAACATCCAGCTACATTAGAATTACTTACACACTTTGAAACTGATGCAATGACTTAAAATATCTGTGTCACCACATGAACACCATATGAATACTTGCTACTTACGTATTATCGGTTTTACAAATGTGGTTGTGATAATACGCAAGTACCATTATTTTTTTTTAATTTTGCAATGAAGTTTTTAATCCAAGCTTCACAATCTGAAATCATTAGCAGCACTGTAAATGTTTACTACAGTAATCTCAGTTAACCGGAACTCAAGCAACCAGAAAAAAAAAAATCAAAGAAATACAGTACAATTTTCATGTGTTGCACTGTTTCTCCCTGCAGAAACATAGCTTACGTTTTTAGAGTTTTAGAGTATTAAAAAGGAAGATAGGAATAAATTCCATTACCCCATCCTAAGAACAAGTCAAGCCAAACAAATAGTACAGGGTACAGTATTAGTCAGGCCTATTTTTAATAGTAACTCTCAAGCAACCAGAAACTACAGTTATCCAGCATCTACCAATCCCCATGGGTGTATGTTAACTGAGAGTTTACTGTCCTAATTTTAATTTTTTTTTTCCTAACCACTAATGCCATCATGCAGGAGATATCCTGATCTGATGTTTTTTCTTGAAAAGCTTCTTGTATACCCATAATGCACACTGAGCTTATATCACCATATCATCTTCTGTCAGACTGCAATTCCATTCACTTAGACTGGAGGTAGTAAGAAATACTGTTAGGCCTGGGAATCCTCAATAAAAGTGCCAGTGACTGGTTTGCAGTGACTCCACTATAATGTCTTCTACAAGTATCTCATGGATAAGTGAACTGTTAGTTCAGCAAATGAAAAGAGAGCAATCTTTTTAGACCAAATCTACAAAGATCAAATCATTAAAAAAATGTTTAAAAACAACATTTTTTCAGATAGTTTTTTTTAGATAGGCATGCCCTCCATCCTCCTCCACTACCCTGCTAAATTATATATACCAGTTCAGAGACGGGCCAGATGGCGCAACAGCGGGGTAAGGGCAAATTCTCAAGCCCTGATATTTTGTGATCTCGCATGAATAAGCAACCAAAGTGCATTTTCTTATGAACATTTGCTCTTACAGACTGCAACCATTTCTTACATATGTGTTAATGAAGTGGTTGCAGAACTGTAAATAAATAAATAAAATAGCTAAGAGAACTGGTGTCTACAGATTTGCTGAAGGTAGGATGTTTGTAAACAGGAATTCCAAATGAACAATTTAAGAAGTTAGAACTGTGACTGTGATAGAAGAGCAAATAACCTCAATTTAAAGCATTCATCTTTGCTGTTTCCATATATCTTGGCCATATGAATTGCCAAGCTAGCCTATACAAGGAAGCTTTTAATGCTGAGATATTTTGTGGAACATACGAATAATTATGCTGTAAGAAGTTAGGGCTGCATATTACAGTGGATATAAAAAGTGTACACACTCGTGTTAAAATGCCAGGGTTTTGTGATATAAAAAATGAGACCACAATAAATCATTTCAAAACTTTTCCCACCTTTAATGTGACCTATAACCTATACAATTTAATTGAAAAACAAACAAATCTGTTAGGGGAGAAAATATAAAAAATGTACAATAAGCTGGTTGCATAAGTGATCATGCAAGTAAATAAATAAATAAATACATTTATTTCATGTCTAATAGGATGTAGTCCATCCACTTCAACTGAAGAGTAGAGTCCCCAGCTAAGCATCTTAGCTGGCATCATGACAGAATGCCACAGAGAATGGTGGCCTTAAACTTGGACTTTGAGATGACCTCCAACTTATAAAGACTTGTAAAACTATACAGTGAAACCCATGTTGGAACAATACAGATATAATCTACTGAAGAGTCTCTGAAGAAAGATAATGAGGAGGCTATAGATATAGTTCAGTGGGCATTTTACCTGGAATAGCTTTATTACTGTAGGTATAGCAGAAATTAATGCATTCTGACAGTCACCCTGATGGCACAATTTTGCCTCCAATAGATTTGGTCAAACATATCTAAAGGAGATGAACAGCTGATCATCTTTTCCAGACTCATTTATTCTGTACAGGTAGATTGTTAAGTTTCCTATGAACACCAAGGCAATAAAGCTTTACTGGAGTACTGAGGAATGAAAAACAGTAAACTGACTGGTCAAGGTTGGGCTCTGAATCTACTGTGGGCATAAACACAACTTGTCTTTGTGAAAGATTAGGTAAAGAGAGTGACACAAGAGTGCATACAGTTCTGAGACATTGCTTGCTGACATTATTGCCACCACAGAAAGGGTCTTCCAGGTATTTCAGGTTTGTTGTGGCTGCGGGTTCAAGGAGATGTTGAGTAAGCTTCTCCAAATGCTGAGAGGAGGGATTAGTTTTTTAACAGGCAGTGTAATTTGGAATGCACCTCTTAAAAAGGCTTCACAAAGCTTCTGGGATACAAGAGCAGTAGAGTTGAACCCTTGGTGAAAACTCTGAAATAGCTGATAAGTGTACTCTTATAGCTGAAAAGCTAGAACCTCCATCCAACAAGCCCATCAGAAAATAAAACAGAATTCATAGGTGCTATAAAAGGGTCTAAACTGCTGACATAATGTTATTCTAAATCTTTCTGCTAAAAAGTTTTTGAGCTGTAGTACGGTTTTGGACCACCACGGGAAAATAAGCTGCATTCCTGTGCAATAAGGGAAATGGAGAAACCATATTGTTAGTGTGAGGGACTGTAGGTCTAGGTGAGGCTTGCAAGACTGAGGGGTTAGAAGGCCTTAGTGAGGCTCCAGAGGTAAGCCTTTTATCAAAAGAAAAAGAATAAGAAGGAGGAGGAGAAGGAGAGAGAGGGAGAGAAACATATTTGTTTAAGCCGGGGGGGGGGTTGCTAGGAGAATTATGGTGGTTCAACACAGCCTGACCTTCTGTAGAAATATCATTATTATTAGAGGAAATGTTATGAATGCATAAAGAAGACCAGTCAACCTCTGATGGACTATAATGTCCTGGGAAATCTGTCCTTGTGGGGGGATGAGGGGAAATAAGTTTCTGTAATTGATGTTGGTGTTGGTGGGGGGGGGGGGTAAAAACAAATCACAACAAGGCTTTCCCTAGCAACTGGATGTCATATGTGCTGTGGCTAGACTGAGGAATTGCTCATGTGACATCAGAAGGCACCTGCTGTGCCTGTCTGATAAGGACTTCTGTCAACCAGGAATGTGGATAGCCATTAGAAAGTGTTGTGAGTGTATTACTCACTACTCAAACATTCAAGCTTCCAGATACAGAGTGTATGATCTAGTTCTCTCTTTCTTGGTGGATACACCACATTACTAAACATATTATGCATGTGAACTGAGACAAAACCATGGGGAAGTTGGTCCATAAACACCTGCAATGCTAGAACCATTTTTATCTCTAATAGACTGGATGTGCAACACAGACTCCTGTTGAGTCCATGTCCCTTGGACTATCTGTCTAAATACCCCCCCCCCCACACACACACACACACACACCTATGGAGATGTATCCATGGCTACTGTGACCAAAGGCAGAGGAGGGTCAAAGAACAACATTTGTTCAAATTTGCCATAAAAAACAGCTATTGTATTGGTCTTCTGCAGGTTTTAAGTAAACAAATTATTTGAGCAGTGGAATCCACTAGCCAAGACCATTGTATACTGAAGGTCCACTGCAGAACTCTCTTGTGGAATCTTGCAAAGGGGAACAAGTGAGCTGTAGCTACCACGTTCTAGTACCTTGAGAATAAGTGTAGCTGTTGGTGAATGATGGTGTAATAAGATTGACTGTAGTAAAGTTGTTCTGTCTTCTGGTAGTTTAATCAACCCCTGAATAGTGTCCTGAGGCAGTCTACGAATATGAGGCTTTAAACATCTGCAACTGGGACTTCCCAGTATTCACAGACATTCCAATGTTTCAGACAAACCTGGAGTCAGTAGTCCCTTGAACAAAGTAATGACTCTTTTGTGACAGAGGCAATTAGCCAGTCTTCCAGATATGGGAATATTCTGATTACCAGCAGTCTCATGTGAGCCACAACTGTTGCCATGCATTTGGAAAATACCTGTGGAGGCTGTGCAGAGCGTGAACAGCAAGGCTTTGAATTATTAATGAGTGGCTCTTAACCAGAAGCACTGCAACTTCCTGGAAGCTTTTGCTGTCTTTATGTGCAGGAAGGCATCCTAGAAGTCTATGAGGCATATCCAGTCTCCCTCCTGTGGGTAAGGAAGGATCGACTGCACCATGATCACCCACAGCTTTTTTTTACTTACACACTGGTTTAAGCCATTGAGATCTAGAAGAGGCTTGAGGCCTTTTATCTTCCTGGGAACTAAAAAGAATCTGAAATAAACTTCTGATCCTTTTTAGTCTGAAGGATTCTCTTGGATGAATCTTTTTTTCTACAAGGTTGTTTTTCCCTGACACGGCTGCCTCATTTTCAATAGAGGGAAGGAATGGTGGTCAGCTAGGGTGTCCAAAACTAGTACTATACAGCCTCTGGATATCATACCATATCATATCCGTGACCTACTTGTCGTGCATGATTGCCAGACATGCTACTAGATGCAGACAGTTGACCCTTCACTGCCTCCAGTGTGATGGAATGAGGAGAGTCTGTTGCTGCTTCCCAAGGGAAATGGATATGGAATCATTGATTCTGCATTCCACCTCTTTATCTGGGGTGGTGGCCATTGAAGAAGGCCTGGTGGCTGTGGGAGTTACTATCAGAACAATTCTCATAGGATTGCTGTTGGGACTTAGGAACCACAAGTTTGTTGCACCCTTCTGGTTACCAGAAAAGGACCTTTGTTGGTGATAAACTTGACTCCCAACAGTTGACAGCATATTCCCTTTTCATTCTTGTGCAACTTCTCCTTTAGCTTGGATCTGAATAGAGATGACCTGTAAAGTGAGGCATTGCAGAAGGATGCCTTACAAGTTTCATTAAAACCACACAGTCTTAGCCAGGCATGCTCTCTCATGCTGATGCCAATCCCAGCTGGTCTTTCTGCTCCATTGACTGCATTAGGGATAAGGCCTCATTGACAGTTACGTGACACTCCACATAGCTGCCAACTGTGAGACTTTATCTGCAGGGAACTTTTTCAGTGAGGTGATAGCCTTATCCAAAAGTTCTCAATGAAAATGAGATATGGGCATTAGGTACTTAAATGCTCTGATAGTGAATGTTCCTAATATAAAGTCACCCTTTGCCTTACCATTGCCCTGCCATTTGTTGCTTGAGAATTCTTGGCCGGTGGATGCATAATTGGGCTCTCCTCAGAAGGATCCCTGTCAGTAGTGGATGCTACAACAACAGAGTTCACAAAGGCAGTCTTGCTCCATTGAAGTCTATCCTGGGGGCAGTGTCAAAAGATCATATCTTGTTTGCTTGCTTGGTATAGACTCAGCAACATGAGGGTCTCCTCAAGCCCTTTTCATGATCAGGCCTATCGTGTGGTCTACTGGAGAGACAACCAAGATATAAGCTGGGTTAAGACAAAGGGGGGGTCCCCCTTCAGGGTAAGGGGTCTATGGCTCAAGATCACCTTTACCTCAACAATTCCACAATCCCTCCATACTTGAAGTTCTATGAAGGAGACTGTGGGTAAACCTCCCCTTAACTGAGACCTTATCTGGTGTGGGAGACTCTAAAGGAGAGGTCTCCTAGGAATACTCAGAGTGGACTCACCTGAGTGGTTTGAGGAAGAGTTTTCCCCCAGTGTCTGGGACCCTGATGTTGACATCCTACAGAAAGGCCACATTGAGACTGACTGGTGTCAGAACCATGGCCTTAAGCCCAATGCCAAAAAATATGTAGTCATCCCCTTTAGGAAAAACCCGGTTCCCATGAATTACCACATCGATGGTAGTCCACTGAACACAGAAGGTGTTATAAGAGATCTGGGACCACAGGTTGTCAGCAACATCTCTTTTGACCACCACATTGCCACAGTGGTCAGAAAGCCCTTCTATGTGGCACATCTCATTACTAAGAATTTTGCACCCAGGAAGAAAGAGGTCATTGTCTCCCTCTACTCTTCCCTCATTAGGCCAATCATTGAGTACAATACCCCATTTGTCATGTACCTCACTAAACACTTGCAACAACTGGAGAGGCTGGAAAAGTACCTCACAAAGAGGATCCTACACCTTAAACATTTGTCCTATATGGACAGACTAAAAAAACTCCAGCTATTCTCTGTCTCATATCGCCTACTTAGAGGCAAACTCTGTTTGACTTACAAAGCTATGTCTGACCCAGCTCTGTTAGAAATGCTGTATCTAAAGAAATCCCAATCCCTCCACACCACATGCTCCAGAGACCTCAACCTCATTAGCACAATCAACAGAACATGCTGGAGGGACAGGTTCACAACCCAGAGATTGCCTATGCTGTGGAATAGACTTCCCATACATATCAAGCACTCCAGTGGCTTTACTCGACAGACGCACTAAGAACTAAGGTCAGGTGGCATGATGCCAGGGTAATCCTATGGGCTAGGCTTGTAAAGGCCCCAGGGCTATTAGCCTAGTACACACCTATGAACCTATTATTGTTCTCCTTAAAGGTCTGCATCCAAAACCCAAGCTCTCCCTGTTACTTGAGCTTCAGCCCTGTTTCATCATTGTCTTTTTCCATTTTTAATTATAGTTTTCTGCTTGTGATATGTATAGGAGCCTTAAATGTGTTGCTCTGAAATACCCCTTCAACTCAGGTAATCTCATTCCAGCTTAAGAAGTTGCCTTGTTATCCACTCCACAAATTCATATGCCAAAAATATGAGGCTACCAGTACAGATGCAGAAAGGTGGCTAAGGAAGTAAATGAGGGTGTTCAAAAGTTGGAAAGTTCAAGTTTATTTAATTACTTGAACACAAATGCTGTACGGATAATTAAACATGAAAAAGAAACCATAAATTACTAAAACAAAGGACAAAATAAAACAAACTACAAATGTTTAAAAATGTAGTAGGGCTGTTAGTAAAACAATAAAGGAAATGCTAATTAGTTATATCAAGCAAGTCTTACAGGAAAACTTAAAGCTGCTCAGATCTTGGAACCAGACATGTAGTTTATTAAAAACTTAGTGAAATGGAGGATTCAAGTCACATTGTTGGACTCAGTAACAACTTCTGGGAGATGGAACATGGAGAGTGAGAAAGCAGGTAACAGATAAGGTGTTGGTGATGTTGGGGGACCCAAACAATACAGGAAAAGATAAACCAGAGCCAGACATTTACAGATAACTAACTGCTTGCTAGTTCACTAGTGCAGTCAATGTAGGACCAGCATAATATGGTGGTACTTAAGAACCCAGAGCCATGGAATTTTGCATAAGCTGTACACAGTCCAGCTATGAATCGATAAGCCCGAGATACAGGAGTTATAGTCCAACCAGTGGCGGCTGGTGACTTCAAATTAAAGGGGGGGCTGCAGGAGACAGCTGAATGGGTGGGGCCAATGGGAAGGGGTGTGACCAACTAGAAAGGGGTGGAGCTATGTTCAAAAACACAACAACTGGAACTTTAATTAAATACACTGCCCTGGGTGCCAAACCGTCATTATGAGAGTCCAATCAAGACAAAATGAAATGTAGAAGAAGAAAATGTTTCAATACATTGGCTACATGACAGCTTACTTAATATCTAGATGGAAACAAAAAGGTTGTGAGGCATGAAAAAATAAATTACTTTTTAAATACATTACTGGAATACTAGCCAAAATCAAGCATAACAAAAACAAGCTTCTCCTTGCACTGCAGTTCTAATTATAACTTATACTCAGCTTTATAAAAGTACCAAGTAACATGCTGAAAGTAGAAATCTCTGTGATACCCCCCCCCCACTTGTAAAAACATTTCTTATCCAAAAAAGAACTGCTGCCTGACAACTATCTACTTGTTTCATAGGGAAAACATGATCAAAGTAAAAAATGAACAGCAAACAAAAAACAAGCTCAAGATAAATTGCTTAAAGGATTACTGCACAGGTTATGGACCACACATGATAGATTGGCATTTTGTTTAGTTTACGGGTAAAGCCTGCAAAGATAACTGCAAATCTCCAATAAATGTAATGAGCTTCGGAAAATACTGTCATATGCATTTCAATACTTATGGCGTGTACATTATCTACTTATGTAAATATTCTCTGCATGGCAACAACAAAAAGGTTTTCAGTGTTGGTAATTATTTAACAGTATGCTTATTAAAAGTTACTTGCATCTTACAATCTCAGACAAGCTTACTCGATGGTCATTAAAGCATTGCTACTTAAACACAAAGCAACAAGGCACTGTGACAGCATGCATTTTCTGAATAATAAGCATAAATCAACAGTATAAAATATGACAGAAAAACAGAACATTCTGCAAAATCAAGGACAGATGAAAAGCCACTGTCGTACTTGTGTCTACCTTGGATGGGGGAATAATCTGCACACTTACACTGCACAACTGCTCCTTGCCTTGCTTGGACACATCCAGAGTAACTACATGGGGGAGTGGGGTGCAACAAGTATGTCACAATTTGAAATGTCTCTGGCTGATGGTGATGGCTCTGACACTCATACCTCTCAACTTCAGAGCAAGAAATCTGGACAAAGCCATACAAAGAAGTGGGACACAGGCCCAGAAATAAGGACACTTTTTAAATATTGCTCTTATAAACTTAGAAAGATAACAGAATAGTAGTAGGTCTTGCATTAGTATGAATTTTCTGAAGGGTATGAAATCTGAAACTCAAATGTTTGCCATTTTCTAACTTCAATCTCTAATGATTTGCCACTAATTTGGCAGAAAACCACAATTTTATGAAAAACAGACCAAAAATGTGATGCAAAAATATAAAATTTTCCACACAATACAACTGGGAACCTGTCAAAGAAGGGACACCTTTTTAATATTAGTACTGTTAACTTGAGCAGCTGACAAAATAAGAGCATCGCATTTCTGAAATAAAAGTAATCTATAACTCTGATCATTACAGTTATTTATAATTGTAAACCCTCCACGTTTTTTTCCAAAATTGCCATTTTGCGGAGGGATTATTAGGGGGAGAGCAACATTTTGAGCCACAATTGGGGGCAGTTGAGAGGTTTGGATATTCTTAATTCTATAAAGGGATTTATTTGCATGTACCTCTCACCCTCTTAATGCAGGAAATCTGGACAAGGCCAAATAAATATATTGGGGGACCATACAAACAGTGCTAAAAATTGCTCTTGTATAAACTTAAGACAGCTGATTGAATAACAGGTCTTGCTTTAGCATGCATTTTTCTGAAGGTTATAATGTCTGAAACTCAATGTCTGTCATTATTTAGTGACTTCATTCCTAAATGATTTGCCAGAAAACCACAAATTTTATGAGGAACAAACCAAAAATAAGAAGCAAAAATCTATTCATTCTGCAAAAATCTGGGTAGTTGAGAGGTACAGTTCAGCCGGGGCTGTCTGAGTTTGCTGCCCTTCCCCCTCACAAAATCATGGTTGAATGGAGCCTCCCTCCTGCAGCCATTCCAATGTCCCATTCCTTGGTTATTTCGCCCCATTTACTATAAACACTGTAATGTGCATACTGCTTTACTTCTGCGATGATTTGGATTTCATTTGAATGTTTTATTTTGCATTTTACAGCACAAACCCTAATAGGTATCTGCTAAACAAAGCAATGCAGTCTCACAATGAAAATAGACTTAGCATTAAAACTCCTCTGCCCTTGAAACTCACATTCATTGAAACAGCATTGAAACCCACATTCAAAGAAAACACATTTTGCCAGTGGCAGATAAAGATTAACTTTGGGCTGTTTTCAAATCATAGGCTCCTTGAACACGAAACATACACATGCTCTTTGATACATCTTCCTGACTGTATTAAGTTATATTCCTTGTACAATACAGTACAGTTGTTAGACGGCATTTTAAATTTATTGTTTTGAACATTTTTCCAGTAAACAATGAAACAAAATGCATGCACCAATAATGACAAAACTGCCCAATTCAGAACATTTCCATCATAAAAGTCTACTCAAACTTCTACAGTCCACCACTATCAGTAAATATGCACAATCTCTGAAGAAGTAAAAGTCATCTAAATAATTCCACATTAAAGAAATCTGTAACTAATGAAGAGGTTGCTGCTAGCAAACAACTTTATATGCCATTGTTTCATCAACAGATAAAGTGGTTGTTGCCCTTGAGGAATAAATTGCCCATGTTGCATTAAAAAAAATGATAAGCTAGTAATATCACAGTAGGGAATGGATGGCAAACTGATAACAGATTCATAGTTACTAGGTATCTTCGCCAAAAAGGACTGCAGAATCCACCCCATTTACAACACAGTACAGTATCAGCAATGCATCTACCTACTGTGGGAGTAGAACCCACAGCCTTCTGCATCAAAAGTAAGTACACTACCTGTTGTGCTATTAACAATGCAAGTAGACTCACCATAAGCAAAACTAAACTTTTGTTCCCCTCCAGCTCTCAGCTCCTTGTAAAATCTACTCGACACTCCGCTGTATCTCTGAACGTTGCAGCACAAAAAATCTGGAAAAAGACAAAATGTATTGGGGGGGAACAAAAGCCCAAAAAACAGGGACACATTTTAAACATTACTTGTATAATGTTGGAAAGTTGCTACAACAAAATGCTGTGTTACCATCATACATTTCACTGCCAAGTCTTGAACCCAGGGGGAACCCTGTGCAAAACAGTCAGAGCAATATACCACTATGCCATATCAGCTGTTTTGTGAAAGACAGGAAGACTGAAACTTAAATGACTACCATTTAGTGAATTCAGTTCTCACCATAGCTGTCAACCTCTTAGCACAAAACACCTGAACAAAGCCAATAATGGGGGAATACAGCCCCCAAACATATTCAGTGAATTCAGTTCTCACCATACCTCTCAACCTCTTAGCAAAAAACACATGGACAAAGCCAGTAATGGGGGAATACAGCCCCCAAACATATTCAGTGAATTCAGTTCTCACCATAGCTCTCAACCTTAGCACAAAAAACCTGGACGAAGCCAATAATGGGGGAATACAGTCCCAAAAATAAGGACAAATTTCAAATATCCATGTTATAAACTTAGAAAATTGCTAGAATAAAAGGTCATGTACTTTCTGAAGAATATGAAGTCTGAAATTCAAATGGCTGTTATTTTTATTTAACATTTGTTAACCAGGAAAGTCTGACTTGGAACAAAAGCCAATTTTCAGCAGAGCAGGGAGAAACACTCCAGACACGTGTTCTATCCAGCCACCAGTATATAGCAACTGGGGCATTTCACACACACACACACACACACACACACACACACACACACACACACACACACACACACACACACACACACCTCTGTAGCAGCCTGAATCCGTCCTCCCTAGCAGCCCGTGCAAGCTATACTGGTTTCCCCATGAGACGAGAGTAGGCTGGAGCCTCCAGCCTGTGGGCGATGCAGTCCTGTGTCCTTCCGGTCTGTGCAGTCATCATCGCACAGACTCCTGGGCTGCAGAGCAAAGATCCCTTTCTTCCCTATCCGGACTGCCTAACACAGAAGTCTGGAGTTCTGTGAGTACCAGGAACTCCAAGCACGCATGTGTGGAGTTCTGGGACTCGCATTTGTTTTTTTTTTTTTTTTAATTATTTTTTTTTTCTATCTACAGGTGGGGGGGGGCTACAGTCCTATAGCACGAGCCGCCCCTGAGTCCAACCAGAAGAAACCAATATACACATTAAGGAAATCAACAGGCTGTATAAGGTTTCTTAAGAAGATAATATTTCTCAGATAAAAACAAGGACTTGAAAACAGACAAAATCTAGTCCTTCAAAGTCAGCTTTTTCATCAATAATTGCTCCCACATCATGCACCTTTGACACAAACTGAAGTCTGTCACTACAACAAGTGAAAATAGGAGATGATACTGGTACTAACAATTCCCTGACAGCAACAAGAATTACCAGTGCAACAGTCTTACAGGTGTCAAGTTTACACTGATTTTTGACCATCCATGAGTGGATGCATTCCAAGAGCCCTGAGAGTTGGTCAAGATCCAGCACAGATTTTTAAGGGAAAGAGAAGTACATCAGGTGTGTCAGTGGAGTGCAACTGTAATGAAAACCTCTTGAATGTTTAATGTCTCCTGAGGGAGGCATATAAACACTGAACAATAAAGGGACTGAGAAGGAACCCTGTGGCTCACACAGTCAAGAAATGAGGTGGCACAGGAATTAATCCTGAAAAATCACCCTTTGAGCACATTTAGATAGACATGAGGTAATTCAATCCAACACAGTGCCAGAGATTCTGCAGTAGTGTTCCACCTGGTGTACATAGGCTAGAATAGTCTACTGCACCAATGCTCTTGAGAAGTCTGGCAGGAGCAAAACAAAATATCAGCACTGTTAAAGATTCCAGATAGAGCAGTCTCAGCGCTATGCCTGACATAAAAAAACAGCACTGGTAAGGATCACCGATATTACTACATCTCGGATAAAGTTCTAACTGAAGAGATACTATTTTCTCAAAACCCTTACCCATATAGGAAAGGCTCAATACAAGTCTGTAATTTGGTAACCATTTGAAATGTCAGGACCTGCTAGAGTGAATCCCAAAACTTCTCTAAGGTATGGAGATCTCAGATTTGGTATATACAAATCTAGAGGGCATTAGGGGGGGGGACTGTTGCCACACTGGGGTGCAAAAAAAGCTTAAAGGAGAAGAGCGATGTTTGAGATTCATTCTTTTGGATTTTCACTCTTTTTTTCTGTCAGCACTCAGCATTGTAAGTGTTGACATTTCAATAGGGAGCCCGATAACTGTCCAGATCATAATGGCCACATTCCTCTTTTTCTTGAAGGTAGGTCTAATCAATGCCGTCTTTAAAATTCGTGGAAATACCTCATCTCCTAAACAGGACAGGATGATCTGGTAAAGGACTGGATCCAAGACCTCCAGAAAAAGTCAGAATTAGTCTTGTAGCTTAAGGATTTAGACCACAAGTACAGATAGCCGTAGTGAAAACAATAAAGATAAAATTAGTAATGTTTTCTACCTCCAGTTATGACAAAGTCTCTGCAACAGTGTTTCTGAGCATTTGGCAAGAGCCTGATCAAATAAAGTTTTATAAAAATACCAAGCAGCAAGATTACATTCCTCCATAGATAAACTGAAGTGGTTAGGCAAGCTGGCATACACAACCTCCCCACCACATGGAAGACTGCTGTTGAGATTTCCTTGGACGTGTAATCAGATTTTGTCTAGAAGACCCCAGTTTGGTTAACTGAAAAATTATTATCCACAGCAAGACTGTCTTTGAGCAGACCAGAACACTTCCATTTACATCCCTACCTCTAACCAATCAATCTTCGTTCACAGATCTCATGGTGAACACTATGGTTTAAAAGGGACAAGATAGTCTGCCTGCACATGGTCTGAGACCAGTGTCCCATGAGGACAGCAAGGCAAAGTAATAGGTCCCAACTCACTTATCAGGAATGCAGGTATGCCATCTCTTAAGTAGGAAAAGTAATATTTAGTGTGCCAGGGGTGATGGAACTGAGCAAGCTGTAATGCACATATCTTAGGCACTGAGATTTCACCCAGGGTAGGATGACAATAAACAGAATACTCAAGTGATCAGACCGGGTGGCAGGATCCATCTCCAAGTCACTGTTACAGACATCAAATTGCTATACAAAATGCAGTGTATGTACAAAGATATAGGTAGAAGAGGTAACTTTTCAAGTAAATCTGAATCCCTACATGACAAATGGAAATGCTTTAACCAGAGCTACCAACTCCTTGTCAACCCAAATGCTATAGTTTCACCCAAAATAATCCATATGGTACAAATAAGCACAAAGGTTACATGGAAATCAGTAAATTCCTGAAAGAACATTTTATTACTACCCCTTAGTGGATGATACTAGAGAAGATACTCCTTGTTTGTTCTTAGCTCCGTGGCATACTCTAAGAGGCTGGTAAAACTAACTTTGACCTTATTTAGCTAAATGGTTGAGCAATGAAAAATTGTAACACCAAACCCTTAATGATTCCAGGCAGTGTTGTAGTACAGAAAATCCTTGGTATCCAAGTATGCTAGAACAGGGACAAAGCCATTATTATACTAGATCTCGGATCAGAAGTTGATACCAAGTCTGAAAGAATAACAGTCATGTTATGCACAGACCTGGCATTTAGTTACATAACCAGCACTGAGCCTTCAGGAGTATAGGATCTACCTGTCGGACACAGATCACATGAAGGCTTCATAGTACATCACTCATGAGAAAGAAAAGTCTTTCAAAGTGATTACATTTTTTTTTTTAAATCATCATATTGCTGATGCAACATGAGTTCAAAAGTATGAAATTACAATGAAAAGAGAAAAAGATCAATAACATTTTCTACTATAACATATATGCATTACTCATAACAGCATTTTGTGGAGATTGTCTTTACTTGTATACTTTTCAATTCCAGCCAGCCTGCTTCATCATCTACATGAGAATTATTCTGACTATATTGTTTCTATTATCATACCATGTATTTGTTATGAAATCTAATTTCTCCAACTTTTAATGATCCAGTCACTTAAGAATGTTATGTATTTTACTGTATTCAGTACTAAATTTACTGCTAGTTTAATTTTTTTTTATTTCTAACTTTTACATGAAAAAAATGTTGGCAACTCATAACATTAAATACAAAGTCTTACTATACCTCAACAACTGTACAGCTAAACAGCTGTATCTGTGAAGGCTGCCTGCCCAGCTAGCTGGAATTTTGTAAATAATTCTAGGTCATTTGTGAATAGTAATATGATTTGTATGCTTGTCCTACAAATGTAAGAAAACTGTATGTTATGTGTTGAGCTTCAAGAATTGTGTATTTATACTGGTTTGTGCTTTACATTATTATTCCATGTGAAGGCGAAGGCCGAGGTACCAGAATCCAGTAAAAGAAATAATTCTTCTTTCCAGTTTGTGCTGCTTCTTTTGTGCTGCTTCTTTTGTTTTTTGTGGAGACTTCTATTGGATTATTTTGATCCAGAAGTGTGTTTTTTCTTCTAAAATGTCACTCTTACAGAATATTATTTGGCATGCATTGTTGCCACAAATTCCTTCTATTTCTATGCAGTTTACTCCACCCTTTTACAAGGACCCCACCTGCAGTTCTATTATCCCCTTTACAGTATTCAAGTACTACAAAATGTTAATCAAAATTTACATGAAAACCGCACACAAAAACTGAAAAAAAAAATGTTTTTCAGCAAATCTCGAACGTTTCTGTATAACTAATGTCTCTGTATCAAAGTAAGTTGTTCTTTTTTTTTTTAAATTTATTATACTCCAAAATGACCTGAAAAGAGGCTGCCATGTCTAGCATCGTTTTGTTTTACAGTCAATGCCTTTACCTTCCTGATACATACATACATACATATAAATATTTCAAGCATGGGCATTAATACCCTTCCAGCCTGCCAATATACCACAACAGTTGTTCCCATAATAAGTGTCCAGGTTGTTCTTAAAAATATCTAAACTAGTGCTTGCTTTAATATAATTTGGTAGCCTGTTCTATGTATCGGCTGCTCTCTTAGAGAACCAATTAGTGCACTTCTCATTTATATAACATCTTCTACATAGGTTGTCTGATGATTTTCTGCTACTTTTTGACAACCCCAAATATTCTCAGAGGTAGTTGTCTCTAAATGCCCTATATACCTAAATAAGATCTCTTCTTAAATATCTATAAGAGACACTGTATAAGTTCAGATATTTTAGTCTTTCATAATAACTTAAATTATAACATCCATGGATGCCCTTGGTATATTTCCTCGGTACTCCTTCCAATTTATTCATGCTTGTTTTCTTATACAGTTTCCATATTGTTATTCCATACTCATGTTTGGGTCTAATGTAACTAACTAACAATGACTTCATCATTGCTGACTTTCTAGACTTTATAAATCTTTTTATACAACCTATGTTTCTAGAACTATCATTAACCAGCTGGTTGATATTATTAGAAAAACCAGAAGCTGTCTCTACCCATATACCCAGGTCCTTAAATAAATCTACAGTTTCAATCACTGTGTGCTATGTTAAATATTCACCTTTCAATCCGCGTCTCCCATATCTCACATACTTAGTTTTTGATGCATTTATCAGCATATTACTCTCCTGTACCCAAATGGTCAACTTAGTCAAGTTCTTTTACAGACAAGCCATGTCTGTAACACATGTAATCAGTTTACCCAATTTCAGGTCATATGCATACAGACGATAGAATACCTCAGATGAAAAAGATTGTATTTCTCAGACCTATCTAAACAAGTAAGGGCCAAGGACAGAGCCCTGTGGGACACACTTATTGAAACCAAGAATTTTACCCGTCCAATTGCTGTATGGTACTCACCATGTCCTTTTTGTAAGCCATGCAGCTATCCATTTTATCGAGAGTAAACCAATACCTAGTTCTTCTAATTTATTGAATAGCGTTTTGTGTATGACCCTGTCAGATGCTGAAATTAAATACATATAAATTATATCACAGCACAATTTTTCATTCATGGCTGTTATTGTATTGTAATAGAACACCATGTTACAGGTGGTAATAGGTGTATTTTTTATTTTTTTTATTTTTATTTTAACATTTGTTAACCACGAAAGTCCGACTTGGAACAAAGCCAATTTTCAGCAGAGGCCCAGGGAGAAATGCTCCAGATGCATGTCTTTGTAATATGGGAGGAAACTGGAGCACCCGGAGGAAACCCACATGAATGCAGGAAGGACATGTAGACTCCACAGAGAAGGCACCCTAGCCAAGAATCGAACCAGAGAACCTCTTGCTGTGGGGTGACAAAATGCTACTACTGCACCATTGCATCGTCCATATGCATGCTGATACATGGTTTCAAGTCCCAACCTTTCCAATTCTGACAATAACTTATTCAATATTACCTCTTCCATTATTTTCCACAAAATGAAAGTAGACTTAAGGGTCTACATGACTCTGGGTTAGTCCTACTCCCCCTTCCTTAAAGACAGGTTTAATAAGCACATCTCCAGTCTTGAGGAATCTCCCCATATTTATACAGCTTACTAAATAATAGACAGAATGGTACTATAAGCACTTACTGAAGTATTCTCAGGTCAGTATTTCTAATTCCTTCTCTTCTCTGTGCTTTGTTTGGATCCAGTTTACATAGTTCTTTTTCAATATAATCTAACGTGATTCCAGTATCTGAGGATACCTGGAAGTCACTAGAGCAAAGTATCACCCCGCCTTTGTAAAAATAAACTGTTTTGTATACGATTTTGTAAATATACCTAAACTTTATTGTGTCTGAGAATAAATTTTATAATCTGTTCACAGTTTATCAATTTGTGTGTCTTTACTCCTTCCACATCTTGGGTATCTATAAAATGGTTTCCTATTATGTTCAATATCTTTATATAAAGGTTCTTCATATTTTTCTTGATTTTGTCTCACACATTGCTTAATTTGTTTGTCCACCTTGTTTATTTCAGTTTTCAAAGTGCAGTTTGACCTCATTTCCTTTTCTAATTTTTGTCTCTTACCTTAATCTGGTATTTTGTTCATAGGTTGGTACTAGGCTATCAGCCCTAGGGCCTATACAAGCCTAGCAATAACAATTCCCTGGCTATTTCTTCCCTCAATATTTACTTCACTGGACCCCTGTCTAGGAGGGCGACTGATGTGATCCTCGGGGTGAATTTCCTATCTCCCACCCAATCATCAAGGTTCCTTTTGAAGAGGGCCAAAGAGTTGCTCTGCTTGACATGTATGGGCAGTCTATTCCAGAGTCTGGGGGAGTCTCTGGGTCAGGAACCTATCCCTCCAGCAAGTTTTGTTCATTGTGATGACAAGGTTTAGATCCCTGGAGCATGTGGCTCTGACAGACAGGAATTTCTTTAAGTGTAGCATGTCCAACAGCTCTGGGTTTGACATGGCCTTGTATGTTAAGCAGAGATCGCCCCTGAGTAGATGATATGCAACAAGAGTATAGCTGGAGTTTTTTTAGATGGTCACCATAGGGCATCTGCTTTAGGCCTGTGATTCTTTCAGGGAGGTATTTCTGGGGCCTTTCCAGTTGTTGCAGATGTCTTGAGAGGTGCATACCAAATGGGGTGTTGTATTCTATAATGGGTCTAATGAGGGGTTAGTACAGTGGGACAATGACCTCTTTTTTTCTGGATGAAAAGCCCTTAGTGATGAAGTGTACCACATAGAAGGATTTCCTGACTGTTGTGGCGATGTTGTTATCGAAGGTGAGACCACTGTCCATCTGTGTCCCTAAGTCTCTTATCACACTTTCGGTGTTTAGTGTACTGCCACCTATGTGGTAATTCACGGGTACATGATTTTTCCCAAAGGGGATAACTATACATTTCTTGGCATTGAGCCTGAGCCCATAGCTCTGGCACCAAGCATCTGTTTCTGTAAGGCCCTTTTGTAGAATATCCACATAATTTGGGGATTCAATAATGGCTCCCAGTTTGCAGTCATCTGCAAACTTTGTTACACAGAGTCCTGTAGTGTTGGCCTGTACTTCAGAGAAGTAGATGCCAAACAAGAGAGTGGTTCCAGGACTGAACCCTGAGGTACTCCACTTGTCACTTGTCTGGAGCTGGATTTGGGGTCGGCTACTTTTACAGTGTGGGTTCTGTCAGTAAGCCAGTTGGCAACCCATCAAGTAATGTAGGGATTAATGCCCAGCTTAGTAAGTTTATCTACGATTCCAAAGTGGGGGATGGTGTCGAAGGCCTTGGCGAGGTCCAGATAGGTTGTGTGGACCACCTTACCCTCGTCCACAGCTCTGGAAACTGATTCAAAGAAGTCAATCAGGTTCAGGAGACAAGATCGGCCCTTCATGAACCCAAACAGGGTGGAGTCCAGTGTTTGAAGATTGCAAGTGTATTTGTTTATAAGTTCCATGATAATACGTTCTATGGCCTTGCAGATCAGGCTCATCAGACTGATGGGGCGGTAGTTCCCAGGATCCAAGGTGGATCCCCCCTTGTGGAGTGGGAAAATTGCAATCCACGGCCACCCAATGGATATAGCTCTCACTCAAACACACACACACACACACACACACACACACACACACACACACACACACACACTTGCCAGGACTGAAATTAGAACCCCTACCTATCTAGTTACTGCTACTACAATGTTATACATTTATTGCATGTGCCACAAAGCTTCTTCTATGGAAATATATCACACTGACATTGTATGCCTAGATTCTGATGCTAAACAATTAGTTATGTACTTACCATAACGCTAGATGTATGTAGTCCATCTCGCCATATATTCTTCACCTGTGGGTTCAGAGCCGACAGTCGGCTCCGACTCGGCCTATATACTAGCTCGAAAGTCTTTGATTGGCTGACTAAGATGGTATCCCACAATACCGTGCTCCACATCCCCAGATCTAGTTTGCTGCTAACAAAAGCCATTTGTGCAATGCACACACACACACAGATCCACAGCCAAGAAGATAAGGTCCAACAAGTTGTCTAAAGGGACTAATACCAGTGTTATCAAAAGAGATCCTCCAAATTCTCCAGGCAGGGGGACGGTGGGTGGGTAATGAAGAATATATGGCGAGATGGACTACATAAATCTAGCGTTATGGTAAGTACATAACTAATTGATGTTATGTAGTCCTATCTCACCATTATTCTTCACCTGTGTGACAGCGTCCCTAGCACCTATATCCTGGGTGGCTCAATGAAAGATACTCCTGAGCACAGTGGAGCCAAAGGAAGACCTGCCCCTGGATACCACATCCAATTTGTAATGGGACACAAAGGTATGGGGAGAAGCCCATGTTGCAGCTGCGCATATATCATCCAAGGATAGTCTGGCTTGAAATGCTGTAGACGTTGACATTGCTCTTGTAGAATGTGCTCTGACTGGAAAGGGTATGTTTCTGCCTCTTGCCTGGTAAATAAAGGAGATGCAACCCGATAGCCATCTAAAAATGGTTACTTTGGACACCACTGACCCTAAGTGGTTGTCTGAGAATGGAATGAAAAGTTGATCTGATTTCCTCCATTCTTTAGTCCTGTGTAAATAAAAGCGGAGTTGCCTATGAATGTCCAACGTATGAAACTGATACTCTGCCTTGTCAGAGAAATTGGGAAAGAATACTGGCAATTCGATGGATTGATTAATATTAGACAGTGACATTACTTTGGGAAGAAAGGTAGGGTTCGGCCAGAGGGAGACCCTGTCTTTATGAAAAACCAGGTAAGGGGGCTTAGCTGACAAGGCCTGAAGCTCTGAAACCCTCCTGGCAGAAGTAATGGCTATTAGAAAGGCCGATTTCCATGTCAGAAATTTCAACTCGCAGGAAGCAGCAGGCTCAAAGGGTGCAAGAGTGAGAGCCTGCAGAACAAAATTAAGGTCCCAAGGCATAACCGGTTGAGCTACAGGGGGACGGAATAGTGTGCCTTTCATAAAGGCTTTACACAGTCTGTGCGCCATTAAGCTGGGTTCATGAGCCACATGATAATTAGAGATGGCTGCTAGTTTAACTTTTATGGTGGCTGGAGCTGACCCTTGGTAGAATAGTTGAGACAGGAATTCTAGCACAGTGTTGATGGGAGCCATGTAAGGGTCAATATTTTTAGACTGTGCCCATATCGAGAACCTTTTCCACTTACTGGAATAGATTTTCCTAGTGGCTGGTTTGTGAGAGGATGAAAGGATATGTACTACATTTGGAGAAAAATCGTGATACCTGACTATGGTCAGAAGTGGAGTAGCCAGACAGTCAGCTGGAGGGTCTCCAGGGAGGGGTGGAGCTGTTCCGACATATGTGTCAGTAAGTCCGGATGAGCGTCCAGAGTCCAAGGAGGCTCCACTGCAAACTGTTGGAGAAAGGGGAACCATAACTGTCGAGGCCAGTATGGAGCAATCAGAATCAATCTGCTTTGCAGAAATAGTGCTTTCTGAATCACCTTCGAGATGAGGGGAAAAAGAGGGAAAGCATATAGCAGACCCGAGGGCCAAATGTGTGCAAGAGCATCCCTTGGATATCCCCCCAATGGAGGTATCAGTGAGAAGAATGCATGGCATTTCGCATTGAGAGGGCTGGCAAATAGGTTGCAGCAAAGCTGACCCCATTTGTTGAATATGCTGTCCGCCACCTGGCAGTTCAGGGACCGCTCATAGGGCAGAAGGATAGCCCTGCTTAACTTGTCTGCTATCACATTGGTTTTCCCCGGAATGTGCATTGCTATCAAGGTCCTGTGGGAAGCTATCACCCAATTCCACACTCTCATAGCCTCCCTGCATAGTGGATATGATCAGGCTCCCCCTTGTTTATTGAGATACCACACTACGGACATGTTGTCTGAGTGTATTGCAATCGTCCCAGTTGGAAGGACATGTAGTGCCTGCAATGCTAGGAGCACTGCCCTCATCTCCAGGACATTTACGTGCAAATTCATCTCGTGTTCCTGCCACGTACCTTGGACCAACCTGCCAAGATAATGCCCCCCCCCACCCTATCCAGGAGGTGTCCGTGGTCACTGCGGCTACCGGGTTGGGTGAAGAGAACCATTTCCCTACTACTAGGTTGTCGGTGCACAGCCACCAACTCAGATCCTGTCTGCATATGTTTGGGATCAAGATGGGATGAGATAGAGGCAAACTCTGAAAGGACCACTGAGCAAACAGGAGCCACTGTAATATGCGCATGTGTAGCCTCGCTTATGGAACCATCATGATAGTGGATGCCATCGTGCCTAGTAGCTGCAGCACTAGCCTTGCCCTTATGCATGTCAAAGGTATCATCTTCTGAACCTGCCTTTGTAACCTTGTGATCCTTTCCATAGGCAGAAACGCTCTCATCCAAATAGTATCCAACTCTGTTCCTATAAATAAGACACGCTGTGAGGGTAGCAAGGCAGATTTTTTCCAGTTTATTGTGATGCCTAGCTGATGGAAAATGCTGATGGTATAGTTTCTGTATTGACAAAGTAGATGCTTGGTGGGGGCGGCTAGGAGCCAGTCGTCCAGGTAAGGAAACATCTGGAATCCTAGATGCCTCAAGTGAGCCGTCACCACTGCCATGCATTTGGTAAACACCCTGGGTGCTGTGGTGAGACCAAAGGGCAGGGCTCAAAACTGGAAGTGTCTGGCTCCCAGCCAGAAGCGTAGATGACTCCAGGATGCTTTGTCCATTTTTATGTGGTAATAGGCATCCTTCAGGTCGATGGAGCACATCCATACTTCCTTTGCCAACATCGGAAGAACTGATTGTAGTGTGACCATTCGGAACTTGGACTTGCGAACATAATGGTTTAGTCGGCTGAGATCCAGAATGGGTCTCAGGTCCCCCGTGCTTTTCGGCACCAAAAAGAATCTTGAGTAGGTCCCTAATCCGATCTGGTCTGGGGGGGACTAGCTGGATGACTCCTTTTTCTAGCAGCTGAGAGACCTCTGATGTTGCTTGGTCCCTTTGACCGGGTGTTGGGTCTGGGATCCTTTTGGGGGTAGGGGGAAAGGAGTGAAATGGAATGGTGTAACCTCCGGCGATTATCCCTAAAACCCATCTGTCCTGGGTTATTCTTGCCCAGGCTTCCGGATAATGGGAAATCCGACCCCCGACTGGCTCCGGAGAAGCGCAGCCAGGCACACCCTCAAGAGTGAGAGTATGGGGAACTGTGGAAAGAATCCCGGTCCCCCAAGTTGCGGGGGCCCCCTCTGCCACTGGGGTGGCGTCTTCCAGTGTATGACCCCCCCCTCTGCCTCGAGGGGGGGTCCTCACCTTGTGCGTCAGGAAACGACCTCTGTGATTTTCTGAACCACATCTTTCCCCCCCCGCTGAGCCTTGGGATAAGGTCTCGACGGTAGGTTAAAACGGACTCCCATGGCAGACAAGGTCTTACCCTCTTGTTCGCACCTGGTGAGCGTGTCTTTTACTTTGGTCCCAAACAAGGAGGAACCATCGAAAGGGGCATCAGTAATGGAAGACTTAAAGGCCTCCGCAAAGTCACACAGGCGTAGCCAGGCCTGCCTCCTGAGGGCCACTCCTGAACTGGCCACCCTGCTCGCTCCCTCGGCCATGTACGAGATTAGTCACATGGACAAGTTCACAATAGAATTAAGGGTGGAAAGCTGAGTATTGACTGTTTGAGCCACTTTATCTCAGGAACATTACCCCTGAGAGTATCTCCTACCTCCTTAAGGAGATCTCTTTGGAGCCGCATGAAATGAGTCAAATAATTCAGCGACCGCAGGGTATAGGTCGCTGAAGAAAGGGTACACTTCCCGTAGTGGTCCATCATCTTGGACTCCTTGTTTGGGGGATGAACCGTAGAGAAAGATTCTGCAACTTCCTTCTGTGTGGCGGCCGCCACCACCATAGCATCTACTGGGGTTCCTTTTGTCAGAAATTCCTTCCCTTGGGGGGGGGGGCAGACAAGAATTTGTTCAGCCGTCGAGGGACAGGCTCCACTGAGTCAGGGGTCTCCCACACCCTTCGACAAATTAAGTCTAGGAGCTCATCGAAGTGTGGAGATACCCAGGAGGTGGAAGGCTGGGCGCCAAAACCCTTAAGGAATACTGACTCCTCCTCAGAGGGGATTTTGGAAAGCCAGTCTCCTCTTTGTTTCAAAATCTCCAGTATTTCAGAAAACGAAACATCCGCAGATGAAGACTTGGGGGATCCCTCTGACTCCTTGAGGTCAGTATCTGAAGTGAGGGACTCATCTTGGGAGTCTATATGCTTCCTCTTACAAGATTTCTTTCTGGGGGGTTCCTCAGGCACAGAGTCTGAGGGTTCCTCAGAAAGAAGGGGACCGCTCAAGGGGGTGTCCTTAGGCCTTTACGCCCTGCTGTCCAATGATAGAGGAGTGTCAGAAGCTCTCGCCAGTGCAGTAGGGGAAGGGAGAACCGATCCGAGGGAGGTAGCTGAACCAGCCAGCATGCTCCGCATTGCCTCGAAGGCAGGGCCCCATGAGTCTGAGGACTGACCGCCCTCTAGGGCCATGACCAGGGCCGGAGTCCCCCCTGCCGATGTGCCCAGAGGAAGGCTCGGCACCGACCTGTGCTCCGAGTCATCCCCCTCGGCGCTGACAGAAGAGACTCGAGTCCCGGACCCTGTGGACGGAGCTGACAGGGTCTGAGCCGAAGTCGGTACCGAGAATCCCAGTTGGGGTATCGGAGCAGACACAGGAACATCCCTCGGAGCAGAGCTCACCAGCTCCGAGGACAATGATGCGCTCGGAGGAATAGCAGGTACCACTAACAGGGCTGGCTCCAGAACCGACTGGGTCGGAGCCGAGAAGAGTTTAGCCAACACTGGCGATTCCAGGAGCTACTGCACCACCCTATCCACATCCAGATCTGAAAGCCTGGAGGATTTGGAGGAAACCGATGGAGAAGCAGACCTCTTATCTGGAGTGACTTGTCAAACTTGGAGACTGGCTCCGAATTGTTTCCAAAATTATCGGAGCGGTCGAAGGTTCAGTCAAAACAGTGACTTCCTGCAGCTCCAAGATCAGTGGAGCCGAGAAAGCAGATTCCACAACCAAAATCTTAGAGGGCAGCTCCGAGACAAAAGATGGAGCCGGCGATCTCTTTTTGGACTTAGAAGCTTTAGACTACGACTCGGAGCTGGGAGTCGAAGCTAATTTTTCCCTTGAAGGATGGTTTTAATAGACCCTTTAGTATCAACTTATTTTTCCTTTCTTGGAGCACCCGAGGACTAACAGAGTGACAAAAACTGCAAGACTCCTGAAGGTGGATGGCTCCAAGACAATAAACACAGACGGAATGTCCATCTGTAATAGACATTTTATATGCACATTTCAAACACTTTTTAAAGCCGGAAGGCTTATGTTCTTTTTGCTCTTTAGACATAGAAACTAAGCACAAAACTCCAACTTTCTCATAACCGAGAAGAAAAAGGCGGGAAGCGAGCGCCTACTATAACAGACAGTCACTGACTAGACACAACAATAAGAGACCTCTAATTAAAAATGGTCTCCACACAAGAGAACACAACAAAGTCCGACGAACAATCACAAGGGAGGACTAGGTCCTCTAAATCAAACAGGCCTAGCCCAAGGAAAGGGATACCACAAAAAACGCACAAGCACACACAAGAGAACCAGAAATGCCAGCAATCGCTCTCACAAAAATCTAATCAAATATTAACAATATCAGATGATATCTCAAGAAATTTTCCAAGAAAAAAAGTTTTCAAAAGGTACTTAGCCAAGCCAAGTCGAGACCACGTCCGAGCTCTACAAGCGGCAAACGAGATCTGGGGATGTGGAGCACGGTATTGTGGGATACCATCTTAGCCAGCCAATCAAAGACTTTGGAGCTAGTATATAGGCCGAGTCGGAGCCGACTGTCAGCTCTGAACCCACAGGTGAAGAATAATGGCGAGATAGGACTACATAACATCATTTTTTTTTGCTTTCAAACAATTTCTATTTCAAAACTTTCCACATTCCTTCTGCAGTTTCTCCACTGAATGCACCACTCCAATTAGTTTTACATAGTGACTGCTTTGCTTCCATATAATCTGTAATTAATATTCTGTGTATTAGTTTAGATTTCAGTTTGGCAAAATTATCTAGCAACAAAGTAATCTTTATAACCCCCATGATCACTGCACATCAACAATGGTAAAACTTGACATGAAGTAACAGTGATTTATTTAGGAAAACAATGTCTAGTATGTTCCTTTCCCTGGTAGGCTTTTTACAATTTGAAGCAATTGTTGTTCCTGAACATATGTTGTGAATAATTTCCTTATTAATGTTGCTGAATCAATAGTATCTAGTGTGCTTCTAGTAAATTTAAGTCCCCAGTCACTATTATTCTTCCATCCTGTGTTTCATGCAAGGAATGTATGAATTTCTCTAGTCATTAGCACTTGGTGGGCTGTACACTGCAACAACTGTTATATGTTCTAGGCTAGGGCTGTCTTTACTGCCACAGCTAACACCAATACTACAGATTGTGTATCACTGAATAGATAATAATCATGGGTCTCAAAACTATCTTTAATCCCTATCATAATACTGCTACCTGATTTTTTGTTAGAATGTCAGTTACAGTAAAACATTTATGTGCTGGCAGAGCTGGTTTCTAGTCATTGTTCTTTGACCATGTTTCACAAACAATATCATCATCAAGCTTGTGGGAATGTAGCAAATTTTCCAATAAAAAAACTTTATTATTAATATTCCTAGCATTAACAACCATCAGAGATGCATCAAATGTTGCTGTGAACTGTTAAATTTTCAACCTGACAAAAATCCCACATCGTGTTGCCAAGTATTGCAAAATATCATCTTCAAAAATTCTCTTCTCTGATCTTGACAAATGCATACCATCCTGTCTGAACACATGTGTACTCAAAATTAGACTAGGATGCTCTGCACATTTCCATTTTTTTTAAACAGGATTTTTTTCCAAGTAGGTATTCCCCTCAAAATTCTTTTCATTCACAGTGACCTGACTCTCCTTCCTATATGTGATTTGTGAAAAATATGTCCTGACACCAGTACAAGCTATATTATCTAAGAGGGCTGCAAGTTAACTACTAATAGTCAGAAAGACCTTGCAGATGAGATCATTTGTACTGGCATGAGTAAAAACAGATCCGCATTTCCCTTACATCAAAGCATTCCAAGGCTCGTTACGTATCCTCTATTTTTGCTCCTGGCAAGCATAACACTATTTGATGTTAATTCACTTCTCTGCAAATTTAATTATCAGTTCCACTAATAACTGATTCTCCAATTACAAAAATATCTTTTTTTGACTAGATCTAAAGAACCTTCATCTAATTCAGTAATATCTGCTCTATCAACTGTTACACAGAAATGATCCTCATCACCATTATTCATGTTAATCCCATTGTTTTTCACTGCATATTACATTTGCAATTATAAAATTCACATCCAGCTGGCTTTGTACATCCACATCTTGAGCCATGTTGCCAACGTCTGTCTTACTCATCTTTTATCTTACAGTAATGTTCTTCAATCCTTCCACATTCAGTTTTGATTTCTTTCTTTTCACCTGTCCTTGTCTCTTTATCTACCTTATCTTTTAGAAAAATTCTGCTTTTTTCTATAGACTGAAAGTTTTCCTGACAGAAAAATGTTAGCATTCCCTGTATTCTGTGTGCCCTTATTAGTATGTATTCTCTTTACTTTTCAGACATTTATCAGTTTCTATTTCTTCCATGTTATTTACTGTAAACATCTTCATTTCTTTCTTTTTTATTTCTTTCTTAACACTCTGAATCCTCAGTAGTATCCAAAATTCCAAAGTTGTCAAGGATATCATCTTGTTTCAAAGGTGTTGAATGATCTTTACATACAATAGACATAACCTTTCCTACATGTGTTCTGTTTGCTCTTTGTCTAACATTATTTATCTCACCAATCTAGTCATTAATATATGTAATAAAATTCTCCAAGATGTGCCAATTGTACAAGTGCAATCATCATCAGTAAGTCTAAATTTACTACTAATCATGGTAAACAAATCATCCAACTTTTGACATGAGGAGCACAGATCACAAGTGTTATCAGGTGTTACCTTTAAATATACATAGCATTTATTACACTGTACAAGATATTTGTGCTGTAGCAAATCATTAATGGCATACGCATTTAAGGAGTCCATATTCAGCCTTAAATGAATGAAAAATTATTTATTTTATTTATTTATTTATTTTACATTTTATTTTACATTTGTTGACTGGGCTAGTTTAACTGGATATATGTCCATTTTCAGTAGAGGCCCGGGGAGAAAAGCTCCAAACTAACCACGGTAATAACAAAAGTTAAAGATTACATTAAAAATAAACTAACAAAATAGTAAGTAACTAGGTAGTAGTTTACAATAAAATAGTAAATAGCAGTTATGTCAAATACGTTGTATTGCACATAAAATGACAAAGAACAGAATTTAAGACATGATCTTCAGAAGAGTAAAATACTTAAAATGTTACAGTAGTTTTACAGTTCACTCTTTCATTCATGCTAAACAATAGTGTCTAGTTTTAAGTAGAAACTGGGAAGTGGTAGAACAAGGGTGAAATTCTAGTCAGGGTTACTGCAAGGGCATAACCAGTGTGTTCTAAGGAATAATTTGAGTTTTTGTTTGAAGAGGGGTAGGGAATGAAGTAATGTAAGTTCACAAGGTAGAAGGTTCCAGTTTTTGCCAGCTGTGTTTGAAAATAGAGAGTCAACTGCCATGTTGTTGGACTTGTTTATGCTAACTAATAGTTTATTTGAAGAGTGTAAGGTATTGAGATTTTTATAGGGGATTATGAGGTTAGAGAGTATTGGAGTTTTGTTTGGATCATTGAGGACCTTATGGGCTATGGTAAGTTGGTTAAATTGAAGCTGATTCTGTAGTTCAAGCCAACCAAGTTGTTTTAGACTGTGACAGTGATGGGTTCTGAAGGGGTTTCCAGTGGCAAATCGGGCAATGTTATTATAGGAGCTAGCTAGTTTGAGCAGGTTGCTTTTAGTTAGGTTTGTGAAAATTGGTGAGGCATAGAACAGTATACAGATTAGAAGTGAGTGGGCAATAGTGGTTCTAGTTGTAGAGGTAAGGAAGGGTCTAATCCTATATAGAGAGCCCATTCATCTGTTAACTTTATTATAGTGTTGTTAATGTTAAAATGGCTCGCAAGGGCAGTTAGCCTAGTACTAATCTATAAAGGTCTATACACACTGAGCAGAGTGGATAAGAGTTGTTCACCGCAGGTGTTAGCCGAGATATATAAGTATCCTGTTTTTTTCGATTATTTATACAGATTATTGTTTTTAACAATTAATATATAGCACTTTTATTGTCTGCTTTTTAGTCTTCGAGTGTATTTTATTGCTATTAACTAATCTGCACAAGTAACTGATTTGTCTGCAGTCAAAAGCATTCTGTATCTTTACAAATCTTTATCTGTTTGTGCTTTCTCTAGTGCTACTGTCTGTAGGCTATTGCCCCCCCTCCCCTCCCAGTTGGTGTCTTGCTCTTATACTTGGTGGCTTTGCAGTTGCCCGCCCCTACTGTAAATCTGATCTGTGACACTCCTCCCAGTCTAGTGTCATTAGCTCATTGCCTTAATATTGCTACAACTCAAGTGCTCTAGGTTGCACTGCATCTGAAGTGTTTGTGTGTTTTAGCTGCTTTTCTGCATATATAGACTTCCCTGTTTCTTTATTGCTGATCTCTGGGCTGTGTCATAGTTCCTGTGTTGCCCATATCCTTATTTGGATAGGAGGAAGCTTCTTTGCTCACCAGTGAGAGTGGGGAGCTCTGAGCAGCCTATCTGTCCCTTGAGGAGTGGTTCCAGCCCAGTGACCTGTAGATTATTGGCCGTTTTGGGCCATTTCCTATCTCTTTCTAACCCCTTGCTTTAAAGCCAGCTTTAGCGCACTTCTGCGCTTGTAATTTAAAGTTTGTCCTGTTTGTTGCATTTACCTGTTGAGGCTACACACTCAAGTGCGCTAGCCTGTGTTACATATTTATTGCATTTCTCTGCTGTTTGTTGCAAAAAAGAAAAAGAAAAAAAAAATGATCCTTGTTTCCTATCTTTCCTGACCTAGAGTAGTCCAAATACAGGCTTTGTTCACCAGTGGCAGTGGGGAGCTTAGGGCAGCCTATCTATCCCTGGAGGAGTGTTCCCAGCACAAGAATCTGGTAGTCTATTGGCCGTTTTGGGCCAATTTCTAGCTCTTTCAAGTCCCCCTGTATAAAACCCACTTTGGCGCGGTTTGTGCGCTTGTTACTACTCAGCCAAGCTCCTCATGGTCCTGCAGAGTGGTGCCAGCAGCAGAGAGGCTAAAAGAGCGACTGCTAACCTGATAAGTGTTTTTTTCCTGCTACTACCTGAGCGACTGTCTGATCTAGCTAAACTGCAAGTATTTCTGCTTCTTGAACTGTTTTAAACTGTTTAAAGTTGTTTTTGCACCTGCACTTTTAAAGTTTGCCCTGTTTGTTGCATTTACCTGTTGAGGCTACACACTCAAGTGCGCTAGCCTGTGTTACATATTTATTGCACTTTCCTGCTATTTGTTGCAAAAAAGAAAAAAAAAATAAACAAAAAAATTATCCTTGTTTCCCATCTTTCCTGACCTAGAGTAGTCCAAATACAAGCTTTGCTGTATTCTGGACTTTTGGAAAGTTCCTGTGTTGCCCATTTCCTTTCTTGGATAAAGGGAGGATTCTTTGTTCACCAGTGGCAGTGGGGAGCTTGGAGCAGCCTATCTATCCCTGGAGGAGTGTTCCCAGCACAAGAATCTGGTAGTCTATTGGCCGCTTTGGGCCAATTTCTAGCTCTTTCAAGTCCCCCTGTATAAAACCCGCTTTAGCGCAGCTTTGCGAGATTTTGCGCACAGCGCATCGGGCAGCGCCGCTTAATTGGGTTTAAACCATTTTTGGCTCCACAAAGTCTGCTATTTACTTTTTTCCTTAGAACTGATCTAGTTCTCATAATAAACACCCTATTCCCACTCTAAAGCCTGGCACTTGCTCACTAAAGCAATTATATAAGTCAGCACTAAAAAATTAAAAGCACTGCACCCTCACAAACTCCCCTTGAGTACTTTGTTCCCCATTGGCCCTTTTTTTCAATTATAAAGGAATTCCCAATACTATTCTAGCATGTCCAAAAGTCAATTGTCAATCTCCTCCCCGGTCCAGCTGGTGAATCTGGGAATCTTGAGGCAATGTTACAACTGCCTCATGTACACAGACAACCCTCTCCTCCTCCCAACAAATTCCAACACATGTGAGAGATGCAACCATATAGCCAAACTGGAGGCTAAGCTCTCTCAACTCAGTACTGGCGTAACCAGTCAGGAGGAGAAGGAAACCACACTCACTACAATTTCAGTCTCACATAGACCTACCACGACAGCAAATCAAACACATAAACACAAAAAAACATACTCAGAGGCTCTAAATAAAAATCTGCCTAAGCAGCTGAGACCTCCAAAGCAGACACCCAAGCAACCGCTACCCCAAAACAAAACACATACAACACATAGCTCACAAAGCCAGTGTGCCGAACAGTCACAGCCCTTAAGGTTAAACAACATACCTGATACACTTGTAATAGGTGACTCTATCATCAGGCACACTGACGTCCCGCTCACCAGGCTGAACAAGGAGAAGGTCACGGTGAGCTTCCTGTTGGGTGCTAGGATCCGCCACATAACACAAGCACTCAGGTCACTCCAAGGCAAGTACAAATATGACTCAGTATTTGTCCATGCTGGTGTGAATGACCTGAGATGTACCTCCCTGGACTACATGAAAAGAGACATAGAGGAGCTCTCTGAGCATGTAGCCCAGGCCGGTATGACCCTGACCTTGAGTAGCATCTTACCCTCACCAAGAATGATGTCACAATATGAAGACAAGATGATCAATTTCAACAATTGGCTTAAGTATTGGTGTCATTCAAAGGGGATCCAATGCCTGTCTGCCTAGGATGACATGCTCGACAAGCCACGATGCTTCGCTAGGGACGGCTTGCACCTGTCACCCCTGGGCTTTCGGATATTGGCAAAGACTCTTGCCAACCCCATAGTGCCTTTTTTAGGCAAGGCTCAAAAGACAAACCCACCTCCATAGGTATCACAAGGGATAAGAAACTAAGAGTAATGCTACTCAACGCCAGAAGTCTAAACCTCAAGATGCACGCACTCAAAACTCTCCTTAGCATGGAGAACATTGATATCTGTGCAGTAATAGAAACCTGGTTCAAGGGTCCCGAGAGCACCCCAGCACTACCAGGTTATACTTCATACCATGTTTTCGTCCCCAAAACTTGGACCGAACCACAAAAGGAGGGGGAGTATCAATATTCGTCAAAGATACCCACACCTCCAGGTTGGTGGCACAGCACGAAGCATCAGAGACTATCCATGTGCAACTAACAGTGGGTAAAACTGCCTTCCAGTTTATAGCCTGCTACAGACCACCCTCCCAAACCCAGGAACCCCACTCAGCCTTCCTGAGAACACTGGAAAATATGAAGGTCTCTCCAAACACCATTATATTGGGCGACTTCAACTACCCTAACATAGACTGGGAGCATTACTCTAGCTCCAACACCCTAGCCCAACGGTTCCTAGAATTTATAAACTCAAATGCTATGGAACAACTTGTTGCCACTCCCACAAGAGGGGAAAACATACTGGACCTGATCATCACCAACATGGGGACTCTATGCTCCAGACCAGAAGTGTATCCCTCACTGGTAAGATCAGAACATAAACTAATCTCACTAGATATTCACATCCCGACCCCAGCCCCTGCCCAGAAAACCACAGTGAAAAACTTCTCTAAAGCAAATTTCACACTCCTCAAAACCGAGGTGGTATCCTTCAAAGCCCCCGGGCCTGTGGAAAATACAGCCCAGATCGCAGAATCCTTTATAAACCCATTCTATGAACACCTTCAGGAATGCATGGATCATGCAATCCCAAATAAAACCAAGACCCAATCCTCCAAAGTTAGGCGTCCTGTCTGGTGGACCCCAGCCATAAACAAACTATACAATAGAAGGAGGAAGCTACTACATGATAGAGCAAAATCCCAAAAAGGGAAGGCATCCCTGATCAGTATTAGCAAAAAACTACGGGCACTCATAAAATCGTCTAAGGCCAGCTTCGAGAGAAAAATTGCACAGGACACTAAGGATAATCACAAGGCTTTCTTTAGTTATGTTAGGAACCTGGGTGGGAATTCCCAGATATGCTCAGAATCAGTCCAAAATGACAAAAAATACACCAAACCCACAGACATTGCCAACATCCTAGCTGACAGGTTCAGTGCAAACTTCTCCCCCCTTTCCCCACCAAAAGGGCAAATATCTATCCCAGCAGAGTGCTGCCCCCCTGACATCTCAGATGCTCAGATAAGAGCCGCCCTCTCCAAAGCAAAAAACACAGCATCAATGGAACCAGACAGTGTCCCGGGCTGCATCCTACATGAACTCCAGGAAGAACTAAACCCAAACATAAAACTACTGTTCAATCTCAGCCTTACTACAGGATATGTACCCAAAGAGTGACGTACAGCAACAGTGGTCCCTCTCCACAAAGGTGGTGCCTCAATGGATCCTGGAAACTATCGCCCCACAAGCTTGACTAGCTTGGTCTGCAAAGCTATGAAAAGAATCATCATGGACCTCATAAATAAAGATATTGGGGACCTACAGACACTGGATCCTACCCAGTTCGGCTTTGTTAAGGGCAGATCCTGCCTCTTAAACCTGGTTGATTTCTTTGAAACAGTCACCAAGGCCATTGACGAGGGGAAGGTGGTCCACACAGCCTACCTGGACCTTGCAAAAGCCTTCGATACAATACCCCACTCGGGCATTATAGATAAGCTCACCAGCTTAAATATAAACACCTATGTCACTAGATGGGTTGCAAACTGGCTCAAGGACAGAACCCACATGGTTAGAATTGCTGGAGCCATGTCAGACTCCAAACCAGTTACAAGTGGCATCCCACAAGGCTCAGTCCTGGGACCTCTCTTGTTTGGTATATATTTCTCGGCGGTACAGGCTAACACGGAAGGGCTGTGGCTGACCAAGTTCGCAGATTACTGCAAACTGGGTGCCATAATCGACTCTACAGCCGACACAAGCATCCTACAAAAGGGCCTCATAGAAACAGACAACTGTACCAGAGCCACGGCCTCAAGCTAAACGCCAAAAAGTGTATAGTCATCCCCCTTGGCAAAAACAAAGAGCCCGCAAATTACCACATAGGTGGTAATCCATTAAGTACAGAAGAAGTAATTAGGGACCTGGGGACCCAAGTTGATAACAATCTCTCATTTGACAACCACGTGGTCAAAGTGGTTAGAAAAACATTTTATATAGCCCACCTAATCATGAAGGGATTCACATCTTGATCAGGGGAGGTCATCGTGCCACTTTACTCATCCCTCATCAGGCCCATAATTGAGTACAATGTCCGTTTTGGGATGTACCTTACCACACACCTGCAGCAACTGGAAAGACCCCAAAAGTACCTCACCAAGAGGATCAAAGGGCTCAAACAGATGCCATACGCTGCCCGGTTAAAGAAACTCCAGCTCTACTCAGTGGCATACCGCCTGCTCAGAGGCAATCTGTGCCTGACGTATAAAGCCATGTCCAACCCGGAATTAATGGACATGCTGCACCTCAGAAAATCCAAATCCCATCGAGCTATGCGCTCGAGAGACTTGAACCTCAGCACTGAAATAAATAGGACATGCTGGAGGGACAGATTCATAACTCAGAGGCTCCCTTCACTCTGGAATAAAATCCCATTCCAGGTTAGGCAGAGTCCCTCATTGACTCTCTTCAAGAGGAATCTTGATAAGTGGATGGGAGATAGCAGGTTTACCCCGGGTATCACTTCTGTGTCACTGTTAGACAGAGGCACAGTATACTAACCTCGAAAAAGGGCATAGCAAAATTCATTTAAAATGGGTGGCGAAAGCCAAACACACTCTGGCTAGGCTTATAAATGCCCTAGGGCAGATAGCCTAGTATGAACCTATGAACCTATGTAAGAGTCGAAATTAAGGTTGTTATCTATTGTAATTCCAAGGAGTTTGGTGATGGAGTCAGGAGAAATGAGGATACCATTATTAGAGATGACTGAGAAGTCGAATGGTGTGGACTTATGGGTAGGAGTAAAGAGTAGGAGGTTTGTTTTTTTGGATTCAAGAGGAGACAATGCTCTAAAAACCATGACTCTACTGTGTTAAACACCTTCTGAGTTATGGATTGTAGTTCAGAAGAAGATTTGGCTGTGCAAATGAGTGTAGAATCGTCTGCATATTGTATGCAGGTAGCTTGTGGAATAGCTAAATGCAGATCATTTATAAATACAGAGAAAAGTAGAGGGCCTAGAATTGAGCCCTGGGGGACACCCAAGGTGAATGGCAGGAGGGATGATAGATTATTCTCCCAGAGCACTGCTTGCTGCCTATTGCTGAGGTAGGAAGTGAACCATTGTACTGCTAGTGAGTCAAATGAAATAGATTTTAGAATATTTATAAGCAAAGGGTGGTTAACCATGACGAAAGCTTTTGAAAGTTCAATAAAGAGAGCTGAAGAGAGAATATTATTATTACAGTTTCTGTTAATAGAATCAGTGAGGGAAAGAAGGGCAGCAGTGGTGCTATGGAATGGCCTAAAACCATGCTGGGTATTGGCTAGTAAGTTATGGTGAATTAAATGGTTAAGTAGCTGGAGATGAATGCATCTTTCCATGATTTTAGCTAAAGGAGATAGTAGAGCTATAGGTAGGTAGTTGGAGTATTCATTAGAGTTCCCCCTTTATGTAGGGGAATAATGTGAGAAATTTTCCATAAGGCTGGGATGGTTCCTTCCTTTATGGTTCTGTTTATAAGAATAGATATGGGATAGGCTACAGATGTGGCTGCTTTTTGCAAATATTCAGCTGGGATCTGGTCAGCAGAAGGAGTACAAGGCTTCAGTTTTTGGATGAGTTTGTAAATAAAATTAGTGGAGATGGGTTGTAATTTGAAATTGGGAATAAGGCTATTATTGGGGATAGGAAAGCTAGAGTTATCAAGGGATAGTTGGCTGGCCAGGGATTGTAAGGCCTCAGTAAAGAAGGTATTAAAGATGTTAGCGGTTTCGATTGGGGTCTTGAGATTAGTGTCTGTTGGGCTTGGTGTGCTGGAGTGACCAGCATTTAGGAGTCTATTGATACTTGCCCAGAATTTCTGTGGATTATTTTGCTGTGTTTGCTGCATTTTACAGTAACAGTTTTTTTATCTGAGAGTATTGCTTTTTTTGTCAAATTTCTCAGTTGTTTAAATACTTTTTGATCTGCTGTAAGTTTAGTACTTCGCCACCTATTCCAGGTTTTGTTTCTGAGTAGGATTTTTTGCCTGTTTTCTTTAGAGAGCCAAGGAGCTGGTTTTGATCTAATTTTGATGGTACGCTTAGGTGCATGGTGGTCTATGATAGTTAAGATTTAGAGTTGAACTATTTGACAGCCTCTTCAAGTGGTAGGGCTTTTAGGGGAGACCAATTACAAACAGTAATTTCACTTTGGAATAGTTGTATGTTAAAATGTTTGTTGCTCCGAATTGTCCGAAATATTGTGGGTTGGGCAATATCAATCTTTTCCCTGATTATGTAGGTCAGTGAGTGGTCACTTACATCATCAGGGAAGGTCCCTACCTTATAAGTTTGTTGAAAGTTGTTTATAAGAATCCAGACTAAGGTAGTCTCTTTTTTATTTGGTTTGTTAATTCTAGTGGGGGAGGTAATGGTTTGAGAGAAGCCATGAAGGTTAATATGGGAAGTAGGATGGTCAGTATTGATCCTCTTCCAATCAATATTTAAGTCACCTAGGATTATAGTTTTTTGAGGGAAGGATGATGCGACCCAGCAAAGTATATTCTCTAGTGTAGTGATGTTGTTCCCAGGAGGTAAATAGATACAGATAATATTTATGGATTTATTAGAATTGATCTGTATTTTGGAGATGAGTATTTCAGCATTATTTTCCATAGGATGGTTGTAGGGTGAAGAGGTGACGATTAGGCCTTCTTTGAATAGAATTACTACTCTCCCACCCTTTCTTTTCTTACGATCACATCTCAATATATTATAGCCAGGAGGTGTGATTTCATTATCATGGGTTCCAGGTTTTAACCATGTTTCTGTCAAACAAAGGATGTCAAAGGAGTATACATCCAGGAGAGCATGGAGGTGGGCCACTTTATTATTTAAGCTAAGGATATTGAGATGAGCTATTAGGAGTGAGTTGGGAGGTTTGGTAGGGGAGAGTGGGGTAGTAGGATTGGGAGTATGAGAGTTAGTGGTAAGGACATTGGCTGGTCTGGATTAGGGTGGATATCTCCATCTTCTAAGGATAGTCTTGTCAGTCTAAGTAAAGGATTATGTGCTTTACTGATTAGATATTGAACTTTCCTGGTTATTATGTTATTTATATTTAATGTGGAACAGTCTGTGGTACTTTGACAGAAGGTAGCTTGGTGTGGAAGGTATATTTATATGCTGGTGAGAGGTAGTGAGAGATTGTATGGTTGTTTGTTTATAATGATAGTGAGGTTGAGAAAGATTTAGATGTGTTAATGAGGTTAAGAGATAAGATGAGGTGAGAACAATTATAAGTGTGTCTATGAGAAGTATTTTGGTAGGAGTATATTTAGCTAATGTGGGCATGATGATTAGTCTGATAATGGAAGCTAACAAATAGGTAGGACTGATAAAAGTGAAGTAAAGATACAAGAGTAGGTTGTGTTACTTTAAGGAGAGGGAGCTTATGATTGGATATGTGAAGGAAGGGTGTGGTATAAAAGTTTAGGTTGGTAGATCAATTTGATTTCTTGGTTTGGGAAGGAGGGTGTGGCTAAGAGGTATAAGTCTAGGACCTCTGGGGGTGGGTGAGAATTGGGGGTAGGGTAGGGTAGCGGAGTGCGCCCGTAGGGCGAACGGAGCGGGTAGAGACAAGAGAAGGAAGAAGTATAAGAAGAAGAATCAATCAGTGAAAGAAGCTTTTAAGAAAGGTAAGTAACGTTGTAGGTAAGAGGAGAGATTGGGCACAGTGGAAGGATGGATAGTATGAGGATAGGTTGGTGCTGAGTGTAGAGGATTTGAGGATAAAATGTGGGATAATAAGTAATGGCACAAGGCTGAAGATGGAAGTAAGAAAATATGAAAGAGCTTTACAGCTGGCTAAAAGCTGAAGGTAGTAGTAAGAAGATTAAAAGTGAGTTAAGATAGTGGCAAGACTAGGGAAAAATCAAGGAAATTTTGTCATGTTATGGTAAGGGACAGTGGGATAGATAGAGGGAGTAGAACCGGGTAAGGGTGCCACCTAGTGGACAAAACCAGTGTTGCAGTAGAAGATAGTAAGAAGGAGAGGTCTGTTCCACGGTAAAAAGGTGAGACTAGAATTAGAATGAGCTTTAAAAAGGTCCGAGAAGGGTGTACAGGCTAATGGGTAAGCTGCTGACTGTCCTGTCTTAGAAGCGACCTTTCAACTACCTACCAAATATAACACCTCTTTAGTTAACTGCTAGGTTTAAGAAAACCACATACTTTCTTGCTTCTTTAAACTTTTGGGAGCAAGGATGGAAGACCCTGAGATGCTTGCTTCTTTTAACTTTTGGGACCAAGGATGGGAGACTCTGAGATATAACAGCAGGTTGGAGTGGGTCCCTTGTCGTCAGGCGTGAGGAGTCAGTTTCCTGGACAGGATATGGGCAAAGACAGTTGGGTATTTCTTGCTTCTTTAAACATTTGGGAGCAAGGATGGGAGACCCTGAGATGCTTGCTTCTTTAAACATTTGGGACCAAGGATGGGAGACCCTGAGATGTAACAGCAAGTTGGAATGGGTCTCTTGTCATCAGGCATGATGAGTCAGTTTCCTGGACAGGATATGGGCAAAGACAGTTGGGTATTTCTTGCTTCTTTAAACATTTGGGAGCAAGGATGGGAGACCCTGAGATGCTTGCTTCTTTAAACTTTTGGGACCAAGGATTGGAGACCCTGAGATGTAACAGCAGGTTGGAATGGGTCCCTTGTCAGGCGTGAGGAGTCAGTTTCCTGGACAAGATATGGGCAAAGAGAACTGGGTATTTGTAGGTGAAGACTGAGGGAAACAAACGGGATTTTCTTGCTTCTTTAAACTTTTGGGACCAAGGATGGGAGACCCTGAGATGTAACAAATCAGTTATCAGAGAATTCATAGAGAATTTAAATCAACTTCTATGAGACAAATCATACAAACAATATACAGCTAAATACTAAAGTAAGTACAGTAAAGTTGTTCTGAAAGTCAGAAAAAAGCTGGAATTTCTTTACGTCAGTAGTTTCTGCTTACTATCGCTTGCAGTCGCACTTCTTTTCAACAGTAAAGATCAATAAAATCACATTTTACAGGGACAGAAAGAAATCCCTGTGCTGAGGGGATCATTTACTGTGGTTTTATCATCAGTTTATAACACTACTGCAACTGTCTACTTTTTACTGAATTCTTTTACTTCCTTTGATATTCATTATTGGCTTATTGGCCATTTCTACTGCACCATTTTAATGAATGTTTGAATGACAGGCTTGAAAATGTAGCTGAGTTAATTGTTCTTTTCAAAGTAACAACTGTAGTTCAGTGTGCAAGTGTGAGAAATAGGACCCCTGTGATTAATGGATATTATTCGGCATTCACAGTGGTGCAGCAGTTAGTGTTGTTGCCTTCCAGCAAGAGGTTCTCCAATTCGATTCTTGGCTAGTGTGCCTTCTGTGTGAAGCCTGCAGGTCCTTCCTGTGATTGCGTGGATTTCCTCTGGGTGCTCCGGTATTCTCCCACATTCCAAAGACATGCAGTAGGTGGACTGGACACTCTAAACTGGCCATAGGGGTGAGTGTGTGTGCAACTGAGTGGTACTGATGAACTACTCCAGCACGGCTAGACACCCATTGGTGTAAACCTTGAATCAAGATGATTGTCACTGTTGAAGTGACACCCCAACCCCAAGCCACTGCAGCAGGGGTGCTTTTCCAGTATTTATTTGGTGTAGGTAGACCAGGATGGGGACACCGGATGGTGTGGTAGGGGGCGCTGTGGAGTCTTTTTGCCTAGGGCACCAGCTGACCTAAGGCCGCACCAACCCCATGTGCAAAACTGGAAAAATAGGTTGAGGATGGATGGATTGACTCGGGCTGAGATGGTTTGTGTTACATTCACAGTTTTAAATATTGTAGCTACAATAAAAGTCTTTAATGCTAAACTTCTTTCACCAGTTAACTGACTTGTCCTGAGAAAACACTGTCTGCAATGCAAAAACGCTGTAAACAAAACACCAGCAGAAGCATGCACATTTACAGAAAATACAGTGTAGAAAAATGCTAAATCAAATATTGACAGAAAGTAAAAAAGCTAGTTGAACATATTTTCTTTCTCTGTCGCACTGAGAGTTTGACTAAAGGGAAAGACATTAGCATTTGAAAACTAAGCTTGAAAGCCCTGCCTTTGTTCAGACTCCAATGTATCTGAGGTGTGATGCTGGCAAACTGTAAAAGATAAGGCACATTTAAATGTCATTGTTTAAGTTTGGATAAGTGACCTAACCTAATTACTCTGCCACTCTTAGTAGACTTTGTGATATAACAGATGAGACAAATGCAGGAAAAAAAGGCAAACATAATTATTAAATTATAATTTTTTTCTGTATCTGAAGTGTTTAATATTGGATTACAGGTATGAAAAATCACCTTTTTGAAAAGGAAAACTTGACTTTTGTGTGGATATCTCCTCTAAACCAGCTGTAATTGCATTTTGACCACCAACAACATTAAACTTGGTAAGTAATTAGTATGTCTAGGCAATTTAGACCTACAAGCCAGCACAGAAAAATTGTTTCATTGTTTACAACCATTGCCACCCCCCCCCCCCACATATACACACATTTCTGACAAAGTAAAGTACTCTACTGGGAATTTTTAAAGCCTATCAACTTATTACATAGGTTCATAGGTAGGTAATAAGCTATCTGCCCGAAGGCATTTATTAGCCTAGCCAAAATTGTGCTGGCTTTCGCCGCCCCCTTAGATTAGTTCCCTGTAACTCTGTCCAGCAGAGCCATTGAAGTGATCCCCGGGGTAAACTTTCTATTTCCCATCCACTCGTCAAGGTTTCTCTTGAAGAGTGTTAGTGAGGAGCTCTGCCTAATGTAGATTGGAATCTTGTTCCAGAGCATGGGAAGTCTCTGGGACAGGAATCCTATTTATTGTTGTGGTGAGGTTTAGATCCCTAGAGCGTGTGGCTCAAGGGGATAGGTTTTTCTTTAGGTGGAGCATGTCCATCAATTCTGGCTTGGACATGACCTTGTATGTCAGGCATAGATCACCTCTGAGTAGGTGGTATGCAACTGAGTACAGCTGGAGTATCTTCAGTTGAGCTGCAAAGGGCATCTGTTTGAGGCCAGTGATCCTCTTGATGAGGTACTTCTGTGGTCCTTCCAGCTGTTGCAGGTGTCTTGTAAGGTACATCCCAAATGGGGCATTGTACTCTATGATGGGTCTGATGAGTGATGCGTAATGCGTAGAGGGGCACAATGACCTCTTCTGATCTGGATGCAAACCCTTCTGTGATTAGGTGGGCCACACAGAAGGATTTTCTAACCGCTTTGGCAATGTGATTATCAAAGGAGACATTACTCTCTACTTGGGCCCCCAGATCCCTTATTACGTCTTCCGTATTTAGGGGGCTACCACCTATGTGGTTATTTGTGGGTACTTTGTTTTTTCCAAAGGGGATGACTATGCACTTTTTGGCATTTAGCTTGAGGCCATGGTTTTGACACCAGGTATCTGTCTCAGTGAGACTCTTTTGGAGGATGTCTGTATCAGCTGGAGGATCATTTATAGCCCCTAGTTTGCAGTCATCTGCGAACTTGGTCAGCCATAGACCTCTTGCGCTTGCTGGTACCTCAGAGAGGTATATGCTGAACATGAGGGGTCCTAGGACTGAGCCCTGGGGAACGTCACTTGTAACCGGTTTAGCCAGTTGGCAACCCATCTCGTGATGTAGGGTTTTATGTTCAGGCTGGTGAGCTTGTCTATAATACCAGAATGGGGATTGGTGTTGAAGGCCTTTGCGAGGTCTAGGTAGGCTGTGTGGACCACCTTTCCCTCGTCTATAGCCTTGGTAACTGTCTCAAAGAAGTCAACCAGGTTTAGGAGGCATGATCTGCCCTTAACAAAGCTGAACTGGGTAGGGACCAGTGTTTGGAGGTTCCCAATGTCTCTGTTAATGAGACTCATGATGATGCACTCCATAGCCTTGCAGACCAAGCTAGTCAGGCTTATAGGGCAATAGTTCCTGGGGACTCATTCCCAAAATACATGCATCCACTTACCTTTCTCTTTCCTATCATACTTTTAACATTTTCTTTCCTATCATACTTTTAACATTTTCTATCTACTGGAGGAAAATTCCTCTAAAGTCTGCTTTGGGTATAGTAATAGCTATGCAAACACTTCCAAGCAAAAATCTTAAACCTTCCAGACTTCGTTGCATAGTTGGAGCTATAAAGAACTTGTTCTTTAGCTCCAGATCAGCACAATTAAAGACTGATCTTATTTTAATACTTTTCTTAGTAAGTTACACATATGTAAACCAAAATAAGAAAAAACAAACAACATCCAACCACAAATGCATTATACTCTCCTAAAGTTTCAGCTCACACTACCTGTGCCTATGTTCAGGTATTACCTCCAAGTAATCAATTCCTTTATCTGTCAATTAAAAAAAGTTATACAAGGTAAAGAACTGAAATGACCTGGGCTACCAGCCACAACTTTGAGCTGAGATACCAGATGACTAGAGCCTTCTGAACATCCAAAAAAACATAAGTTGTCTGTTTTTGTTTGCTTATTTATACTATTTACTGCACTTTTTATTGCCCGCTGCCTACTTTTATACTGTATTTATTTACTGTGTACTAAACTACACTGTTATACTGCAATTGCCTGCTGCACTGTGCCCATAAAATTGAATGTTGCTGTTATCACTGTTTAGCAAGCTTTTTTGTTGTTTCTACCTTTTAAGTATTTACTGGTATTTTTTCACCATTTTAAAAGGTATATGTTGTGCCTACTCTGGTTTTCCCGCCAAGCAACACTTAATTAACTGACCTGTTAACTGTTTAAATCATTCTTTACAGCCTCCTGACTGATTTTCTGCTGTTTTAAATGTTTTTTCATTGTCTCACTGTTATTTTTCTGCTGTGTTAAACATTCTCTGGTATTTCCTGTGGAAACTAGGGTAGCTAGTAGCTGCAGCATAGACTATTTCCAGGCATGCTACTTCTGGAATTGTTCGTAGTGGTTTGTTTGTTCTGAGCATGTTTTCCGGGCCATCTTGGATTGGAAGGGACCTATCTTCACTTTTGTGAGAGAACTGGGTTGATTAGGACCTGACTAGTAAAGGCAGGCTGGTCTAGGGCTGGGAATAAGCATCCTCATCGGTCCTTTTGAATTTTGTTACAGTTTTTTTTCCCAAGGTTTAGCTTCTGGTATTTAGGCCCTGCATCTGAGCAGGTTTCTGCTTGGTTGCGTGTCATGCAGTGCAATTGTGCACCAAAGCCAGACAGTTAAATTCAACAAATTTTCCCTTAAAACCCAGGCAGAAATATCCATTCACTGAGCTCCTCTGTAATCGTTTCTGAAAAGCCACTCCTACTGACAACAGTCTTCAACCTAGCATTAGGGACAGTTGGACTGCCTTTGTTTCTCCTGCCAACCTTGTTGACTTGGGTTTCTTGAGGCAGTGTAGAAATTGCCTCATGTACATAGACAACCCTCTACTAATAATACAATCTACTACAGAGTGCAAGAGATGTATTTACACCAAGAATCTACAATCCATGGTCTCTCCCATTCAAAACAGTAACATGGAGAAGGTTGTCAAACTCGCCTACCACTACATATTTACGTCATACCACTACTCATACACATAGTACGCATCAAACACGTAAATCCACATACGTGGAGGTTTTCTCAAAAAAGTTAACACCAGAGACCTCAAAAACACAAGTCTGCTACAGCTAACACGGTTCCCACAACATCCATGACACATACCAATACCAATGTCTCACCCACCAAGCCCGCAAGGCATAACACTCAAAAAACAAATTTTCTTGTCATTGGAGACTCAGTAGTGAGACACATGGATATCCCACTCACCAGGTTGGACAAGGAGAAAGTCAGATGGCTGTCTGGTGCCAGGATTCACCAAATAGCACATGCACTCAGGTCTCTCAGAAACAAGTACCATTATGACTCTGTCATAGTTCATGTTGGTCTGAATAACCTGAGACATACCTCATATATGAAGAGAGACATGGTCGAGCTTTCTGAGTATGCGTCCCAGGCAGGAGGCATGTATGACCGTAGCCTTGAGCAGTATACTACCCTCACCTAGAATAATGCCACAGTATAAACAAAAAATGATTGATTTCAATAATTGGCTTAGTTTTTGGTGTCATTCCAAGAGGATCCAGTTCCTGACTGCCTGGGAAGCCATGGTCGACAAAACTAGCTGCTTTGACACAGACTGTTTCCACCTAGCACCCCTAGGCATTCGGCTACTAGCAAAGGCTCTTGCTTTTCCCATTGTGCCTTTTTTAGCCAAGGTCTCAAAACCAACATGAAATTAACCAAGCAGAACAAAATAAAGGTCATGCTGCTAAATGCTAGGAGCTTAAACCAAAAACTGCACTCACTGGAAGTACTTCTATCACTAGAAGATACAGATGTCTGTGCAGTCACAGAAACCTGGTCTAAGGCCTCCGAGAGTACCTCAACCCTGCAAGGCTACAATGCCTTCCACACCTTTAGACCACAAAATGAATGTGTAAAAACCAAGGGAGGTGCTGTCTTAATCTATATTAGAGATAAATTCACCTCCCATCTAGTTAGACTGGACAACTCCATGGAGTTACTCCAGGTCCAGGTAAGACCCTTATTCAAATCCTAGCCAGTTATAGATCCCCCTCCATGGGTCACAACCTCTATGAAGCCTACTTAACCAAACTGAAGACAATCCAAATTTTACCAAACACACTGGTTATGGGGCATTTCAATTATCCCACCATCAACTGGGAAACCTACTCTAGCCCAAACTCGCTAGCACAAAAGTTCCCTGACTTAGTGAATTCAAATGTCATGGAGCATATTGTCCATACCCCGACAAGAGGAACAAACATTCTAGATCTGGTCCTCACCAACATGTCTAACAGGTGCACTGCTGCAACTGATGGGTCCTCATTAGTTAAAAATGAATACAAATGAGTCACCTTCAAACTGTCACTAACACCAGAACTCAAAGGGTGAAATCAGACTAAAAAACTTCACCAAGGCAAACTATTCTCTCCCAGGTAAAGGTATAAATGCATTCCAAGCCCCACCCCAAGCTGAAAGTGGCAACTAAGCTGAGGCTTACATTAATGCCCTGTAAAATCACTTGCATAAATGTATAAAATTGGCTGCACCAGATAGAATCAAAGCCAGAGCCCCAAGTAAACTCAAGCTGCCATGGTGGACTTTGAGCATCAACAAACTCTACAATAAATGCAAAAAGTTGCTGTCCAAGAAAACAAAGACAAGGATCCAACAATGGAAACAATGGAAAAGCACCCTCCTCAGCCTTAACAGGCAAATAAGACAACTTGTCAAATCCTCCAAGAGCTCCTTTGAGAGAAACCTAGCAAGTACTGCCAAGGATAACCATACGGCCCTTTACAGATACGTACATAACCTAAAGGGTAGGACCCTAGCATGTGCAGAACTGGTGGCCAATGGTATCACACATACTGACCCCACAGAGATAGAAAACCTACTAGCAGATTGAAATTGTCACCAAACCTTTTTCTTATTCCCTCCTAACTTACAACAAACCCTCGCCAACGCTCCCCCCACCTTACATATCTGAAGAACAGGTCCTCAAAGCCCTGTCCAAAGCAAAGGACACAGCCTCTATGGAAATAGATGACATCCTAGGTTGTCTTCTAAACAGGCTAAAACATGAACTAGCATCCTCACTAAGTATACTTTTCAATCATAGCCTTTGTTCCTGTAGAATGGAAAACAGCTACAGTTATTCCCCTCCACAAAGGTGGCCTAGCAACAGACCCGGGGAATTACAGACCCATAAGCCTGACCAGCCTCATCTGTAAGGCCATGGAATGTACAATTATGGACCTCATAAATAAAGACATAGGTAACCTCCAAACCCTGGATCCTACCCAATTTGGCTTCGTGAAGGGCAGATCGTGCCTGTCATATCTGGTGGATTTCTTTGAAAAAGTGTGGCCAGGGCCAATTAAGAAGGCAAATCTGTGCACACAGCATACCTCGGTTTGGCAAAGCCTTTTGACACAATCCCACATTCAGGCATTACCGATAAACTTAGCAAACTGAATGCAGACACCTTTGTTGTAAGATGGGTTGCCAAATGGTTCACAAACCGGACAGAGACTATCAAAGTAGGTGACTCCACATCAACCAGCAGACCTGTTACCAGTGGGGTGCCACAGGGGTCAGTGTTATATACTTTTCGGTATATACTTCTCAGAAGTTCAGGTCAAAACTAAAGGGTTGGGGCTGGCCAAGTTTGCAGACGACTGCAAACTAGGTGGAATCACTGAATCCTCAAATGATGTCAGTACAATCCAGAAGGGTGTCACACAGACCAACGACTAGTGTATTAGTCACGGTCTCAAACTGAATGCAAAGAAATGCATCATCATTCCCTTCAGTACAAACAATGTCCCTTCACACTATCAAATAAACAATAATACCCTAAGTACCCATGAAGTGATAAGGGACCTTGGATCACAGGTTGACCACGACCTTAACTTTGACTATCAAGTGTCTACCATTGTAAGGAAAGCCTTCCATGTAGCTCACTTGATTAGTAAAGTCATCACCTCAAGAGCAAAAGAAGTTATAAGCTTTCCATACTCTGTAATTATCTGGCCCATAATTGAGTATAACGTCCCATTTGGTACGTACTGTACTAAGCACTTGCAGCAATTAAAGAGACCTCAGAGGTTTCTAACAGAGATGATCAAAAGCCTCCAGCATGTGCCTTACATGGACCGACTAAAGTCCCTGTCACTACACTCCGTATCGTATAGACTTCTTAAGGGAGACTTATGACTGGCCTATAGAGCAACCCAACAACCAAACGTAATGAACTTACTGCATATCCGTAAATCAAATGGGTCTAGGACTACTCCTTCCAGGGACTTAAATATGGCCTGTGACTTAAATAAGGAGGGACATATTTATCTCCCAGCTACTGCCACGTCTTTGCAGCAGGCTACTAATTCATGTAAAACAGAGCACTTCTATGTCACTGTTCAAGAGGAACCTGGATGAGCGGATGGGGAACCATAAATTCTTACCAGGGATAGCTCCCACAACCCTTATGGTCACGGGCAGTCATCACTAAACGCAATCTTGGGTATTGACTAGTACTTCTGCGGTACTACATTGGGTTGAAATGGCTAGGCTTAAAATGACCTCAGGGTCGATAGCCTTGTAATCTCCAATGATCCTATGATCCTATAATATTATGAAGTTGCTGTAAAGGTTCATGTCACTGCCCTGTGTCATCAGAAACCCAATATGAACAAAGCTACAGCAGATATTTCACATCTACCTGCCTGCTGTGGTTTGAAAGACACTGAATACTGTTTTAAGTACTGAAATGCATAAGCAAAATCCCAAAAGTAATTGTGAAGAGGTGACCTGAGGCATTTCTGGAAAGCTATAGACTGAATTAAGGACTTTCCAGCTGATGCAGACAAGGTTAATGACATAAAACTGTTTGAAAATACTTGCAGAGCACTGTAACAAAACCTATTTCTATATTCAAAATTAATCATAAAAGAGAATTAAAGGTGTTGTGTTTTGAAATCAATAACACAGTAAAGAAGAGTTTTCTACAATGACTTTCAAGTTTTACATTTTCCTGTAGAAAGGTGTGCGAGGCATTATCATTCTGAATAGTTTAAAAAGTAAGTATGATTTTGCTAAAAACCTTTCAGGACTGCTGAGGCATTCCATTAAATTCTCCAGGCAAAGGTTGTAAATGAAAAAGGTAACAATAAAGTGGAGAGGTGTGCAATGGGGTGAAACAAAATGTTACAAATGCTATGCAGTCTAACAGATCACTATAGTAAGTACATAACTTTTCTATCAGATAAGATGAAGTCCATCTTTGCTAACCTTTAGGACTGACTCCCTAATTAATACTCCTGGGTGACCACTTTTATGGGAACACTGCCCTGACAAAAATGGCCTATCAAAAGAAGACCTGGAGCTAGAAATGATGTCTACCTTTTTTGTCTCATGAAAGTATCCAGGATGACCAAGTTATTTCTGCAATAATCTCAAAGATGGCTTTATGGAAAAAGGTTGGGGAGACAGCTGCTGGTTTTACAAACCAAGATCTAGGGGTGCAGACAGAGCGCTTCTATGTTTCTTATCATATAAAAAAGGAAACACCTAGCTCAAATTAGGTTTAGTAAAGGAGAAAAAATCTGCTTATCCTTGCAGAAAGACTTGATTATATTCACAAAAAAGCCGTCTGGGCATGATCAGACTAATTTACTTGAATGGTAACAACTTTCATAAACCTTGCTAACCTGGTTAAGTTTCCATAGCAAAGCAACTATGTTTTGCCACCCTTAATCTTACTAGTAAAGAAGCTTGAACTCCAACCTCATATCAGATATTAGAAGTTGTACAGAATTATACACATGCAAGAACTTTCAGTACAATCAGCTGTCAAATAAGTGATGAAATAACAGTGAAGTGAAAAACCATAATAACAAGCATACTGGCAATCAAGAACACCAATACATAATGTACCAAAAGATCTCCACCAATCATCATCATACATTTCCATGGCGCAATCAAGAACACCAATACATAATGTACCAAAAGATCTCCACCAATCATCATCATACATTTCCATGGGGCAATCAAGAACACCAATACATAATGTACCAAAAGATCTCCACCAATCATCATCATACATTTCCATGGGGCAATCAAGAACACCAATACATAATGTACCAAAAGATCTCCACCAATCATCATACATTTCCATGGGGCAATCAAGAACACCAATACATAATGTATCAAAAGATCTCCACCAATCATCATCATACATTTCCATGGGGCAATCAAGAACACCAATACATAATGTACCAAAAGATCTCCACCAATCATCATCATCATACATTTCCATGGGGCAATCAAGAACACCAATACATAATGTACCAAAAGATCTCCACCAATCATCATCATACATTTCCATGGGGCAATCAAGAACACCAATACATAATGTACCAAAAGATCTCCACCAATCATCATCATACATTTCCATGGGGCAATCAAGAACACCAATACATAATGTACCAAAAGATCTCCACGAATCATCATCATACATTTCCATGGGGCAATCAAGAACACCAATACATAATGTACCAAAAGATCTCCACGAATCATCATCATACATTTCCATGGGGCAATCAAAAACACCAATACATAATGTACCAAAAGATCTCCACGAATCATCATCATACATTTCCATGGGGCAATCAAGAACATCAATACATAATGTACCAAAAGATCTCCACCAATCATCATCATACATTTCCATGGGGCAATCAAGAACACCAATACATAATGTACCAAAAGATCTCCACAAATCATCATCATACATTTCCATGGGGCAATCAAGAACACCAATACATAATGTACCAAAAGATCTCCACGAATCATCATCATACATTTCCATGGGGCAATCAAGAACACCAATACATAATGTACCAAAAGATCTCCATGAATCATCATCATACATTTCCATGGGGCAATCAAGAACACCAATACATAATGTACCAAAAGATCTCCACGAATCATCATCATACTTTTCCATGGGGCAATCAAGAACACCAATACATAATGTACCAAAAGATCTCCACCAATCATCATCATACATTTCCATGGGGCAATCAAGAACACCAATACATAATGTACCAAAAGATCTCCACCAATCATCATCATACATTTCCATGGGGCAATCAAGAACACCAATACATAATGTACCAAAAGATCTCCACCAATCATCATCATACATTTCCATGGGGCAATCAAGAACACCAATACATAATGTACCAAAAGATCTCCACGAATCATCATCATACATTTCCATGGGGCAATCAAGAACACCAATACATAATGTACCAAAAGATCTCCACGAATCATCATCATACATTTCCATGGGTACTTAATGGACAATTAACCAGTGAGGTTCTTAAGAATTCTAGCCTTACAGCCCCATGGTTGTTTTTAGCATTTATATTTTGTATATTGTTAGATATTATGAATATAAGGCTGAAATTAATTCTGTTGTAAATATGCTGAAAGAAAAAGTTTGCTTAAATACAGAAACAGAGTTTAGTAATATGTGATCAGCCAGACAAGTAGCTTGAGTTTTTTCTAAAGCATCAAAAGAAAAAAAAATCAGTTGCATCAAGTACAGCCAATAAATGGGCTATGGTATACATACAGTTCAAATCAATTGTGCAGCATGGGGTAAATGCCTACTAGTGGTAGTAAACAGCAAACGCTTTATAAAAAATTATCAAATCAGACAAAGGTCTATAGTTTAATAACCTAATAAAGCAAATGTATAACCATAGTGGCTGACATACATTCTATTCTCACAGTATAAATCAGATAAACAGTGCTGCAGTACTACAGGGGGAGGGGTACTTTCTCAGTTTTACACTGACTGTATAAGCAGTATTGCACAAGAGTCAGAAATAAAGCTACAAGAAAAATAATATCTCATTCCTTCTTGACAATACTCTTTTAGGGGGAGGAAAAAACAGGTATTAGTGCATTAAAAATATTGGTAAACAGATTGAACCTGACAGAATAAGATATTTTACAAGTTGCTAATAGCTATCATTCTAGTTATTATTGTATTGTTTAGTATTAAATTGTATTTACAACCTGTTAAACTGCAAAGTTATACAAGAGATGACTTAAAATTGCTTTATTAAAGCTATACAAGAGAAAGTAAAAATATGTAAACATTGAACAAGAATGGTCACTATTTTTAATATGTTTTTGGCAAGACAATGTTGGTATGCAAAAAGCATAGTTGCTTCTGGTGTCAATTCCACTAGATACTTATAAAGAGACATAAACGTTTTCCAAATGTACTTTATAGTCTTTGTATGTACAAATGTAGAAAATTTCAGTACAAATGATAGTCTTTGTATGTACAAATATAGAAAACTTCAGTACAAATGATAGTCTTTGTATGTACAAATGCAGAAGGATTCAGTACAAATGAGATTAATGTCTAGTAATGAATATGTGTGAAAAACCATATTTAAAGAAAAAAATGGGTCCAGGGTACCTACTAGATTGAAATGCATGAACATCAAACAGTCTGTGTAAATACATGGTGTACAGGATACGTTCAAAAGTAATTTGTCAAGTTGTAATATCACTGGTTTTACTCCAGTTAGAGGAAAATTACATTAAAATATTGTACTCATATACAGCTAATGGACTAATATGTACATAGCATTCTTTATGCCCAGTT
>NC_056730.1:1021379646-1021382146 GCF_019279795.1 Protopterus annectens
ATGCGAGAGATGCAATTATACAGCCAAACTGGAGGCAAAGCTCTCTCAACCCAAGACTGGAACTGACAGTCAAGAGGAGAAGGGTAATAATTGCAACACAACACTAGTCTCACATAGACCCAATAAACCAACACCGGCAAATAACACATATGAATACATGAAAACATACTCGGAGGCTCTAAATAAAAATCTGCAAAAGCAACAGAGACCTCCAAAGCAGACATCCAAGCAACCTCCACACCCTCTCACCAGCCATGAAACACATGCTTCACATAATCAGTGTGCCATGCAATCATAGCCCTTAACGCAAAATAACATACCCAACACACTAGTAATAGGCGGCTTTATAGTCAGGCACACTGATGTCCCACTAACTAGGCTGGACAAGGAGAAGGTTACAGTTAGCTGCTTGTCGGGTGCCAGAATCCGCTACATAACACAAGCACTCATGTCACTGCAGAACAAGTACAAATACAACTCTGTCATTGTCCATGTTGGTGTGAATGATCTGAGACGTACCTCCCTGGACTACATGAAAAGAGACATGGAAGAGCTCTCTGATCATGTAGCCCAGGCCGGTATGACCCTGATCCTGAGTAGCATCCTGCCCTCACCAAGAAGGATGCCACAGTATAAAGAAAAAATGATCAATTTCAACAATTGGCTAAGCTTCTGGTGTCATTCAAAGGGGATCCAGTATCTGTCTGTCTGGGATGACATGCTCGACAAGCCACGTTGCTTCACAAGAGATGACTTGCACCGGTCATCCTTAGGCTTTCAAATACTGGCCAAGGCTCTTGCCGCCCCCATAGTGCCTTTTTTAGGCAAGGCTCAAAAGACAAACCCACCACCATAAATAGCACAAGTAACCAAAAACTGAGGGTAATGCTACTCAACGCCAGAAGTCTAAACCTCAAAATGCACGCACTCGAGGCACTCCTCAGTATGGAGAACATCGACATCTGTGCAGTAACAGAAACCTGGTTTAAGGCTCCTGAGAGCACCCCAGCACTACTAGGCTATAACACATACCATACCTTTCGGCCACAGAACCAGGACCGAAAAACAAAAGGTGGGGGTGTATCCATATTCATCAAGGATACCCACACCTCATCAGAGATCATCCATATGCAACTAACAATGGGCAAAACTACAATCCAAATTTTAGCTTGCTACAGATCACCCACCATGGCCCAGGACCCCCATTCTGCATTTCTGGAGACACTGGGAAATATGAAGGTCCTACCAAACACCCTAATACTGGGTGATTTCAATTACCCAAACATAAACTGGGAAAACTATTCAAGTACTAACTGCCTTGCCCAATGCTTCCTAGAATTTATAAACTCAAACGCCCTGGATCAACTGGTCAACACCCCCACCAGAGGGAACAACATATTGGACCTGGTCATCACCAACATGGGCGACCAGTGTTCCACACCGACGGTCAACCCCTCGCTGGTTAGATCAGACCATAGACTACTCACTCTGAATATCCACATTCCGCCCCCACCCCCAATCAAGGAAACCATCATGAAAAACTTTTCAAAAGTAAACTTCACGTTACTTAAGACCGAGGTGGAAAGGTTCACAGCCCCCATGCTAAAAGACAATGCTGTCCAAGCTGCTTAAACCTTTACAAAGGCACTCTATGAGCATCTGCAGGAATGAATGGATTGTGCTATCCCAAGTAAAACCAAGACTTACTTCTCCAAGAAAAGGAAACCAGTCTGGTGGACCCCTGTCATAAACAAGCTATACAACAGAAGGAGGAAACTAGTACAGAAAAGAGTAAAATCCCAAGAAGGAAAGACATCCCTGATCAGTATCAGCAAGAAACTATGATCCCTCATTAAATCATCCAAGGCTAGTTTCGAAAGAAAAATTGCCAATGACTCCAAAGATAACCACAAAGCGTTCTTTAGCTATGTCAAAAACCTAAGTGGAAACTCTCAGATCTGCTCTGAGTTAGTGCAGAATGGCACAAAATACACTGAACCGACTGATATTGCCAACATTCTGGCAGACAGGTTTAATGCAAACTTCACCTCCCTCTCACCCCCTAAGGGGCCCATAACCATACCAGAAGAATGTATGGCCCCATCAATCACCAACACACAGATTAAAACAGCCCTAACCAAAGCCAAAAACACAGCTTCAATGGGACCGGATGGTGTCCCAGGCTGTGTCTTACAAGAGCTCCAAAATGAACTTACCCCTCACCTAAACACACTGTTCAAACTCAGCCTCTCTACAGGCTACGTACCCACAGAGTGGCACAGAGCAACAGTTATCCTGCTCCACAAAGGTGGAGCCACAACAGAGCCCGGGAACTATCGCCCTATAAGCCTGACTAGCCTGGTCTGCAAGGCTATGGAATGCATCATCATGGAACTCATTAACAGAGACATTGGGAGCCTCCAAACCTTGGAACCTACCCAGTTTGGCTTTGTTAAGGGCAGATCATGCCTCCTAAACCTGGTGAACTTCTTTGAGATGG
>NC_056730.1:1021387146-1021407311 GCF_019279795.1 Protopterus annectens
AGGATACCCACACCTCCAGGTTGGTGGCAACGCACGAAGCTTCGGAAACCATCCAGGTGCAACTAACCATATGCAAAAAGTACAGTTTTGTACCTACCATAAATGTAGATGTTCGAGGATCCACATTGCTGCAGTCCTAACACTTGGGTAGTCCGCTGTCCCAGTCGGCCCGAATACCAAAGTATATGGCTGACGTCGGTCAAGGCGCATTAATCTGATGTCAGGACGTCAGGGTACAAATGCGCATGACCGACGTCATATCCTCAGTCTTTTCTTGCCCCAGATGTCAGAAGACCCTAAAAAGATAAGGCCCAAAACCAAAAAACACCAAACACTCCTGCACCAAATATATATATACAATATATACAAATTTACAAAAGTATAACCCCACCCACACAACCACCCCTAAACACAGAGGGGAAGGAGGGAGGGTAAATTGGACTGCAGCAATGTGGATCCTCGAACATCTACATTTATGGTAGGTACAAAACTGTACTATGTTCTTCATTCCACATTGCTGCAGTCCTAACACTTGGGTAGAATCCCAAAGCAGAGGTAAGGGAGGCTGGCAAATCATAAAGAAACAGGAGCTGACAACATGCCCTGCAAAATAGCCGTGGCAAAACCAGCCCTAGATTTAGAGTAAAGAGGAAGGTGGTAATGCTTAGAGAAAGTATGCACTGAACTCCAAGTAGCTGCCTCCAAAATATCCTTAGTTGCCACCCCCCTTAGAAATGCTGTTGAAGTGGCAGTAGCCCTAGTGGAATGAGGCCTAATCCCAGCTGGAATCTCCTTGCCATGATGGGAATAACAAAATGCAATGCAAAACCCAATCCACTTAGAAATAGTTTGTTTTGACACAGGCTTGCCCTGAGAACTCAAAGCAAAAGAAACAAACAACTGCTGAGACTGCCTAAAATCCTTAGTCCTGCTTAAATAATAACGCAACTGCCTGTGTACATCTAAAGTGTGCAAAATCTTTTCCCCTTATTTTGGGGATCTGCATAAAAAGTAGGCAAATGAATAGTTTGGTTTAAAGCCACACTAGAAACCACCTTAGGCATAAAGGAAGGATTAGTACGTAATGATACCCTATCCTTATGGAAAATCAAAAAAGGCTCAACCGCCATAAGGGCCTGCAATTCAGATACCCTTCTTGCAGAAGTAATGGCCAACAAAAAAGCAGTCTTCCATGACAAGTATTTCAATTCAGCAGTAGCCGCAGGCTCAAAAGGTTGTAGAGTAAGTTTCTCCAACACAAAATTGAGATCCCAAGCAGGAGTAGGAGCTCTACGTGGGGGTCTTATATTATTTGCCCCTCTAAGAAATTGCTTGAACAAAGGATGAGAAAACCAATGGTGGGTCACAATCATAGTGAGCTGAAATTGCTGCAGCATGAATCTTTATGGAAGAGAAAGACAAACCTTTGTCCAATAACTCAGTAAGATATTGAAGAGCCACACTCAAATTAGGCTCAGAAACCTTCAAATTCTTTGCTGCACTCCAAAATAAAAATCTCTTCCATTTTTCTGCGTACACTTTCCTTGTACTAGGTCTTCTGGCTTCCATAATCACATTCAAAACTTGTTGAGGAAGTTGAGACCTGCTATGTTTCAAAACAGAATATGCCAGGCAGTTAGATGAAGAGAGTGAAGCTTGACATTGAGTAGATGACCGTCCCTCTGAGACAATAGGTGTGGAATCAAAGGTAAAGGCCATGGAGGCTTCCTTACCAGAGTCCTCAGTAATGGGTACCAGTGTTGCCGAGGCCAATCTGGAGCTATTAAAATCATCCTTGGCTTGTCTTGTCTGACCTTTAGGAGTACCTTTGGAAGAAGAGGCAGAGGTGGAAAGGCATACACATGAAGATTTTTCCAACTGAAAGAAAGAGCATCCACCTTCCAAGCTGTGTGATGAAACCTTTTGTGCAAAACTTTGGCAGCTGGTGGTTTAGTGGAGAAGCGAACAGATCTATGTCTGGAGTTCCCCATGACACTGTCAATTTCAAATACATGAAGATCCAGTTTCCACTGTGGGGATCCATGATTTGCCTGCTTAACACATCTGCTAAGGAGTTCTGTGCTCCCGGCAGAAACCTTGCCTGAAGAGTTAGTTGCAAGCTGAGCGCAGTCTCCCATAAAATCATTGCTTGCCTGCATAGAGGGTAAGAATGTGTTCCCCCTTGTTTGTTGATGTACCACATGACAGTTGTGTTGTCTGTTAGAATCAACACCTGCCCTGGAAGAAGTAACTCCTTGAAAGCCATTAATGCAAACTGGACTGCTAACATCTCCTTCATGTTGATATGTAGATGCTGTAGTCTGGCAGGCCACTTGTCTTGTACCCACTTTCCATTCAGATGAGCTCCCAAGCTATGTCTGAGGCATCTGTCGTTAGAATCTGACTCGCCTCTGGCCGGGTCACAGAGAGTCCCTTGTTTAGGTGACATTCCTGAGCCCACCACAAAAATTCCTTTTGAATGCAAGGTATTATTTGAATGACAGTGTCCAAATCCTGGCAGTGCTGTGTCCATACATTTTGAGATACCATTGCAGCTTCCTCATATGCAGTTTGGCATTGGGAAGCACCAGAATACAAGATGCCATGAACCCTAAGGCTTGAAGGACTGTCCTTGCAGTCAGCCCGGACTGAAGAGATAGTTGATGGAAGTAAAGGGAAAGATTCTTTTGTTTGTCCGGGGTTAAGAAGGCCATCTGGGTTGCTGTATTCAGTCTCACACCCAGAAAGCACATGTCTTGAGAGGGTACTAGACTGGACTTTATTTCGTTCACAGAATACCCCAGGCATCTTAGCACTGCTATCACATATTCCAAATGCTGTAAAAGGTCTTCCTTTTCTTGAGCCAGAATCAGGCAGTTGTCCAAGTAAGGATAGATTTGTATTCCTTTTAGCCTGAAGTAAGCTATCACTGGAGCCAGAACCTTTGTGAATACTCTGGGCGCAGTAGATAAGCCAAAGGGCAATGCAGAGAACTGATAATGGGAATTCCCAGCTCGAAAACGCAGATACTTCCTGCAACTTAGTCTGATAGGTACATGAAGGTAAGCCTCCTTGAGATCTAAAGTTACCATCCAGTGATCTTTGCCCAGCAGAGGTAAAAGCTGTTGTAACGTCAACATTTTGAACTTGGGAATGTCCAGATAAGTGTTGAGGATAGATAAATCCAAAATTGGTCTCCACGTGTTCCCCTTCTTTGGTACTAGGAACAGGCGAGAATAAAATCCTAGGCCTCTTTCTGGCACAGGAACCGGCTGAATGGCCCCTATTTGGAGTAACAGAGAAATTTGCTTGTGAGCCTCTTTTCTTTGTAGCGGAGGAATGTCTGGCATGCCTTTGAAAGGAGGCAAGGTATGGAAATAAAACCTGTAACCGTGGTGAATGATATCCAATACCCATTTGTCTTGGGTAATTAAACTCCAATTTTCTCTGAAAAGTGCCAGCCTTCCTCCCAAAGGTGCTGCCAGACGAGAAAGCACTGGCAGCTGAAAAGGCAGGTCATTGGGTCTGTTTACGAAAGGACTGGCCCCTGCCCTCACCAGAAGACTGAGCAGGTGAACTCCCTGTTCTAGGCCTAAAAGAACCTTGAGCTCTGCCCCTACCACGTCTAGACCTACCCCTAGACTGGGAATCATAAGCAGGATATGTCCACCCCTTAGTAGGCCAATTTCTACTAAACTTGGAGGCTGAACCTGCAAAAAATCTTTAACAGTCTGCATAGACTTAGCCTTGTCCTCCATTTTCTTTAAAACTGCTTCCACAGGCGAACCAAACAACACGTCAGACTGTAATGGAGCATCCAAAATCCTTGTCTTAACATGCTCAGCTAAATTCTGATCCCTCAGCCAGGCATGCCTACGAAGAACAGAACCAGTGGCAGCCACCCTCGAAGAGGCCTGCACAGCATCAAAACCGCATTGCAAGGAATGCTTACCCACCTGTTCAGACACATGAACTAAATCCTGCAACTCTTTACACTCAATACCTTCCACCAGAGCATCTACCTTAGACTTCAATTGTGAAAGGAGATAATTTTGATATTTTAACATGTGGAACTGGCAATTCAAAGCCCTCATGGCTAAAGTGGAAGAAGTATACACCTTCTTTCCCCATCTATCCAAAGCCCTCGCCTCTTTATCAGGGGGAACAGGATTTTTAACAACAGAAGCCTTAACACCTTTAGGCCCCTGAGAAACAGTTTCTGGGTCTGCCCTAGGACTCTTAAAAGATACTTATGAGCTTCAGGCACCCTATAATACCTGTCTGGTTTAACTGGGGCAGGAGGCAAAGAATCAGGGTTCAGGGAAGCCTCTGCAAAACATCTTCAACCACATCCAGAACAGGAGGTATAGCTAAAGGCCTATGCTGGGGTAAAAACAAAAACTCCCTAAGCCTCTTCCTGGAATCAGAGAAATCTTGACCTTCCCATTTAAAATGCTCCCTCATGGAATGAAGAGTCTCTGAAAAAGAAAAATCCTCAGGAGGAGAAGCCGAAGGAGTAGAATCATCCACATCAGAATCAGAATAAGGAGGATACTCCTGCAAGTCTTCAGCCGAAGACTCAGAAGCCTCCGAACCCTGCTCAAAACTCTCAAACTCAGGTTCCACCCTAGGCCTCTTATCAGGAGGGGGCATAGAACCTCTAATCATAGTAATCAATTCTTCTGCCATTTTAAGCATATGTTTCTTAGGCAAAGATCCGGAAGAACTAGGAGAGACCCCCACTGAAGCTAAACCTGGCCTGCCTCTCAAAGAAGCCTTGGAAACAGAAGGGGAGGGCCTAACCACCTTAGGAAGGGAGGGGAGAACAGCCACCTGAGAAGCCCCTTCAGCCTGGCCTACCTCCTGAGAGGACACATCTTGTAACAGTAAAGTCTCTCCCTGAGACTCCAAAGAAACTTCAGGCAGAACCACCTGCTCCACTGAGCCTTCTAAAGAACCGACGTCGGGGACTGACGGTTCTTCCAACCTAGGCTTTGCTGCTTTGTCCTTGCGCTTTTTGGACGAAGCGGGCGGAGTATCCGACGGCATTTTATAATTACAACGCTTCCCAAAAACTAACCTGGCACAGTCTAATCTTCTCTTTATAGTGCGTTTGTTAAATCTAGCACAAGAGCGACATCCAACAACGCCGTGCTCAGGCCCTAAACAAGGTATACACAAGGTATGGTAATCCCTATGAGGTATCTGTTTCCCACAAGAAATACAGTTATTCACTTTTTCTGACATCCGGTTAAATACTGAGGCAAGAAAAAACCAAAATATTCCCCAACGGGGTACTTAGCCAACTTTGATTCGGTCTGAAACTCCGACTTCAGAAAATTTCAGAACGCCAACCTGCACTCGCAAAACTGCTTCTGCATCGGACCATGCGGCAAAAAAGACTGAGGATATGACGTTGGTCATGCGCATTTGTACCCTGACGTCCTGACGTCAGATTAATGCGCCTTGACCGACGTCAGCCATATACTTTGGTATTCGGGCCGACTGGGACAGCGGACTACCCAAGTGTTAGAACTGCAGCAATGTGGAATGAAGAACATCTGCTCTACAAATTGTAGCATGCTACAGGCCACCCTCTCAAACTCATGAACCCCACACAGCCTTCCTGAAGACACTGGAGGGTATAAATGTATCTCCAAACACCATCATATTGGGTGACTTCAACTACCCGAATATAGACTGGGAACATTACTCAAGCCCTAACTTTCTAGACCAACGGTTCCTGGAGTTCATAAATTCAAATGCCATGGAACAGCTAGTCACTGTTCCCACGAGAGGAGAAAATATACTAGATCTCATTATCACAAACATGGGGACAAAATGCTCCACACCGGAAGTATATCCCTCATTGGTGAGATCTGATCATAAACTAATCTCACTGGAAATCCACATCCCCCCACCCCAAACAAAAAGACCACAGTGAAGAACTTCTCTAAAGCAAACTTCACACTACTCAAGACTGGTGTGGTATCCTTCAAGGCCCCTGAGACAGTGGAAACCACAACCCAAGCTGCGGAAGCCCTTACAAATGCCTTCTATGAACACCTCCAGGACTGCATGGATCAGGCAATCCCAAATAAAACCAAGACTTTTTCCACAAAGGGCAAACGTCCAGTCTGGTGGACCCCAGCCATTAACAAACTTTACAATAAGAGGAGAAAGCTATTACATGATAGAACAAAATCCATAAACGGGAAGTCACCCCTGATCATTATTAGTAAAAAAATACGAGCACTCATAAAATCAACTAAGGCCAATTTTGAGAGAAAAATTGCCATGGATTCAAAGGACAATCATAAGGCCTTTTTCAGCCATGTTAGGAACCTGGGTGGAAACTCCCAGATATGCTCAGAATTAGTCCAAAATGATACAAAAATCACTGAACCCACAGACGTTGCCAACATACTGGCAGACAGGTTCAGTGCAAACTTCACCCCCCTTTTCCCCCCCTAAAGGAGAGATAACTATCCCAGCGGAGTGTAGCCTCCCAGACATCTCAAATGCGCAGGTGAAAGCTGCTCTCTCTAAAGCTCGAAACACAGCATCAATGGGACCGGATGGTGTCCCCGGCTGTGTGCTACACGAGCTAAATGAGGAATTAAACCCGCACATAAGGCAGCTGTTTAATCTCAGCCTTACCACATGATACGTGCCCAAGGAGTGGCGTACGGCAACTGCGGTCCCACTCCACAAAGGCGGTGCCTCTATGGACCCTGGTAATTACCGCCCCATAAGCTTAACAAGTCTAGTCTGCAAAGCTATGGAGAGGATCATAATGGAGCTCATAAACAAAGATATAGGGGACTTGCAGACATTGGACCCGACCCAGTTTGGCTTCGTCAAGGGAAGATCATGCCTTTTAAACTTGGTCGACTTCTTCGAAACAGTCACCAAGGCCATTGATGAGGGAAAGGCAGTCCATACAGCCTACCTTGACCTTGCAAAGGCTTTCGACACAATACCCCACTCAGGTATTATAGAAAAACTTACCAGCTTAAATGTAAACCCATATGTCACAAGATGGGTTGCAAACTGGCTTAAGGACAGAACCCACAGGGTTAGAGTTGCTGGCGCCATGTCAGACTCCAAGCCGGTCACAAGTGGTGTCCCACAGGGCTCGGTCCTTGGCCACCTATTGTTCGGCATCTACTTCTCAGAAGTACAGGCCAACATGGGAGGACTTTGGCTGACAAAGTTTGCAGACGACTGCAAACTGGGCGCCATAGTGGAAAGTGCATCGGACATGGATATCCTTCAGAAGGGACTCACGGAAACAGATAGCTGGTGCCAGAGCCATGGCCTGAAGTTAAACGCCAAAAAATGTATAGTCATACCCTTCGGGAAAAACAAGGTAACCCCAAGCTACCATATAGGTGGCAATCCACTAAGCACAGAAGAGGTTATCAGGGACCTGGGGACCCAGGTTGACAGTGGCCTTTCTTTTGACACTCACATTGCTAAGGTCGTTAGAAAGACCTTCTACATTGCCCACCTGATCATGAAGGGATTCACATCCAGATCTAGTGAGGTCATTGTTCTCCTGTACTCTTCACTTATCAGACCAATGATCGAGTACAATGCCCCATTCGGGATGTATCTCGCCCGACATCTGCAGCAATTGGAGAGACCCCAAAAGTTTCTCAGCAAAAGGATAAAGGGACTCCAAAATCTGTCATATGCTGCCAGATTGAAGAAACTCCAGCTCTATTCAGTCGCATACCGTCTGCTCAGAGGTGACATGTGCCTGACCTACAAGGCCATGTCCAACCCGGAATTAATGGACATGCTCCACCTCAAAAAATCCAAATCCACCAAAACCACTAGAGCAAGCGACTTAAACCTTAGCACGGATATAAATAGGACATGCTGGAGGGATAGATTTATCACTCAGAGACTCCCTATGCTGTGGAATAGAGTCCCGGTCCATGTGAGGCAGAGCACCTCGCTGGCTCTGTTCAAGAGAAATCTTGACCTGTGGATGGGAGATCGTAGGTTTACCCCGGGAATCATCTCTGTGTCACTGCTGGACAGAGGCACAACAAACTAATAGGTACAGTATTTTTCCATATAAGGGGTGGCGTAAGCCACAAAAATTCGGGCTAGTCTTATAAATGCCTTGGGGCAGATAGCCTAGTATAAACCTATGAACCTATGAAGAGTTGTATGAAAGGTTGGACACTAAGGAGGGAGAAAAGGACCTGTACCGATTGGCTAGACAGAGGGACCAAGCTAGGAAAGATGTGCAGCAGGTAAAGGTGATAAAGGATAATGAGGGAAACATACTCACAAGTGAGGAGAGTGTGTTGAGGAGATGGAAAGAGTACTTTGAGGGGTTGATGAATGAAGAGAATGAGAGGGAGAGAAGGTTGGATGATGTAGGGATAGTAAATCATTAAGTACAATGGATTAGCAAGGAGGAAGTAAGGATAGCTATGAAGAGAATGAAGAATGGAAAGGCTGTTGGCCCAGATGACATACATGTGGAAGCATGGAGGTGTTTAGGTGAAATGGCAGTGGAGTTTTTAACCAGATTGTTTAATGAAATCTTGGAAAGTGAGAGGATGCCTGAGGAATGGAGAAAACGTGTTTTGGTACCAATTTTTAAGAATAAGGGTGATGTGCAGAGCTGTAGTAACTACAGAGGGATTAAATTGATCAGTCACAGCATGAAGTTATGGGAAAGAGTAGTGGAAGCAAGGTTAAGAAGGGACGTGATGATTATTGATCAGCAGTATGGTTTCATTCCGGGAAAGAGCACTACAGATGCGATCTTTGCTCTGAAAGTGTTGATGGAGAAGTACAGAGAATGTCAGAAGGAGTTGCATTGTGTTTTTGTACACTTAGAGAAAGCATATGACAGGGTGCCTAGAGAGGAGTTGTGGTATTGTATGAGGATGTCAGGAGTGTCAGAAAAGTATGTAAGAGTGGTACAGGATATGTGCGAGGGTAGTGTGACAGTGGTGAGGTCTGCGGTGGGAGTGACGGATGTGTTTAAGGTTGAGGTGGGGTTACATCAAGGATCAGATCTGAGCCCTTTCTTATTTGCAATGGTGATGGACAGGTTGACAGATGAGATCAGACAGGAGTCCCCATGGACTATGATGTTTGCAGATGACATTGTGATCTGTAGTAAGAGTAGGGAACAGGTGGAGGAGACCCTGGAGAGATGGAGATATGGTCTAGAAAGAAGAGGAATGAAGGTCAGCAGGACTAAGACAGAATAAATGTGTGTAAATGAGAGGGGAGTATAGAGAAATGGTGAGGATGCAAGGAGTAGAGGTGGCAAAGGTGGATGAGTTTAAATACTTGGTGTCAATAGTTCAGAGTAATGGCGAGTGTGGAAGAGAGGTGAAGAAGAGAGTACAGGCAGGATGGAGTGGGTGGAGAAGAGTGTCAGGAGTGATTTGTGACAGACGAGTACCTGTAAGAGTGAAAGGGAAGATCTACAAGAGGGTAGTGAGACCAGCTATGTTATATGGGTTGGAGACAACGGCATTGACAAAAAGGCAGGAGTTTGAGCTGGATGTGGCAGAATTAAAGATATTAAGATTTGCACTGGGTGTGACGAGGGTGGACAGGATTAGGAATACATATATTAGAGGGTCAGCCCAGGTTGGACGTTTGGAGACAAAGCCAGAGAGGCACAATTACATTGGTTTGGACATGTGCTGAGGAGGGATGCTCAGTATATTGGGAAAAAGATGCTAAGGATGAAGCTACCAGGTAACAGGAAAAGAGGGAGGCCTAAGATAAGGTTTATGGATGTGGTGAGAGAGGACATGCAGGTGGTTGGTGTGACAGAGCAAGATGCAGAGGACAGGAAGAAATGGAAACAGGTGATCTGCTGTGGCGACCCCTAACGGGAGCAGCTGAAAGAAGATGATGATTATCTAATAAACAATCATACAATATTCCATTTAAACCCACTAACATTTTCTCCATATCAGCATAGCTTATATTTTCATATAGTGAAATGTCATATAACATACATTGATGTATCATAATCCAATTTATCCATTAGAACTACGGGTCCACCTTTATCAGCTTGCTTAATTATGATTGAACAGTCTGACTGTAACAGTTTCAATGCATTCCATACACTTCTACTCAAATTAAAAAAGGCTTCCTTCTATTTCCATTACCCATACCTTCAAATAACTCATTCTCACATATATTAGTAAACACATCAATGAATGGATGACTAGGTGGAATAAATGCACTTGTTTTTTTAAAAACATTGCTGTCATTCATTTCTTCACTCTTATTTCTAAACAACATTTTCAGTAAAACATTTCTGCCAAACATGTGTAAGTCCAGAATACTATCCGTTACCTCAGTCCGTTGTACAGGAATAAATGATACTCCCCTTTCCAACGCACTTTTTTCTTCAGTTGTTAGTTGTGAGGAGATATTTCATACTATACTTCTTTCCTCCATGTGTTCTTGGATACATTCAATATGGGAGAGTCCATAGGCAGCTTCCTCTTGTTGCGATTTCTGCTGTACGATCTCCCTCTATGAAATCGCCTCTCTGTGTTCTGCTGATCCGAGGTCTACAGCTTTATCGGCAGCGTACAAAAAACCTGTTGTGAGGTTTCTGCTTGTTCCGAGCCATTCGTGTGAACATCCTTTATTTCTTGAATTCCCTCAGCAGACCCCAGACTTCACCTTGCATCCACCTTCTCATTTGAATTAACCTCTGTAGTCACTGAAGAGGCGCTCACAGCTGGGGGAGCGTTAGATTTAATTCGAGCACCCAAATTCCTTCCTTCTTTTAAACTTTCCTTGATGACATCACTCCGTTGATCAGCGTGGGCCTCCCTCTCGATATTTAAGATGGTAGGCTCATTGACCCGCTCTGAAGTGTGGCTTCTAGGCCATACAAAAATGTGGCCCTCCTTAAAATCTCTTTTGTCTCTTTCCAGTTGGTTAAATTTCTGCCATAGTAGTCTCTGCTCAAAGACTGCTACTGAGTAGGTGATCATGGAACATTTCTCATCCACTAACGTCTGCGGATAAAAAGTAAATAACAGTTCTTGTTCAGTCATTATAATAGCCCTTATTTCTTCTTCCTCCTTCACTGAAGACTCCAATAATAAACGTATGTAGTTGAAACTTAGTTCAAAATTAAGCTGCTCCCATTTACTTAGCAGCTCAGGTTGTCTTTCCCCTTGAGTAGGCATTTTCTGGACCCTTAATCCTCTTGGTATAACATGGGTTTTCAAGCAAACTTCAAAGTAATACCGCTGAGCGTGTAACTTTTTAATTTTGTATAGACCATCCTCGAATCTATGTAGCCCTCTTAAAAAAACAGCATAGTCTATGTCATCATGCTCCATTTCATTACTGTCCATAAAAGTTTCATTAGATAGCAATGGATTACCTTTTTTGCTTAAAAGTTCCTGAAACCTGCATAATGACTTCCTTGTCGTTCCAGGTTGTAAATTTGGGAAATATTCCAGTTCTATCTCATGTGTAACAGATTTAGGTACATATTCTTCAACCATTGTTCCCAGCTGCAGCCAAACCAAATAAAATCCACAGAGCACAAAAAAGCAAGCAGCTAAGATAAATACCCCACCAATATACAAAAAGCTCATATAAGTCCACAAAAAAGACTTGGTGGAGTAACCAATTCGTGAAGTTGTCACTGTTCAAAACCAGTCAGAGCATGAATAAAATCCAGATAGACTTTACTGAAAGTAGGTAAGCGCTTTCATGATCCAAATATCACTTCAACAGACCTTATAAAAAATATCTGTTGGCCATCTTCACTTTTAAATGCATCTTAACCAATCGTAGTAAAAAAATCAATTAAGCAGCCATTTTATAACTAATCTATTACAAAAACGCTTTTCTTATAAATAACAATGTTAAAAGAGCAGTATAACAATATGCTAGAATAGCAATAAAGCAATTCGTATATGTTATAAAAATAAAATAATATTAATAAAACAGTCTTAATAAAGACAGCATAAAATAGTAATATAAATCAAACTACAAAACACTTTCAACAATATACATTGCATATGACTCCTGTTTAGACAACTTCCTATTCTTCTGAACTGGCTTAAGGGGCATTCTATCATTCAGTCCCTTCCCTTTATTTGCCCTTAAACTAATAATCCATCTGGTTTCAGAGTTCTAAGTATAATTAGATATATCACCTCGTCTACTTGTGGTGTCTTTCGGCTTTTCCTGGTTGGGGGTTGCCACAGCGGAACTCCAGTCCGCTAATGATTGGCAGTAGATTTTTACGTGCCGAGCTGCCGGCCCTGACGCACAACCTTCAACAAAAGTACGTCAATTCACGCATGTCTCCACACAAAAGACGCTCTAGCTGAGAATCGAACAGGACAATGTCTTATTGTGAGGCGACAACACTACCGCAGCACCACCACTGCAGATATCACCTCCTCTACTACTGGGGTTAATTCCCTTAACCACCAAAAAAGTGAAGCTATGGTCATTCCCTTCAGAAGATATTTGTTTGGCTAATGCATTTGTTAAGGTACCATTCCTAATGTGAAGTAAGTGTTCCCTAATTCTAAACCTTAACTTCCTATTAGTTTTACCTACATAGAAGGCAGAACATAGGCTGCAGACTGCTAAATAAACCACACTATTTGTGCTGCAGTTCGCTGCTTATTAAATTCATAAGTTCGCTTAGTATCTGGGTGTACAAATCTATTACTTCTGTTATTATAAGTACATTGATTGCACTCACCACATGGTGATGTACCCTTAACTGCATTCATTTCATATCCATTGTCCACACTGGGATAGCATAACATCCTTTTTAATGACTGCTTACTCTTAAATATGAAACTGGGATTTTCCCCTACCGCTTGCTTAATTTCTGGATTCTGAGTTAATATACCCCAATTCTTCTTGATTACATTTGTTACTATATTCACATCACTAGTATAATAGGTAGAAAACCTAAAAACATCTTTCTTCTGTTCAATGGAACTTCTCCTATCATCAACTAATGAAAAATTAGAAGTTATGTACCTACCATAACGTTCCATGTTAGTTGTCTTCTCTCGCCTTCTTTCTTGCTGGATGGGTTCGGAGCCGATCCTCTGCTCCGACTCGGCACTTGCTAAGCTTGCGAACTCCTTTTACCAGCTCGAGGCAACCCTATATCCCATGATGCAAGGCGAGACTACCTCAGATCTCGTTTGGTAGCTAAAACACCCTGCTAAATAAAACTATTCTCAAAGGAAGAGCAAAGACTATCCTAGAAGAACTAGGCAAAAGGTTCTAAAGATAGACTCTTTCTGCTGAAGACTCAGGAGAGTGAAAACAGAGAAAGAGAAGCCCTTCAAGATCTGTCCAGGCCAGGGGGAAGAAGGGAGGGACGCAAGAAAGAAGGCGAGAGAAGACAACTAACATGGAACGTTATGGTAGGTACATAACTTCTAAATGTTAAGTTGTCAATCTCGCCTTCATTCTTGCTGGATGGGACCGCGTCCCTAGCACCTGTATCCCGGGTGGCTCAATGGAACAGACTCTTGAGTACTGTGGAACCAAAACTGGCTCTGTCCCTGGAGGCCAAATCTAATTTATAATGAGAGACAAAGGTATGAGGAGTGGCCCAAGTAGCTGCTGCACAAATGGTATCAATGGGTAGCCTATCCTGAAAAGCTGTAGATGTGGACAGGCTCCTGGTTGAATGCGCTTTCGGTTTTGAGGGTAGTTGCTTGCCTCTGAGCGAATACACATAAGAAATGGTAGAAGACAACCATCTGGATAAGGTCACTTTCGACACTGGGAGACCTTTCCTGTTTTCTGCATAGGAAACAAATAATTGATCAGATTTCCTGAATTGTTTAGTTTTATGCAAATAATATCTGAGTTGACGATGGACATCCAAAAATGAAGTTTTTGTTCAGCTCTGTCGGAATAATTAGGGAAAAAAACTGGTAGATCGATGGATTGATTAATATTAGTCTGAGAAACAACTTTGGGCAGAAAAGATGGATTAGTTCTCAAGGATACCCTGTCCTTGTGAAAAACTAAGTATGGGGAATGGATACAGAGGGGCTTGAAGTTCAGATACCCTCCTTACTGAAGTGACAGCCACTAAGAATATTGTTTTCCAGGTCAGCAACTTTAAGGAGCATGAAGCAGACGGTTCGAAGGGGGGTAAAATCAAGGATGCTAACATCAAATTCAGATCCCATTGTGGAGGAGGATGTTTTACTGGAGGCTTTAGGAGAAAAACACCTCTCAGAAAAGCTTTGCATAGTCTATGCGACATTATGTTATGATCTTGCAAGCCAACATGATATTTAGAAATTGCTGCCAGTTGAACTTTAACTGTCGATGAAGAAGATCTTGACTGAAAAACTTCAGCCAGAAAATCTAAAATTGAATGCACCGGCGCAGTAAAAGGATCAATGCGCCTGGAGTTTGCCCATAGGGAAAAACGTCGCCACTTGCTAGCATAAACCGTTCTGGTGGACGACTTTAAGGAAGCTATTAAGATATCTCTGACAGGATCAGAGATCATAGGAAGCCTGGCTAGGGAAGGAAGCGGAGCAACCAAGCAGTGAGGTTGAGAGAACGAATGGCCCGGTGCTGTTGACCCGTTTGGTGGATCAGAAGATCCGGAACTGGGTCCAGATGCCAAGGCTGCACCAGGAGATGACGATGTAGGGACGGAAACCAAATTTGTCGAGGCCAGTAAGGGGCAATGAGAATCAACTTGGCTCTCAATATGGTAGCTTTCTGAATGACCTGTGGAATTAAGGGGAATGGGGGAAAGGCGTACAGAAGTCCCCGGGGCCAATCCTGGGTAAGAGAGTCTCTTAGGGGATGGCCTGGTAGGGGAAAGAGGGTGAAGAAGTCCGGGCATTTGCTGTTTTGGGGAGTAGCAAAAAGGTCGCAACATGGGGTGCCCCACTTCTGAAAAATCTCGTCCACTACCGATTGTTTGAGAGACCACTCGTGAGGCATGAGAATAGCTCTGCTCAGTCTGTCCGCTAAGAGGTTGGACCTGCCGGGGATGTGCGTTGCTATCAGAAACCGATGAGAGGAGATTGCCCATTGCCAAAGTCTGAGAGCTTCTCGACATAAAGGATAGGACCTGGTCCCGCCCTGTTTGTTGATGTACCAGACTACAGACATGTTGTCCGTTTGAACTGCAATAGTCCCCGAGGGAAGAAAGTCGTTGAGGGCTTGCAACGTTAAAAGCACCGCTCTCATCTCCAGGACATTTATGTGCAGATGGTATTCTGTGGGTTGCCAAGTCCCATGGACCATCCTGCCCTGATAATGCCCCCCCCCCCAACCCGATCAGAGAGGCATCCGAAGTGACTGTGGCAACCGGAGTTGGGGGAACAAATGGACGGCCCTGATGGAGCAGAGGAGAAGACATCCACCAGGTTAGATGAGTCCTGCACGATTGTGTAACCAAAATTTCGTGCCTCATGGGTAGGTTCTGGAACGACCACTGAGTGAATAACATCCACTGCAGAAGACGCATGTGGAAGCGAGCTAATGGTAGAAGTACAATGGCCGCAGCCATAAGACCTAAAACCTTCAGAACCAATCTGGCTCTGACTTTGTTGCTCAGTAATATGATCCGAACGTATTTTTGGATGTCCAGAATTCTCTGATTTGTTAGTCTGGCTAACATACTGACGGTGTTTAGTTCTGCACCTATAAAGGTGATAGATTGGCAAGGCAGCAGAGAAGATTTTTGAAATTCACTGAGATTCCCAACTTTTGCAAATCTGCAGAGTGTAGTCTCTGCTTTGAAGAAGCTGATGCTTGGTGGTGGCGGAGAGGAGCCAGTCGTCCAAATAAGGAAACACCTGGAATCCTTGTCGTCTCAGATGAGCGTAACCACTGCCATGCATTTGGTAAACACTCTGGGGGCTGAAGTGAGGCCAAAGGGCAGGGCTCTGAATTGATAATGACTGGTCCCCAGCAGCGGAGAAACCTCCTGGAGCATCTGTGTATCTTTATGTGATAGTCTGGCGTCCTGAAGGTCTATCGAGCACATCCAATTGTCCTTGCACAAAAAGGGCAGAATGGACTGAAGCGTGACCATCCGGAATCTTGCCTTTCTGACAAATCTGTTTAGATTGCTCAGGTCTAAAATTGGTCTCCAATCTCCCGTCCTTTTGGGGACCAAAAGAATCTTGAGTAGATGCGGATCCTACTTGGTCTGCTGGAACAATTTGGGGCTCTTTTTCTAGGAGCTTTGAGACCTCCTGTTTTGCCAAATCCCTTTGACCGGGTGAGATGCCAGGAAGGGATTGGTGAGGTAGGATACCTTTGAAGGGATTTTGTAACCCTCGGATATGATCGACGGTACCCACATGTCTTGTGAGAGGGAACGCCAGGCTAATGGGTACAGCAATATCCTTCCCCTGACTGCCTCCAAGGGTGGACAGTCGGGCAACACCTCAGGGATGCTGAAAGGGTTTGTCAGGAAGAGGCTCCCTGCTACCCTGATTCTGGGGACCCCCCCTGCCTCTAGGGCGTCTGTTATTGTTACCCCTCTGCCTCTGGGGGTAAACTGACCACGTGTGTCGGTAACTCCTTGGGCTTTCCGGAACCACATTTTTCCTCCTTTCTGACCTTTGGGATAGGGTCTTGAAGGAGTGGAAAAATGGACTCCTATGGCAGAAAGGGTTTTGCCATCTTGTTCACACCTGGTCAAGGTTTCCTTCACCTGCGGTCCAAACAAAGCCGAACCGTCAAAGGGGGTATTGGTGAAGGACGCCTTAAAGGGGTCTGCGAAATTACAAAGCCGCATCCAGGCCTGACGCCTAAGTGCCACTCCTGTGCCTGCGGCTCTACTCACTCCATCAGCCACACAGGATATGAGCCGCATGGAGAAGTTGGTTAAAGAATTTAGGATTGCTAGCTGTGAGGCAATCTTGTCTTGAGCCCCAGCAGCTGAAGGATCCTGAACCACTTCACCTAGTTCCTTGAGAATGTCTCTCTGAAGTCTGGTGAAATGACAAAGGTAGTTCAGCGAACACACAGCAAAGGTCGCTGAAGAAACATCCGCTTGCCATACCTATCCATGGTCCTAGAGTCTTTGTTAGGAGGATGGACAGGCACGGAAGGATCCGCAAGTTCCTTCTTGGTGGCCGCCGCCACCACCATAGCATCCACAGAGACGCATTTAGAAAGAAACTGCTTGTCTGAAGGGGCTGTAATAAATTTGGATGGCCTCCTGGGGACAGGTTCCACAGAATCCGGGGCTGCCCACGCCTTCCGAGCCACTACCTGCATGAGTGGGTCAAAAGGCGGAGACACCCAGGAGGTGGAGGGTCGGGATCCAAATGCCTCCAGGTATACTGACTCATCCTCGGAGGGGTCAATGGAAGGACAGTTCCCCCTCTGTTTGAGGAGTTCCAGGATGTCTGAAAAGGAGACATCCTCAGAGGGGGACCGGGGGGAACCCTCCGACTCATCTAAGTCAGTATTTGATGTTGTAGACTCAGGGGAGTCTGTGTGTTTCCTCTTACACGTCCTCTTGCGCGGGGGTTCTCCTGCGGGATCAGGAGAAACCTCGGAAGAGGAAGTTATTCCCAATGGGGAAACCTGGGGCGATGGATCCCTGGGCCTGGGAGCAAGAGGCTGGCAAGAGACATCAACAGGCACCGAAGAGGGAGGAGCTAAAGGAATGGACCGTTGACCTGGCTCAGGTGCCAGGACACTCCTCATCACCTCAAAGGCTCCCCTCCCAGGGAGATCAGAATACTCCTGTTCCGAAGAGACAGGAATTCCCGGCTCCACTGAGACAGAAGGCTCCGAGGCCAATGTCGGTGCCGAGCTCACCAAAGCTGAAGCCCCGAGAGGGAGAGTGGGGTTGGACAAGGGTCCGATGCCACTAGCCCCCTCGGAGCCGACAAGGGAAACTCGACGACCGGATCCCTCCAAGGAAGGTCTCATGGAGGAGATCGGAGCCGAGGCAGCGAGCGAAGGATGTATCGGTGCCGGCGCCGACACGGTCATTGTCCCAAAAAGCTCCGGCTCCGAACTCTGGAGGAGAGTCGGAGGAGGAAGTTCAAGGGGAAGAGCAACAGCCGAAGTCTGTTGAGACGGGCTATGGAGCATTTGGGTTAGTGCCTGTGACTTCAACAGCCTGCTTACCACCCTCTCTAAATCGTGGTCTGACAGCCTGGAAGATCTCGAAGATCGGCTCCGATGACTCCGTTCCGATAAAAGAGGAGACCTCGGAGCCAAGCGAATTGACTCCAGAGAAGGGGACCGAGATCTCTTCTTGGACGAAGCCATCGGAGCCGACGTCCTCTCGGTTCCAGATGGAGCCGAAGACTTTTCGGCTCCGATACTGGATAACACCTCGGCACCAGCCGGTGCCGACAAGGCAACTGGAGACTGTGTGTCAGAGGCGGAAGGAACCGACACTACCATCTCAGAGGTAGAAATATCGGCTCCAGCTGGAGCCGATCTCGACTCCGAAGGAGTCGGAGCCACCGAGGAAGGCTTAACAACCGTAGCCTGAACCTTAGGTGGCTTGGAAGGTTTACCCGACCCAGTCTTTGTCGGTGAACCTTCTGGCTTTAATAAGCCACGGAGGATCAACTTGTTCCTCCTCTCCTGCAGGACTCTCTGGCTAAAAGAGTGGCATATAGCACAGGAGTCCTGCAGGTGTAAAGGCCCCAGGCAGTAAACACAAGAAGTGTGACCGTCTGTCAGAGACATCTTCTGACAGCACGAGTCACACTTCTTGAAGCCTGAGACCTTTCCTTCTCTAGACATAGTCTAAGAAAAGACAAAAAACACACACTCAACAAGAGTCACACAATTAATCCCTAAACACACACACACTGACAGGGATTAATGAACTGGGAGGCTTAGGCCTAACAGAAAAGAAAATTAAACTTTTACCCCAACAGAGGAATATAGGGTGGGAAATATAGTATTAGCTATACACTCTATAATAAAACTAACCAATATAGGAAAAGGGGAAAAAATATCACTGACTAATCTGTTGAATAAGAAAAACTCACCTGAGCTGGCAAAAAAGAGACCTCTTCGCGAAGCGGCAAACGAGATCTGGGGTAGTCTCACCTTGCATCATGGGATATAGGGTTGCCTCGAGCTGGTAAAAGGAGTTCTCAAGCTTAGCAAGTGCTGAGTTGGAGCCGAGGATCGGCTCCGAACCCATCCAGCAAGAATGAAGGCGAGATTGACAACTTAACATTATGGTTTTTCTATGTTATCCCTCCATGAGGTGACTGAATCCAGGACCTCAGTCGTTATGCTATCCGCATATCCCCTCTCATTAAATCTAGACTTCAAACCAGATAATTCTTTCTCAAATTTATCATCTCTAGCCATTAATCTAAGAAGCATTGCTCCGAGGAAGTTCGTAGTAAAAAAAAAAAAAAAAAAAAGAAAGCGCTCAGCAATCAGCTCCTGTTTCTAGTGTTTCTTTCCTGTAGCACCCCTTCGGGGCTAATTTTGTTTTTGAAGTTATTTCTGCAAATATATATATATATATATATATACATAAATACACACACACATACATATACACACACACACACTATATATATATATATATATATATATATATATATATATATATATATGTATATATACACACACACACACACACACATATATATATATATATATATATATATATATATATGTATATGTACACACACACACACACTATATATATATATATATATATATATATATATATATATATATATATATATACATACACACATATATATATATATATATAAGCATAAACGTTTTACGGAAAAAATAAAAAAATAAAAACAATAACCCTCAAAGTAGATCGAGCTTTCATCCTTTATTGTGTAGGAACTTCTTCAGAATGAATGAATTAAGCTTTCCACTTACTTACAACCTTAGATAATAACTAATGGGAAACTGTAAACAAAGTGTACATAAACAAATTATGCACCAAATCAAATCCTGTGTGAGGAACACTAACGGTTGTTTTATGCATACATATATATATATATATATATACATACATACACACACACACGTACATATATATATATATATATATATATATGTGTGTATGTATATATATATATATATATATATATATATATATATATATGTATCTGTGTGTGTATATGTATTTTGTGTAAGTTTTTTTA
>NC_056730.1:1021520978-1021558478 GCF_019279795.1 Protopterus annectens
GGGAGGAAATTCTACAGAACCCTCAAATTACAGGCCTATTGACATATTATCCCCCTTATAGTGCCATGTTATCCAAGATACTGGAAAAATGTATACAGACACAAATACTAAACCACTTCTTACAGGCAAACCTAATTACACCCACACAGTATGGTTTCCGACCCTCGCACAGTACTACCACTGCCCTCCTATCTTTCACACACAACATTGCCAAAGCCAGAGATAATAATAAAATCATATCAGCTCTATTGCTCGACCCATCCTAAACATTTGATACAGCTTCCCATACCATCCTCCTAAACAAACTTTCTAACCTACAACTCTCTACCTCCACTACCTCCTGGTGTAACAGCTACCTCTAAACTAGATATCAGTCCGTCAGATGGCAAACATCCATCTCCCTTTTCCATCTAGTTAAGACCGGGGTTCCCCAGGGTTCTATCCTGGGCCACCTACTTTTTAATATAATTACAAATAACATCCATATCTCCTGCCCCCCACTCTACCTTAATACAGTATGCAGGTGATTCCACAATCATTAACACCTCCGACAATATACAAAATCTCCACACTGTCACTCAACAATCTCTGTACCTAGTAGAACAATGGCTAACTGAAAACAACCTGATTCTCAACCCTGTAAAGACCAAGTTTCTGCTTTTCCTTCAAAAAAAACTTCAATCCAGGTAAAGATATCGTCACCATCTCATCCTTACATAATACAATTATCACCACAGACTCAAACACCAAATTGCTTGGCATTACTATAGACGACCAATTAAAATTTGACCTACATATCTTAAACTGTTTCAAAAAGTCCAATCAAAAACTAGGTCTTCTATACTGCAACAACAAATATATATACCTAACAAATCTAGACATATACTGGCTCAAACATTTATTCTACCATCCCTGCTGTATGCTGCTCCCATACTTACTAACCTCCAAAATAATCTCTTAACCAAACTAGAAACCACCTATAACAAGACAGCCAGATTCACAGCCAGTAATAGCTACAAATCCCATCACTGTATATTCCTGAAAAGCTCAAGATGGCCTGAGCTCCAACACGTTTCAAATATCACAACTACAAATTGCCACAGCATCTTAAATAACTCCAACTCCTGCCCTGCCCTTACATCTATAATTACACCCAACACACCCAATCGTGACCTCAAAAGCACAGAACAAAACCTTCTGCAATTGACCAAGCCAAACAAAAATATTGGAAAAATAATTTACAGTCATTCAGTTGCATACTCATGGAACAAACTTTCCACTGTCCCCCACACCACTACCAAAAGTAGCAAATGCAAAAAACAACTAAAAATTAATTTCCACCATGCATGGAAATGTACTTGTCAGGAAATTACCTAATGAATTTTTCTTCTTCTCTCAATTAACATATCTGCCTGGTATCTACCTAAAATGTCTACATATATTACTCTTTCTGCAATTAGTACCTGTGCTATTACATGCATCTTTGTTGTACTACGTCATGATGTTTTTAATGTCTTTTTGTTTATTTTAGCATTGCTACATTCCTTGTAAATAACTTAATGCTAACCACATTTCTCAAACATATTGGTGCTGCATTCTCAAAATACTGTACTTTTGCCTTGTATATATTCATATTGTATATCTCTCTCTGTTTTGTACTGTTAAGTATCTTACAACTTGAATTGTTAGTTTTTTTTCTTAATTTTTAATTACTTTCCTAGAGCTTTTCTCCTCGGGTATCCTCTGAAAAAGGGCTCTCTGGGTCCAGTCAGACTAACCCAGTTAACAAATGTAAAAATAAATATGTATGTGTATGTATGTATACATATATATATATATATATATATATATATATATATATATATATATATATATGATTTAGATATATAGATACACACATGTATGTATATATCTATATATTATATAAATATATACATACGCACACACACACACATATATATATATATATATATATATATACACACACACACACACACACACACACACACACACACACACACACACACCTTTTTATCCACATGCATGCCAACCAAGAAACCACCATCTGGACTTGAGCCCATTCATTCCTCCATACTGGAAATCCCTGGCTTAGGGGAGGCATCAGGCATCTGTAGGGGACATCATCCAGGCATCTACGAGGGTGCTTTCCTACTGGCTATGCACAGACTGTTTGAATTTTGGACATTATATTCTGTAAACAGTGTTGGTGGAGGGTCTTATGAATTAAAGGGGACCATTAGGATTTTCAAGTTAACATTACTCTTCCTAGTTTGGTTTCTACAATATTTACATTCACTTATTTCAAAATGGAGGCATTGTTTTTTGGACTGATGATAGCAGATCCTGTGGTTATACAGAGCCACTAGCATTAGAAGAAAAATAGGGAAGAAAAGATTGGAGAAACCCTCTAAGCTGCAGCTAAGCACCTTAGACAAATAGCTTCAGTGTGTTTAAATATGATGACAGACTAAATGCACCTATTTCTTGTTCTTTTCTTGGTTGATTGTTTATCCAAACTGTTTTTCTAGTTATAAAATGACATAATATTTGTTAAATTGGATGCAATGGGGAAGCTTTCTTTCTTTGGTACTGGTATTTGACCACCCACTGCTCTCTATTTAATCCTTTCTGCTTTCTACCAACTGATTACTTAGTGGACTCCTACTCATGAGTGCAATAGGGACCTCATTCTCACAGGTTCATAGGCAAGTACTAGGCTAGCTGAAATTGTGGGCTATTTTAAACCTAGCCAGTTTCTCTTCTGGTGCTTGAATTAACCTATCCCATTTGGTATTAGATTGATATTTTCCAATAAAATATAGTCAACTTTTACCTCTTTCTCACCCTTAATCCATTTGATGTACATTGTCTATCACCAGTGATAACATTACGTTGTCACTGTTTTGGCTCTGACTGAAAATGTTTATCTGACTGGGGAGTGAAAAAGGTCTTGGTCTTGCATGGACAGTTTATGGGCTTAACTTAGTTAAGTTACAGTGGCTACCTCAGGACCTTTTTTTTGGCAGAAATCTCATACGTCTGTGTGTGTGTGTGTGTGTGTGTGTGTGTGTGTGTGTGTGTGTGTGTGTGTGTGTGTATTACCTAGGGTACTCTTCTTCCATCTTCAGCCAAAAGACATGTCATATACTACTGTGGACCCCCTCCTTGGGCACTGTAACACAGAGCCATGTAAAACCATAACAAACATGGGACTATTTCTTATTTGCCAGGCAAGGTGATGTGCCTGTTATCAAGGAGTCTCTGCAAGATTGGCATTCTGCACATCATTTTCCTGGCAAAGCCTTCAGATTTCAGAATTCTTCAGTACCTCAATTTTGAAGCCAGACTACTAATCATCTTACTGATATTTTTGAATGAATCCTTCTAGCAGGAGCATACTGTGGATATCTTCTTGTATACCATCCACAAACAGTTTGACATGGATCTCCGGATCTTGGTCTACCAAGATTATCTGTATACTGTTTAAACTTGGGCGGCTTTAACATTTAGACAGATGATAGATGTTCCAAATTTACCACAGTTTGTCCAGCTCATGGAGGGATTATGGTTTGTTCAGGAGGTTTCCTTGCATGGTTATTTCACTCCTTCCTTCATTCATTCAATTTATTATTGACAGAGTTGAAATGATTAAAGGCATGATTAAAAAACATAATGCAGACTAATGCATACTTTTAAGTGTTAGCAGACTAAAACAACAACAAAATATAATTAAAGAATACTGAACACACTGCAGACAAGAGTCATACATAATCTGAGTATTCACAGTAGAGTAAGGTGTATAGAAGAATGCCATAGGTCATTGATGGAGAAAATGGAATATGTTAATGTGTCAATGCACACTAGAAAGAATACACAGTGTTGGTGATCGATCATAAGGCTTAAATAAATGGAATTGGATCAAATTTCCTGATCCAACCACTGTCAGATCTGTTCCAATTTAAGGCTTCTCCATTGATTCACATACCAGATACTGAGCTGATCCAATAAAGGAATTCAACAGTGAGAGCAGCTTCTGCCAGAGTAAAGTGCTGAAGCTAATCTGGATTATCTTGTACTTGACTATAATCAGGCTTTTATTGGGGCTGGTGCCTCAGTGCAACTTGTCCCTATGTCCATTCCCTGCTGCCATTTCTTACCAATGATGGCACAATTATGACATTCAACTATTACAAAGGATGGGACACTGGACAGAGTACACATACAGGAGGATCAACAGATGGGAAGGAAGCATATGAATAGTGAAGATTGGTATACCAAGTAATGCTCAGTAGCAACCTCGACAACCATCATTCCATTTGCCTATTTCCATACAAAATAAGGCTCACCCACAAGAATATGGAATAGGAAATCTTACAGGAAAATGCAAACTGAAACTCTGTATAAATGCATATATAAATGGCTTCATATGGTTGAGCTATCCCCTCAGAAACTTCTGACATACTGCATGACCTCTTATTAAAACATAAAATAACAGAGGAGATATTCTGTCCCACTGTTCCCCTTGCCACCTCAAAACACTATACTAAGAATGGTGAAAAAAACAAGCATTCTCTTTATCCCCAAGACAGCACAACTTCAAAGTCAGTACACAAAGTTAACACCCCTTCAAAAGCAATTAATTTACACTGATGCTTGAACTGGGATATCATGTGTAAATGCTTTGGCTGTCATACCAATCATAAGGTTTTGACTGTCAATCAGAAAAGGCATGAGCAAATCTGCACAAAAATTAGTGTAGCATACAAAATTTTATTAGTGACATAAGGTTATTCTTCCTTCGGATACTCATTCTGAATGTATTAGGTACATGTCCTCAGACTTTTATTGTGTCTCCTCTCCACATATACATATATATTCAGTCTCCTGGTCTGATTATGCAAGCCTTGTGGCAATGTCAGAATGCTACCAGCACCTCTTGTGATCAAACTGGAAGAGAAAGAAAGATGCTTAGTCTTCTGAAATCTTTGAACTAAATATAAAATAATTCTTGCTCTCCTAAACATTTTATTATTTTGACAACTAAAGTGCGAAAATGCATAATTTTTCATTAATGCAGTTACTTGGAAAGATTTTGTAATCGTCTAACCAAAATAGTTGTTCATTGATTCTGTTGAGAACTCATACCTAGTTTATGATATGGGATCATACAGTGGTCCAAGAGCTGGAAGAAACACTAAAGGGGACAGGAATGATATGGCCAACAATTACTCATCTATCGTGGGCAATGGTATGATAGAAAATATCCCACCTAAAGGAGATCAGGGAAGATGTTTTACAAAGACTTAATGAACAACTCTTGCCAAGCAGATGGAATCAGCACAGACAGCCTGTTCCTTCCTAAGCCGTCTGTAGTGCTGTAGCCAGAGTCAGTGTATGTGTGAAAGAAAGCATGCATCAAAAGGGTACCATTGCAAGATACACACCGGGACCCCCTGAAGGTGGTTGGGGATATGGTTAACACCTAGTAAATAAACTCCAGTGGCTGATTGGAGTACAACTTTCTGTGGTCACCTCTTGCATATGAGGGACTGAATGGGCCAGTCGACTCAAGGGAGAGACGAAGGTAAATTACAGAGTAAATAATAGATAAAGTTTATGTTATAGTTTTTAAAGGTTTTTAATGTAAATCAACTGCATCTTATTGTCTTGTCCCTTATCCAACAGAGAAAAGTATTAAATTAACATTTTACGGTTTCAATATTCGGCTCACCTAACGTGCCATTTGTCTACCCCATCACTCACTTCAAGATCTTCAAGACTTCTCAAAAAAGATCAGTCAGAACTTCAGGGTACTATACCTCAGCTTTTCATAATTTCTCGATAGGACCCTCTTGTTACACCCAAATCTGTTGCTTGCTGATCCTTACTTCAGGTATCTTACTTCCAGCTCAGTCGCAAACATATTCATTCCCCTGTGATAGGTGAAATCCAACAACTGTCAACAAATTAGCATCCATCATCTTCATTTTCCTCAGAACATAAACAAATTTCAGTAACCCTTTTACCCAAAACACATGCCCTACAAAACAGTTTGACTGTATTAATCTGTTCACAACCCACAACTAATCACGTAAAGACAACCAGCTCATGAATAATTTTTACATATTCATTTACGTCAGTTCAGGGCGTTATCAGGTAGCGGGTATGGGCGGGGCTTGCTACTGCGCATATTCGTAAGGTACTGAAAGTACATTACGCCATTTTTCTCTATATTGATACTGGCGGTATTCTGTTTTGCTAGGGAGTAAGGAGCAGCGCCGAGACAACTATATGTTTTTATTATACTAATACAGAAAAACTGCAGTGGAAATGAGATGAGTTGATTTGAGGTTTTTTCCCCATGTGTAAGTGTGATTCACCAGAAATGTCGACAGGACCCCACCTCTAGATAATGCAAGCAAACCCTTGCAGCATTGTGATTGCAGATCAGCAAACTCTCCATATTGTGAGTAAGCTCTAGCAGCTGCGAGTCAGCCATTGGTGTAGTTTGTAGCCGATTACCAATGTGTTTTTGTTCTCAATGTACAGAAGGGTTTATTTCATATTTTATGTACAGTTTGAAGTAAGACAGTTGAGCAATAGTCGCAGTGTCTAACATGGTGTCACTGTTTGGATGTGCGAGACTTTGGCAAGCAGGGCTAAGATTAACCCTTTGTTCTTGTATTGGAACAATACAAGGCCGCATCCCCACGCAAAAATCTACCATTTTGTTTGAGACTGTAAACTTCCGTTTCTTGAACTGGGGCCTCTGTACTGGAACGGGTGGTGGTTCGTGTTTTTATTTTTGTGGAACAAAGTATGTTAGTTGTACTGCAGGATTGGTTTGGAATCGTGAATCTCATTTTAATTAAATCGTTGGCAGCCTGGCATTATTTATGGTAGTAATCTTCTTTTTATACATTTTGCAGCAGTGCATACATTGGTAACATTAATTGCATATATTTGTAATGCTGCATTTGTTTTTTTAAATGCTTTCTCCGAGTGTAACATATCGAAATGCCTTTTTTCTGCCTTCCAGCTTAAGTTAATCTTTAAGGGGAAGTGAGAACGATTTTTGTTTTCTAGAAGAAGAAAAAAAGGACCGTCGATTTAAAAACAAATGTGTTAAAGACCGCACACTACATAGTAGAACTGATACTGTGGGTTTATTGTGTTGACCTCATAAGACATTGACTTTATAGGGTTGCTTTTTTAGTTATTGTTTGGTGAACGCAGAACAAGTAGTGCATAATAGTGTTCGAGAGTAGATTGGTCGCTTGTTTGCAGATCTGACTTCTATTCTTGACTAGAGGCTGTTTGTGGTATTGCATGGATAATAAGTGCAGTGTAAATGGTGTTGTAAATCATTGGTGTAAGGTATAAGTATATTCAAGTAAATGGTGTAGTTTGTTGTAGTAAGTTTTGCAAGAGGAACTTGATCTGTGTAGCATTATGGCATAGCTGGGGCAGTTGTGGATTGGCTTCCATAACAAACTTAACACTCCTAAAGCCTTTGTAATGTTACTTGGTACACCCATGGTTCATACCATCGCTGTTTTTGGTCTTTGAGGCAACCCACTACATTACCCAACAAAGATACCCGTGTTTTCTTGTGGGAGATGCATCTAACACATTTCTTAAATTCTAACTTGTTGAGGCATCATTATAGTATTCGGGAGTTAAACTGGTTGCTAGGTAGTGTTAAAGCATTTCTTTTTGAACATGCTTTATTGTAAGTTTCCTTACAATGGTTGTCTGCTTTAACCACCACATACTCCCTGCACACTGCAGATTCTGTTTTTAGTTGCTCAGATCACCATTGTCGCAGACTGTAGGGGTTATTGCTCCCGCTTCTGGACCCCTTTCCATGAAGATTAGATTGTCAGAAAACATCATCTTCAAGATACGTCTATAGAAGTGTCATGCTGATGAGTGCAAATGCAACTGTTGAAGCATGATTTAACCACATCACATTGATCCATGGTGTTAGACCATTAGTTACTTTACTCTGTTTTGAAACTAGTTGAACAAGAATGACTTTACTTGTCTTTGTATTGTTTTTTTTTTCTATTGCTTCTAGACCATGATGTGTTAATAAAAATGTATTTGCTTTGTATGTACATTGTTTGTGTTGCCTTGTTTACTTGGTGTGTGGCTGAAATGGGGCCCTGGATATGCCCACTAACCCACTTAAATATAAGTGAATGTAGCAGGTAGAGTAAATAGGCAGTCAAAGTAGAATGCTTTGCAATCATTATAGCTTAGACTTCTGGGTTCACTGGGCTGTGCAGTACCCATTGATATGTTTACTATTTCAAGCTTGGTCAGTAACCAGAGGTTGGATTCAAGCACTCTACCTTTTTGTGAGGTAAAGATTTTAACTATTATGCCAACCCTGTGTGCATCAATGCACTTCTGTTCTGGAAGTGTACATCATGTATACAATATTTGGTAATTTTGATTGAAGGGTTAAGCCATAGAAGCTAAATATTTATGAAATATGCATTTCCCCTTTCTTTCCACTGCTGGCCTGAGGGGGAAGTTTCCTCAAATAGCAACAATTAAATCAAACGAAATGAATAAACATTACAATATTTTCTTTGCATTGTTTACGGGTGTACATAGCATATTTAATTTTGAGCATTGGGTTGTATTTTGTGTGTTAAAGCGTACTGTACTGCGGTGGTACAGAAAAATAGGTAGTGGGGGTGGTACTGTTGGATTCGGAGTTAAGTAGGTATGCCAGGTTTGAGACTTTGTGTTGGATGGGCATTGAATATTATGGGGTTTGAAGTGGTAGCTGTCTAGCCAACAGAGTTAGAAAACATTTTACCATAAGTGATTGGAGTAGCATTATGATTTGGATGAGGTGGGCTAATTGGTCAGAATTTTACCACGTAGGCAGTTCCATGCTGCTGTTTTTTTTTTTTTTTTTTTTCCCTAATTTGATTTCTGAGTTTTGCAGTATGGTAAAATATAGTCACTCTAGTGCTTGTAAAGATAGTCACTCTAGTGCTTGTTTTATTTGATGGTATTTTGGGTTGTCGTCATCCTTAGTGACTTATCAAAATTTTTATTGGGTATTTGTATCTGAAAGTGCATTACTACAACCTGAAAGTGAATTTGGCATACGTTGTAGTTCTAACCAGTTTAGCTTCTGTAATACTAGGTAGCAGTATATTTTTCTTCTTTGTTTTGCTGTAAATGTTCTGTTTTAACAATGTAGTTATGCCTGGGGTAAAAAAGGTCATGTAATAGAGTAGAAAAGCTTTTCTAGTTGCTGTCAGTGTTCTATTAAGTAAGTTTTGAGCTTGCATAACTTTTTACTATATGACACACAAACTATGAATGTCTGTGTGTGTCTCCAGCATTTTACTCTGGGTAGTATGTTTTTAGAGGGATATTGTACACTGTCACTTGTTTACACAATGATTGTAGTGGGTATGTAGTGAATTTTAGGCTCTAGCCTGAACACACGACTGTAGAATCACCTGTGTAGTGAACTTGTGGAGGCATTTTCAAATTTGTTGTACATGTTGTTAAAACGTTAAATACCAAACAATGCCATTACATGTTCCAAGATTTGTTAGGATGACTGGTTATCTCTTCATCCCACAGATTTTTTTTTTTCTGTTACTGAGGTAGCAGTGAAACAGCCTTTATAGTGTTGCTGTTCAAGTTCAGATGACTTCTAATTTAATTAGGAGTAGACTGTGTGAACCGTGTCAAAGGCTGTTGCTATCTCCAAGAATGTCTGTCATTAGATGACCTTGGTATTGATTTATTGTGTTAATGAAGCTTAACACAGTTTCTGTTCTGTGGCCTGAGTAGAAACCATGTTGCATAGAGTATGTTTTCATATTGGATGTCCAGTAATTGTGTACGGGGGGGGGGGGGGGTTCTTGGTAATTTGAGTTAAAAAAAAAAATGCTTATGTTTCTGAAGTGTTGTAGTTCTACTGAGGTACACTTTTTTCATGGTAGAATTTCGTATGATCTTTTCCACAAGGAAGGAATATCCTTTTGTTGTTTCTCTGTTGCCTTTGCTGCTGTGCATAGAGATTCACTAGTAGGTTGTTGGTAATGAATTAACTTTCTACAAATCAAAACTGTACAAGTTAAATAAGCTGTATGTTGATGGATTTATGGTGGTGTTGAATATAGGAACACCTTGTTTAGTTGTTTTAATTTTTTGCATGCTGCATTCTACCTTTATTTCATTTGAGAGAGGATTTGGCAGAGTCTTTCTCTGTGGGTAATTGGTTATCATAGTATCATAGGTTCATACTAAGCTAACTGCCCTTGTGAGCCATTTTAAGCTTAGCCAATTATCCCTTGTGAGACTCGAACCCTGCACCTTGTGTTTATAAGGCAAACACCTTAACTATTAGGCCACCTTCCCAACCCTAATATTAGAGTTTTTAGTATGTAGATTATATTGAGACATTTTTTTGTCCCATTCTTTTAATTTCACTTTTAGGGAGTTGTACTATTGGAAAGTTGACTGACTTCATCTGATGTTAACTGTGGGTTTAGTGAATTTGGGATGCTCAGTAATGGTTGAGTTACTTCCTATAGGGGACATGCTGTTTTAGATGGTTCCAGTTGTAGTGTGTTACTAGTGATAATAATAGAAATGCTTTGTGTGCTCTGATATGGATATGTAGAATGTTTAATATGTTTAAACAATGTGCAGTAGCAATGTGTAAAATACAGTGGCTTTATACTGTGTATTTGTTGTATATTATTTTTAGTTGTGTGAGAGTAACCCTGGAGGAATATTGGCTTTGAGTCTGGTGTAATAGCAGTGGGGATTTCCTTAACTTTCTCAGTCAGTTCACAAAGTGCATCCTGGCCCCGAGAGCATAAAGGGAATAGGCAGTGGTGCCCAGGATGTGGTCCTTCCATCTTGTACAACCAGATTTATCTAAATGCAGGCTGCCAACAGAGCAGTCTTTCCACAGGCCCCCTCTTCATCACTCTTTGAACCAGTGTCTTCCAGTTTTGGTAATTCACTTACACGAAAGGTTGGCACAATTCTCAAATTCCCACGGCCTTCTTTGTGGTATGGTAGTACCGCCAGCATACAGGAATGGCCAGGGACCTTCCTTACCTTGTACTTTTAAGGCAAACATGAAACCTTTTGCAGATGTTTCATAATTAAAGTGCGCAAGGAATACATTAAATTAGATAGAATATTTAAAGAACTAAAAACCTTGCCTAGACTAAATACCCAAGCAGTCAGTTCTGCTGATGCCAGCAGGTCAAGAGTTGTTATAAAGGGGGGAGCAGTGTGTTGGGAGACTTTGCCACTTCATTTGTTGCTGAGAAGAATCTAAATAGTATATATGTACGTAGTTGAAGGGTTATCACCCCACCCCCTCTCTGTCTCTCCCGAAGAGTCCTGATTTTGTCAATTCTGCCTGGGGGGTGGTGAACATAGCAAATGGCTTCATATTTCAATTCTAACTCATGTCACAGAAAGCTGTGACGCACATTTAAGGTATCTTAATGTCCTCTAAATAACCAGCTTATTTGGTTTTCTCTTATGTTTTAATTTGGTAATCAGGTGACTGCGTTTTTTGATGGCATAACCCTTGTTCTGCACAGTCATAACTTGGGAACCTCAAAAAGATGGATATCTAGCAGTTGACCACATTCTGAGTAGTGATTCACTCGAAGGCTGGATTTTCTGTAACTACAACAAGCAATGTCGGTTTTACCCACAGAAATCTTGATTTGCCATGCCCGAAAGATATGGTTTTGATGTGTTAATATGCTGCCATATAAAAAAATCAGTGGATAGCAATGCAAGAAAAGTGGGGGGAAATATAATGTGGGAAGGCATTTGTGCCAGGTTCAGTTGAATAAAAAGAAAAAATCTCAAACTCAAGTTCAGGAACAGATAATTTTGTAGGTTACTGCTGCAAGACACTGGAGTTGCAGAAGCAGTTTGTGTTTAATAGCTAGTGAGTTGTAGTGGTGGTAGCTTTGCTCATATGGGCTCCAAAATGGCAATCCTTAAGAAAGCCTGAAATTTTAAGTATTTTCTTTTTTGACTGGAGCTGTATAATTGCTGGGAATAGCTCAACACGGGCTCTGAGAAAAATTTATATGATGGGCAGGGAAAACGTATCCTGCTACAGAAGGTGTGCAAGGTTCCTGTGACTCACTGCTGCCATTGTATCTCAGTGGGATAGGAGGACATAAGAAAATGTCTAATGTGATAGCTATAAAGGGGATAGAGGTGGTAAAGCGATCATGCTGTTATGGCAGCCCTTGGGTAAATCAGTTTCATAAGAGGCAGACAGTGATGATGCGCTGAAGTAGATCAGAAAAAATAATTATTGAGTTTTAACGTGTGGTTTTCCTTTAATACTGTTTTAAGCAAGAAGTTCATCTTATTTCATTATCCCATATCTTGACAATGGGACTGGTGACTTTACATCTTGTGTTGCAGACGTCTTTGTTAAATATGCATTTGGGCTACTTCATTTCATGGCAGTGTTCTCTTTCAAGCTGTTTTCATTACAGAAATCCTGTACAGACTAATGTTTACGCAGGTTCTTTTTATGGTCTCTAGCAGTTGTCTGCTCCATATTTTTAATCTCTGTGATCATCTCTTACTTGATTTTGTCCTTGATTTTCCATTTTCTAGTTAGACACTCTCAACACTAAATGTAGCAATGCTGTCTTCTCTTTAGTACATAATTTTTTTATACTGTCTAAATAAAAATCTCTTCATACTGAGGTCAGATTCTTTCCCACTTAAATTGGCATATTGTTCTCAATTTCTGTCTGTACTGAAGCAAGTCTGTCATTGTTGAAATGTACGTTCCCAAAACCATCAGAATCTTTATACCCACATGTGTCTCTTTGTCTGTGGGAACATTTTTAAGCCTTGTAGGGGCTTTACAATGTTTATGCAAATATTTTCGTGCAAACTTTTTTAAATGATTTCAGTTTTGTTGCATGTGTAAGATTTGTGACACTCCCCTTCTTTGGTTATGATTAATATCTTTAGTCTGTCACTTTGATGTTTACCATTTTTAATACTGTTTTGTGTTCTCAACTGAGTATTGCTTTATATACTGTACTTGTTGCTCTGATATTTCTGGCCTAAATTATTAAAAAAAAGTACTATTTGTGGCTTAGCAGAATTGCTAGCCAACATCTCCTTTATCCTGATCGCTGTCAAGTCAATCCGATTTCAATAAGTTTAGCTTCTTTCCATTTTATTTCAATAAGTTTAGCTTCTTTCCATTTTATTACTTCATCTTTGTCATCTTTTTTCCAAGACTATTTTTTGTTCTCCAAATGCACATTTCCTCTGCATCTTGTGTATACTACAATGGATTGGTGGCGGTCTAAAATTTCATGTGTACAAGGTTTGTATAACACTGGTGTATTCCTTTAACAGGTCTGCCTAAATGCCCATGCTGGCTCTATTACCAACTTGTCAGGCACTATGCGTATTGTATTTCCATATGGGCATGTACTCGGTGCCCTGAATCTTGTATATTAAAGCTGTGCAACCTTCTAGTATGCCTCAAACCTAGAAGTTCCAAACTGCTCTGTTCGTTCTTTGTTTTAAATTGAGTTTCTTTGGGATAAAGAACAAGTTCATTAATTTGTTTTCTTCATCTTCCATGTCTTTTCTTGCTGGTAATGTGTATCATCCTGGTGTACATAAAGAACCAGTGGGATCAAAAATGTCTTGATCATTTGTATCTTTTTTTTTTTTTTTGTCAGTGTTCGTAAATTTCCATAATAGTCTTGCTGTACTTTTAAAATGTATTTTCATCTGCTTGTTTGATATGCCATGTGACGTCCAGTCAGTATCCCACCAAACTGCCACCAGTATGTGATGTCCACTTCTGCCCTGGGTCAGTAACTAAGGTCAGTAACTAAGGAACTTCACTCTGACTCCAGTGTGACACACTTGCAATATTTTAGTTTCCCCTAAGAGCACAGCAGGAACACTGTCTCTAACCTGGGACCGGGCTGTATACTTTTCACCCCTAATGTAACTCCATATTACACACTCCACAGCAGTGTATCCCAGTTTAAGACCTCTGATACATTTGTACTAAAATTGAATCTGACATATCCAAACACTTCTGGGAAAGTCTCTTAGATTTCCATCTTGTGTCCCTTCCACCAAATAATACAGTAATATGCTTCCGCCAGTCAGATTCTACAGTGCCCTTTCAAAGGGGTGTCCCAATTATTTTGATTTAGATATCAAAATTTAAATGGTAGTATATGACGTAAAGCAGCTAGGCTTTCGGAGTGGCCCGGGAATTATCAAAGCAGGTATAAGCACTTTCAAATCACTTAAGAATACACTAATTGACCAGCCGCAATATAAGATAATAAGCATAGTTAATAATGAGCAAAATGATTGATTTAAAACAGTAATTTCAATAAACAGAATTTAGTCACCAGGAAAATGAATTTAATACTGAAGGACAGAAATCATCAAACAATTGGAAAAACTCTGACTAGTTAGCTATAATTTCTTATTCAAGTAAAGAACACTCCTTGATCCAAACTTATAATACAACAGAGCAAAGGCAGGCTTACAGTTCTTGGTGAACCCTTTGCGTATCCAATGCTCAGTACAGTTGTGAACACAACTCAACTGAACTCTGCTGTCTTCAGTAGGCTGTTATAAACTAGGTTAACTATCTTAACTGTTTCACTTATGTTCATTTCACTCTTTTTTTTGAAAATCAGCAGATTCGTCCAAGCTTTTTCATTCTCTAGCAGTAAACCCTGACTATCTGAACGCGTTCTGATGGCATCGTCTGTAGATAAGCTGACTTTGATACAGTCTGCATTTATAATTTCCTGTACAAACATGCACAGTTAAACATGTAACAGAACACTGTTCAACCATTTTTAAAGATCCTGTACAAAGTATTAATCAACATGTAAGAACTTATTTACGGTGTCATAGCTTGTCATGCTGGCATGTAATACACATGTTAATTGAAAACTATGTACAATACCTCAGCCAGACATGCTAGCACAGATTGTCTATAATTTTTGTACCATGTCAACCAAATTCCCAAGTGTCTCATGACCCCACAGAAAGGGTGCACTGTATACCAACTTGTAATAACCTCTCTAATTTACTTTTATGTCCGGTTGTATTGAAATTATTTTGGTTTACCGTTGCTTGGTTCCTCTCTCAAGGCTAAAAGTTGTAGATAGCTGACCCCCACACTTCGTCCTGCCTTGAGGTCCTCTGTAGACTATTCATGTTTGTTGAAGTTCAATTTGTACATTTTCAGCTCACTATCTCAAATGCTTTTTCTTTTTATATATATAGACGTACAAACACCCTGTAACCAACAAGAACTCTGCAGATTGCGAGACTAAAAGTCTAAGTAACATGCTGTACCATCTGTGACATGCTCTAAATAGGCAAAGTCAACAGACTAAGAATGTATATCCAAACGCGAGTGATATGAGGGTCAAGGATATGAAGAATCCACTTGTGTGGCATGTATCAACCAGTGATAATTTTTCTTTTTATGTCTTTAGAAACAACTTGTGGATTACAGGCTAACAAACCACCAGGCCTGAACTCTTAAGATAACCTTCCGAAATCAGCACTGAAGAAACTACTTATTACACGAGAATTCTATGCCCTGTTACTGCTGATTGTTGTTGAAGTGCTAAACATTGTAATTTTTGTAACGTCATTACAATGTTTTTATTTTTGAACTTTACTCTCTCTATCTATATATATATATATATATATATATATATATATATATATATATATATATATATATATATATATAAATATGTTCTATTGGCAGCTCAGCCTGTTGTTGCCAAGTGCCCTGAGTCGGTCATTTGACTCTTGCCTTACTTTGCCTGACTTTTGCTTTTATATTTGGTCACTGGGCGTTTTGTATACTTTGAGTGGCAATGATTTTGAATGAGTCTTTCCAACTTGTTTTACTTCTTCGTAACTTCATAATGGTTGCGCAGAGATCTTTTTGTTTTGTTCCTTCTTGCCGATTTACTGGTTGAGATTCAGTTGTGTAACCCCACATTGGCTGTTTAGTTATCGGTTTCTATAAAGCTGGGTACCTTGTTTGTCTGCCATTTATCCTATTGGTCCAATTTTTTACATATAAACAATCTGGCCATGTCTTCTCTAATTTTTCACAGGACGAAATTCTGAGTTATGACACTGGCTTATTTGAGTCATGACGCTGGCTGATTACCAGTCAACAAATGTAAAATAAAATAAATAAAAATGATTATCTATTGAGTAATACATATGTTTAATATAGTTGGCTGTTCGCGCCCTAGTTATTTACTGGTTGAGATCTTGCTTTGAGTCATGGCATTGGTCGTCTATCCCATTGGCCTATTCTTAGATATAGACAACTAAAGTGACGATATTCCGTATCTGCTCTATCCTGACCCTTTTTGCTAAGAAACTGTAGTTTTATAAACTTTTCTCTTTTCCTTTGCAGTTACTCTACCTACCAGCTACTTAAAGTTATACTGCAACAGTGTGCTGATTCCTGTTCTCTGAACCTATCTGCAAGCTGCCTCTTGGTTAAACAGGATACTTTAAAAGTTTATCTTCTGGTGTCTTACAAGCACCCTGTGTAGGTTGATATTTAAATATGTTTGTATTCCTGACACTTTGTACAATTCTGAGACTTGCACTGTAGGACCTGCATCGACCCCCTGCATTTTCCTTGCAGGACTTTAAACCTTTATTTCTACTTGGGTACTCTTTTGTTTCTGCTGACTTGCACTGTTCTTTGCAGGGCAATGTTAATGGGAGTATGTGTTTAACTTTCCTTATGTAGGGTAGCACACACTCACTCAGGCCAACACTATCCCCACCTGAAACCCTCTTTAGCCAACACCACCTTTACTCCCACTGCCTAATAATTTCCTTTACAGTCACTTCCAGTGGAAAAGTTTGAATTTGGTACAGAAATCAAGTATAGCCCAAATGGACTATGTTTACCACTTGCCCTGCAATCCTTGCCAAAGGTTTTAGCCTGCTCAGTTCGCTCTGCTCACTCCGCTCCCCTCCCACCCCAGCTTATTCAAATTTAATCTAGCAAAAGACCGCTCCCACTAATAAGACCGCTCCCACTAATATCCAACCAATCAACTCATACCTCCAATAATCTCCACTCCTCCTTCCTACTTATCATACATCCTAATCCCAACAGTCATGTCACTAACTACTACAATTATAATTCTTTGCTGCACTATTCTAGCATCTACTACATCTTACGAAGACATTGCAGTCAATTCTCCCAAACACTTTCATTGCTCTGTCAACTACCCCTCTCAAATTCCCACCCAAATTCCCACCTTACAATTTCACTACTCCAATCCTAAAATGTCTCCTTCCACCACACCTACCCAATTACCAAGCCCGCACCTCATCTGAATGCAAATTATTCTTAAAATACCACCATCATTTCACTGTATATGTAAAACACATCCTCCGCATTCTCTTTAAACTTGCTGTCAGTGGAGTTGTGTACCCTAACCCTGGCCCCAATTTCTCCAACCTCTCCACAAACCCCCCTCCAAATAGCTCCCCTATCACCCAAATCACACTTGATAAAAAGCCAACAGACCTCCTCATTATGTCTCTTAACATCAGAATCACCTGTAACATAATCCAAGACCTCCAGGCATACATACACCTATATTCCCCTGACATCCTTATCCTAACATAATCTTGGCTTAAACCTCACATCAAAAGTGAAGAAATACTCCCACCTGGATATAACACCCTCCGCAAGGACAGACTGTCCAGAAAAGGAGGAGTGGCACAGATATATAAACCTCACCTCAATATCCAAATTCTCACCGTGTCCGCTCCCCAGCTTGACAAGGAAGAAATCCTCTATGCTACCCTAAAATTAAATCCTAAGAAAGCAATCAACGTAGTAGGCTGCTACATCCCTCCAGGCCAAAATATACTTCCCTCCCTTGAAAACCTATTAAACTTGGCCAATCTCTCCCTAGCCCAAGAAACCATCATATTCAGTGACTTTTTAACATCAACTGGCTGTCCTGCAGTAGTAAACCCCCCAGCACTCCATCTAGATCTCTATGGCTTCTTGCAGCTTATACAATCCCCAACCAGGATAAATGACCCCAATAATCACACCATTCTTGATTGGGCCCTAGTCAACAAAGATCCTCACTCTTACCTGGCAGGCTCCTTGCCTGACTCCCTAAGGGACCACTCCCCAACCGTCCTACTAAAACACCACATAAATAACAGCAAACCCATTTTCCACCGACACATTCGCCACAGAGCTAAATTCAACTCCAGCTCCTTCACCACCTCCTTACAAAATAACTGGTCACCCCTAAAATACCTCAACCTAGATGAAGCAATCCACTACTTTAACAGCACTTTCCTGAACATCCTTAACTCCCATGCTCCCCAAAGATGCACCAAAATCTGAACTAAAAAATTCCCCCTGGCTACAAAAAGACCTTATGAAATCCAGGGATAAAATATGGGGAAAATGGTGCACAATCAAAAAACCCTCAGTCAACTATTCCTTGAACTATGTAAGTGTAAAAGCAGGCAAAGCCCTTTTCTATCAGACATCCCTAAACTCCTCCCAAAGCAATTCTAATCCACAGTTAACTCTATCCTCTGCCCAGGGAAGGTAACCCCCCACCACCACCAACCACCCCTCTCTCCCCCTGTAGCATAGCTGGCTCTTTCAACAAGCATTTTACAGAGACCGTTCTATCCCTAACAAAAAAACACTTCCCTACATAAACACCAGTCCCTCCCTCCTTCCTTTCCACAGTACCCACCTCCAACATAAAAAAAAAAAAAAAAACTAATGACAAAACTTAAACCCACAAGACTAGCACCTGACAACCTGCCCACACAGAATACCTAAAATGGCTGATATTTTAGCTTATCCCATCTCCATATTAATCAACTGCTCCATATCTGAGTCTGTGTGCCAACCTTATGGATATAAGCTTTAATACTTACACACTGAGGAGCCTACATTTGTGATACAAATGGTGTTTACTTCATGGTTTGTTGTACTGCATGTACAGTGGATGTCTTTTTATTGTGCTAAATGTTGGCTTAGAGTGTGTGTGTGTGTGTGTGTGTGTGTGTGTGTGTGTGTGTGTGTGTGTGTGTGTGTGTGTGTGTATATATGTGTGTGACGCACACAGCACAGGGAATAACAGAGGATTTACCTTCACAAGGCGACCAGTCACATTGCATGAGATCCTCTGGGCTCTATGCTAGGTCCTATTCTGTTTGACATCTACTTCTCTGATGTAAAAGCTATTCCCTTAAGACTTAGTTGTTTTGAGTTTGGCAAACGTGTGTGGATAGTGACCGAATTTTGACCAACATGTGTCCTTTGTAAGGTAGTCCTATGTTGTGCAGCTGATGAAGGGATTGTGTCTAGATTTATGGATGTCATTGCCCTCCTTAACTCTGCCCTTATTAGGCCAGTCATTGGATATAATGCCCTATTTCAGTCCAGGCGTACGCATCTGGAATGACCACATGCTGCTCTTACCAAAAGGATACTAGGCCTGAACGGTATGTCCTACGTGGACAGATTCAAAAACCCTCTCATTGTAATCCATGCCATACAGACTGTTAATAGATGTCGCCTGTGCACTGGCCCAGTAATCAAGGAGCCTCCATCTTCACCAGTGATGTGCGTAAAATTGGGAGTATAACAAGTACACACACAGTAAAGTACTATTTCCCTTAAGAGCACACCGAGATCACAGTCAGTCTTGGGCTGTTTTCTTCCTTTCTCTCCAGATCCCCAATAAGACTCCCCACTGGCACAGCTATAGGGTCCAGATGTCAACCTAGTGGTCAAGCTAAAACCTCTAGCACCCTCTGTCCATCCAGTGCTTCGTGTCCCTGCCAAGTAGCGCTCTCGCGCGCTCTCTTGCTTGCGCTCTCTTGCTTGCGCTCTCTTGCTCTCTTGCTTGCGCTCTCTTGCTTGCGCTCGCTTGCTCTCTTGCTTGCGCTCTTGCTCTCTTGCTTGCTCTCTTGCTTGCGCTCGCTTGCTCTCTTGCTTGCGCTCGCTTGCTCTCTTGCTTGCGCTCGCTTGCGCTCTCTCTCTCTCGCTTGCGCTCTCTCTCTCTCGCTTGCTCTCTCTCTCTCTCGCTTGCGCTCTCTCTCTTGCTCTCTCTCTCTCTCTCGCTTGCTCTCTCGCTTGCTCTCTCTCTCTCGCTTGCTCTCTCTCTCTCGCTTGCTCTCTCTCGCTCTCTCTCTCTCGCTTGCTCTCGCTCTCTCGCTTGCTCTCTCTCTCTTGCTTCCTCTCTCTCGCTTGCTTGCTCTCTCTCGCTTGCTCTCTCTCGCTTGCTTGCTCTCTCGCTCTCTCTCGCTTGCTTGCTCTCTCGCTTGCTTGTCTCTCGCTCTCTCGCTTGCTTGCTCTCTCTCGCTCTCGCTTGCTCTCTCTCGCTCTCTCTCGCTTGCTTGCTCTCTCGCTCTCTCGCTTGCTTGCTCTTGCTCTCGCTCTCTCTCGCTTGCTTGCTCTTGCTCTCGCTCTCTCTCGCTCTCCCTTTCCCTCCACACGCACTTTTTAAGATTTGATTTGGATACATACAGAAACTACTGGGGAAAGCTGGCACAGGATCTCCGGCTGTGTCCCCTTTCTGCCCAGATTGTAAGGTAGTACCGACTGCCACTAATAGAGTACTATAAGGCCTTTCCCAAAGGGTGACCAATTTTACGGTTCAATATTGTTATCCAAATAGTAAGTGTGACTGAGACGTGAAGGCTATTTAGGAGTGGCTGGTACAGTATCGCCAAATACATGCAATGTACTGTAAGAGCTTAAGTTATCTCTACACAAAGTAAACAACAGGTTCAGACAAAATCCAAAATGCTTAATATTCTCATTCTCTCTCGTAACGCAGTACTGCTGAGTAATTTCACATTACATAATTTTTGACATTTCTCCGGTTCCCAGACTAACAAACTTTAACATGTACTTATCTTAGTAAACTTGCCATCTGGCCAGGACGCCAGAGCAGTAAAAGACATTATTCATGTAAATCCTTAGTAATTATCTCTTAAATCAAGATAGAACGAATTCCTTAGTCCAGACATCCTGTCTCCGAGCTTTGAGTTCAAACAGTCATAAAATGCTTTACTTTTATCAGCTTTCTTCCAGCAGAGTGCACTGTTACATTTGTGAAGCTCCATAAAACATATAGATTTACATCTTCCGTTAGATTCCCTGCTGGAGTGTGGGGAGTGCCTTCTGTGTGGAGTCTGCATGCCCTCCCTGCGGTTGGGTGGGCATTTGAAAGACATGCGTAAATGGGCGTCCCTTCGTTGAAGGTTGAACATCGAGCTGGCACCGCGGCATTCGTGAAAATCGACTGCCAGTCATTGGCGGACTGGAGTTAGCTGTGGCGACCCCTAACCGGGAAAAGCCCAAAGACGACAACAACATTCATTCCTTACTGTTAGGACTTCGGTTCTGTCCTCTGAACAGACACTGCCTTTACCAAGCTTGCGCCAGCCAAAAAGTCTCTGCTAAGACTTGCCCACAATGCCCCTCTCAGTCTCTCCAGATCTCATTTGCCGTGCTCCTCGTCAGACGTGCCAAGCCTTCTCTCAGCTAAGTTTTAGCTTTTTTTTTTTTTTTTTCTGGTCTATCTCTACATTGTTCTTTCCTGACTAAGCCCTACCCATTACCTTTGGTAGTTTTTTTCTACCATCATTGGGACTACTCCCTCTCTCCCTGTCTTAGTAGGCCCTTCTCTTACCTTTGGTATTGGTACTATTTATTTTACAGATGAGGAAAAAGTGCTTGTTTTCATCTTGTATAGTTTGTTGTGTGGTAATACTGTGTACATTGGCTGAACGCAAGAACAAACTTCTCCTTAAGGGTATGCTAAAATCACCCTTTGTGTAGGCTCTCTATGCTTGGGAGGTGGCGAGACCTCCGTCCCAGAAAGACGTTGACGCAAGGAGAAACTGAGTCTTTCAGTTACGACGTCCTCGTCCTCCTCGGAACAGAGTCAACACCAGGCTTCTCCTGTGCCTTCAGCGCAGACAACTTCGGCACCAGGGTCCCTGTCCTCTCTCTGTGCTGCCTTTGATTTTGACTCAGACTCCTTCCACTGTACTGACCTCGGCACCATCTCCCTCGGTGCCGACCTTTTGACACAGGCCCCAGCTACTGTACCTGCATAGACACCTTCCCCGGCCACGGTGCCAATGTCTTACACAGCCCCTCTGGTGATGACTCCTTCAGTTCATAAGATCGAGCACCTTCCAAAAACTAACAACAATTTAGTCCCTTTCTAGAGAGACCAGGCTCCCCATCCGCAGCGTCCTTCAGATCCACCAGGAGTCTTTCGGAACAGGATGCAGTGAGGGTTGTGGATCAGCTTCTGGCAGTTAGAGGATTAACCACCCAGACCTGGTCTTCCCTTCCCCTTGGAGCAGAAGCTTTCACGGCATATTCTCCTGTCTGTCTTCCTCCGACCTCCACCCACGTTTTGGAGACTTCAGTACTGATGCCATCCAGGTACATACTGTCTTGGCACCGATTTACTCTTGGCGCCACGGCTCCTTTGGAACTGGGGCACTCAGTAGTGATTAGGCTGGCAGCACCGTGGCACCTAGTTTGGCGCAGGTTTTTGTCTGGTGCCCTATATGGCCACTGCTCGTGGTTGACACCATTGGAATCGGAACCAGAGCCCCCCTCTAGCTTGCAGCTGTCTAACCCTCCTAATCTGGAACCTCAAGCACACGAGCCGCAAGACTTTGCCCTCCAAGGGAACCTTTTCTCCGGAGTCCTCCTTAGATCCCACTGGGGAACCACCCTGGAAGAAACTTTGCAAGAGGAAGCATCTTGGATTACTCGGGGGAATCCTCACCAAAGACACAGATTGCGATGAGGGAGAAGGGTCCCCGCGGTCTCCCCTGGAAGACTTCTCATTTGGAGACCTTGTCAAGATCCTCAAGCAGAGGGGAGACTGGAAGCCCTCCAACCCTTCGGAGGAATCTGTGTTCTTGCAGGCTTTCCGTGCTCTGCCATCTACTTCCTGGGTGACCCCACCTGCAGACTAGCTCATTCGACTTTTTATTGTGCAGGGTGCATGGAAGGCCCCGGACAACATAGAACCCGTCCCCTGGAAGACCAGCCCAATTGGTCCAAACAGCTGGTAGCCAATTCCGTGGTCATTGCGGCGGCCACCAAGAAGGAACTGGCGGAAGATAGTTCCACTGTTTATCCCCCTAACTGGGAGTCTTGGGCTATGGACAGACTGGGGAAGTGGACCTGTGCTTCAGCGACCTTTGCCATCCGGTCACTGAATTACTTGGCACTTGCCTCCAAAGAGACCTAATTTCAGAAATGTCTGCCTCTTTGGCAGAGGTGTACTGCCTGAGGAGGTGCGTGATACTGTTGCCTCTTAGCTGGCTACCTTGGAATCAATATTGAACTCCTTGATTTGCTTGATTACTTACTACCTAGGGGGCAACTTGAGCAGCTGCATTGGGCATTGAGACAGCATGCTTGGATGCGTTTGTGTGACTTTTAAATCTTCCTTTGTCAACACGCTTGTTGACAAATCTTCCCTTTTTGCTCCCAAAGTAAGAAAAACACTAACTTGGTGCGGACGGACGGAAAGACCTTGTCTGCTGTGGGCATATGTTTTTCCACCTCCCAGAGTTCCTACTCCAGGAATCGGAGGGGAGGAAAAATGTGGTTCAAGAAGTCCCAGAGATCTTTTCGCGACACTTGTGATGAGCAATCCCCCCTGGGGCAGAGGGGGCAATTCATTTGGAAAACTCTCCTTTTGGGTTGGATGGTGTCTGCGTACCCAGGGCGCTAGAGATTCCTTTTCTGGCAGACCCTTCCAGCACTCCTGAACAGCGGCCCGATTGCTTTCCTCTGGAAGCAGTCTGGGGTTTATTTTCCCTGTACCTACAGGCCTGGCAACTCATAACAGATGCATGGGTGCAGAGGATAATATCCAGAGGCCATCGTATCACTTTCGACTTCACTCCCAGACCTTTAAAATGAATCCCCGATGTCCCACCCAGTCAGAGGGAGGCCGCAGCCTTAGAAATCAAAAAGCTGCTAAGAAAAGGTTATCCAACCAGTCCCAGCAAACCAAAGAGGATCCGGCTTTTACTCTAGGTTTGTTTTAATGCCAAAAGGGTGGGACTGAAGACCAATCCTGGATCTCCGTTTACTAAACAAAATTCATCAAACCTCAAATTTTCCGGATAGTCACGGTACAGTCCATTCTCCCCTTTTTTTGGAGAAGGACAACTGGATGTGCTCTATAGACCTCCAGGATGCGTATTACCACATGTAAATATGGACAAACGCTCCTGGAGTTCTCTGCTTCTGGCTAGGAGTCAGTCAGTCATCAGTTCAGGGTACTGCACTTTTGGTCTCGACGGCCCCCAGAGTGTTCACCAAATGCATGGTAGTTGTAGTAGCTCATCTCCAACTACAGGAATTCCAGGTGTTTCCATATGGAGACGCTTGACTCCTTACCGCCACGACCAGGAATCTTCTCATTCTCAGTCTTTTACTCTCATGGCCTTGCTCTTTGCCTAGGTATCACGACCAACATGGGCAAATCACCAGTGTCCAACAAGAGCACTGGAATTCATTGGAACGATCTTCAACACAATGTCCTGTCAAGCTTCCCTCCCTCCTCACAGGCTTTCAAAAATAAGAAACCAGATTCACGTCCTCCTCCTGCAGACATTTATACCAGCACGCCTTGTACTACAACTATTGGGCTCTATGGCAGCAACCATTACTTTGGTAACACTGGCGAGGCTGCACACGAGACAATTGCAGTGGCTCTCGTCACCGTGGTAGATTTTTAACTCGCCCACTCGATCACATGATATGCCTTACAAATCTTTGCAAGAAACAAATGCTTTGGATGAAGCCAAAACCAAATCTTTGGTGTCAACTGTTCCGTCTTCCCCAGCCCAGGGCCATGGTGACCACGGACGCTTCATAGCATTGCAAGTGTTCCACACATCCCTTCCTTCCGGGACCATTGCATTTCCATCAGATGACATGTTAATAATCTGGTACATCAACAAACAAGGTGGAACCAGGTCTTTACCCCCCTGTGTCGGGAAACCATTAGAACTTGGCATTGGGTGATGGCTTCCAACAACTTTCTCATAGCAACACACATTCCCGGGAGTTCCAATCTTATTGCAGACAATCCGAGTAGGAACATTTTGATGCCTTACGAGTGGTCCCTCAGTCCTATAATAGTAGATCAGATCTTCGCAGTTGGGGCAGGCCTTGCTGCGACCTGTTTCCTTCTCCGTTAAACAACAAATGCAGAAGCTGTTTTGCCCTGATTTCCCCCTCAGGGGGAGTCACCGAGGGATGCTTTGCTCAAGTTTGGCCCCTGGGTCTGCTGTATGCCTTTCCACTGTTTCCCCTCCATTCCGAAATTCCTTCAGAAAGCTCAAAGGTTGAGAAGCCGAGTGATCCTCATTGCCCCTTATTGGCCCCATCAGGTCTGGTTCCCCTTCCTATGGTCTCACCTGATTCACAGCCCGTGGATCTGGATCATTCCCTAGGTCTGCTGCCTCATTCTTGGGGATTGGTTCACCTCAATCTCCACAGCTTGGTTTCTCCATTTCCGATGATTGCCAGGCTACCTGATAGTTTATCTCGTTTGCGAGATTCTTCTGGCTTCGCACAAACCTTCCACCAGAAATATTTATTCCAGTAAGTGGACTAGGTTCTCTAGATGGGCCAAAAAAACATGACTTGGATCTCTTTTTCCATGTCTATTCAGAAGATTCTAGAATATCGGACTACCCTGTTTCATGCAGGATCTTCAGGATCGACAATTACAGTGCATTTAGCCGCTATTGCAAATTTTCACAATGGAATTGACAATTCATGGGTTATGTCACACCGACTGTGCAAAGCCTTCATGAAAGGATTATTACATGTTAAAGCTCTGGTCAAGTCTCCTATAGAGCCATGGGACTTTACTTTGGTGCTTAAGTCATTAACAAGTCCTCCCTTAAAGCTGTCTAACTCCTGTGATGTAACATTTTTGTCTTTGGGAAAACTCTACTTCTAGTAGCCCTTACCTCAGCAAGAAGAGTATCCGAGTTGCAGGCCTTGAGTGTTGAGACCTTACTTGATTTTTCAAAGGGAAAGTGTCCCTACGTACTGACCCTTCCTTTTTGCCCAAGGTCATTTCTGGGTTTTCCATTAATCCATCTATTGACCTACTGGTTTGCTTTCCTCACCATTCAAATAGAGGAGAATACCTTCTGCATATCCTTGATATTCATAGTCAGCCTAGTTTCTACTTGGACAAAACTAAATCTTTCAGGAAAACGGATCAATTTGTTTATGACCTTTGCAGGACCCAGATTGGGTAATCTTCTTGGCTCAAACACCATTACTTTCATCTGCCGTCAGAACAAAGTGTCCTTACCTTCCAAAATAAAGACTCGCTCTACTAGGTCGATGGCTACTTCAGTGGCTTTTCATTCCAGAGACTCTCTGGATGATGTCTGCCCATCAGCCTCTTGGGCAAGACCTCATAACTTTATCACCCATTACAAATTGGATTTGGCCTCCAGAGGACTAGCATCTTTTGGTTCTGTGGTGCTCGGGAATGTCCTTCCTTAGGGCTGCCCAGGACTCAAGTAGCTGGGGGCTTGGTCCTAACAGTAAGGAATGAGTAAAGATTTACGTCGGGTAAAGAAATTATGCCTTACCATAATGTTCCATCTGTGTTGTAGATCTTTATTCATTCATTACTTCCTGCCCTCCTTCCCCTTGCCTGGTAAATAGATACCAAAGGGGGGGCTAGATATCTGTGGGATGGCAGTAATTCTGTTGTCTGGTAAAGAGGTGTGCCTTTGGTAGACATTAAGGCAGTGTGTCTAGCTAGTCCATACTGGGTATTGGTTCTGTTGGACCATGGCTTTGACATAGGATTGTAGGAGATTACTAGGCTATCGACCTGGAGGTCATTTTAAGCCTAGCCGTTTCATCCCAGTGTAGTACCATAAAAATACTAGTCAGTACCCAAGATTGCATATAGTGATGACTGCCCATTTCCAGGAGGGTTGTTGGCTCTATCCCCCGTAAGAATTTATGGTGCCCCATCCACTCATCTAGATTCCTCTTGAACAGTGTCAGAGGTGCTCTGTTTCACATTAATTGGTAGCCTGTTCCAAAGACACTGCAGTTGCTGGGAGATCTCTTTCCAGCATGTCCTATTTAAGTCGCAGGCCATATTTAGTTCCTTAAAATGGGTAACCTTAGTCCCTTTTGATTTATGGATGTGCAGCAAGTTCATTAGGTTTGGGTCTTCGGTTGCTGTGTAGGCCCGGCAGAAGTCTCCCCTAAGAAGTCTATACAATACTGAGTATAGTGACATGAACTTTAGTTGGTCTGTGTAAGGCACTGGAGCCCCTTCTTTTTTGTTAGAAAGCTAGAGAAAATAAACCACAAAACAGCCTACTATGTAAACTTCCTTGCCAAATGTTAATTCGCCACATTTTTAGCACTTTTGTTCCAAAACACAGGAACTTCATCAGACACTGGTGAAAATTGTGTTATGCCTTACTGGCTTGCTGGGTGAGAGATTGGTGTTGCTGTGTGTCATGGGTGCTGTGGTGACTGTTGGTAGCAGTCTAGTATTGGAGGTCTCTGGTAGCAGTCTAGTATTGGAGGTCTCTGGTGTTTCGGCAGTCTAGTATTGAAGGTCTCTGGTGTTTCAGCAAGTTTTCTGATATGATCACTGCGTATGTGGATTTGTCTTTGCGTACAGTGTGTATGAGTAGTGGTGGTATAACTATATTTAGTAGTGGGTGAGTTAATGGTCTTGTCAGTATTTACGTTTTGAGAGAACGGATTCAAGATTTTTGGTGTAAATACATCTCACTCTGTACTAGTGTTGGGTTGCCTATATATATATGAGGCAATTGCTGCAATGCCTCAAGAGAGCCAAGTCAACAAGGCTGGCAGGAGAAACAAGGGTAGTCCAGCTGTAACAGTCTATAATGCTAGGTTGAAGACTTGTCACTGGGGTGGCTATTCAGAATCATTCAAGAAGGAGCTCAGTGGATGGATATTTCTACTTGGGTTTTGGGGAAAATTTGTTGAATTTAACTGTCCAGCTTTGGTGCGACAGTGCTGCCTGACGTGCAAACAACCAGAAGCTGGGTCAAATGCAGGGCCCAAATACCAGAAGCTAAAAACTTTGGGGGGGACTTTAAAGCTTCAAAAGAACCAACGAGGATGCTTATTCCAAGCTTCCATTGCCAGACAGGTCCCAGTCAGCACAATTCTCATAAAAGTGCAGATGGACCCCTTCCAGTCCAGGATGGCCTGGAAAATGTCCTCATCACCTTTGATAATCACATTGCCAAAGTGGTTAGAAAATCCTGCGTGACCCACCTAATCGCAAAAGGGTTTGCATCCAGATCGAGAGGTCATTGTGCCCCTCTACTGATCAGACCCATCATAGAGTACAGTGCCCCATTTGGGATGTACCTTACAAGACACCTGCAACAGATGGAAAGACCACAGAAGTACCTCACCAAAAGGATCACTGGCCTCAAACAGATGCCCTATGCAGCCCAACTGAAGACACTCCAGCTGTACTCTGTTGCGTACTGCCTACTCGGAGGTGATCTCTGCCTGACATACAAGGACATGTCCAACCCAGAATTGATGGACATGCTCCACCTAAAGGAAACCTTATCCCCTCGAGCTACAAGCTCTAGGGATCTAAACCTCACCACAACAATAAATAGGACGTACTGGAGGGATAGATTCCTGTCCCAGAGACTTCCCATGCTTTGGAACAAGATTCCAGTCTACATTAGGCAGAGCTCCTCACGAATACTCTTCAAAAGAAATCTTGATGAGTGGATGGGAAACAAAGTTTACCCTGGGGATCACTTCAGTGGCTGTGCTGGACAGAGGCACAGGGAACTAATCTAAGGGGTGGCGAAAGTCAACACATTCTGGCTAGGCTTATAAATGCCTTCGGGCAGATAGGTTCATAGGTAGGTACTAAGCTATGAACAAACAAACTGCTGCAGGAGCAGCAAGCCTGTGTCTGAACTATGCTACAGCTGCTGGCTGCCCCAGTTCCAGTGGGAAACACTAGAGAATGTGTAAAGCAGCCTAAAATTTGCAGCAAGGCACTAACATTTTTAAACTGCAAGGACGCTCTAAAAAGTGTTGAGATGAGTTGAGCACTGCTTGGCAGGAAAGCCAGAAAAATTAAGCGGCTTAAAATGGTGAAAAATTCAAGTAAATACTTACAAGGAAACTAATGAAAAAGCTTTGTAAACAGTGAAATCGGCAATAAAGCAGACAATTGTAGTACAACTTGTAGTTTAGTCCACAGTAAATACAGGATAAAAGTCGGCGGCAGGCAATAAAGTGCAGTAAATGCCTGCAATGAATGTCCAACTTGTAACACACACCTACTAGGCATGCAAACCAGTTGTCCCAGAGCACTGTCTGGTTAAGTGCCTTGCTCGATGTCACACAGCAGGCAAATGGAGGGTGAGGGACTCGATCCCTGTACCACAGAAAGTAGCTTGTAAACAGCTTGTAGCCTTAACCGTTTGCAGTAATTGCTTGACATATGCAGCTTTGTATAGTTTTGAATTTAGAAGGCTAACATCACACAAGTAACGGTAGATAAAAGTAGTTATGCAATGACATTGCAAGCAAGTATTAAAGGGTGATCCGATTGCTGCTGTTTGGGTGTTATCTAGGATGGTATCATGCAAAGGGTTGGTAGAATGTGCCTTTTGCTGTTGGGTAATGTTTTACAATGTTTTTTTTTTTTTTTTTTTTTCCTTTTTGTTTCATATACCTAAAAGGGGTCTATTCTGGACCTTTCTATCACTGTCCTAGCAAAAATATTGAGCTGTTCATTTTTTTTGTCTCTGCATCTCTTCATATAGTATTTGCACTTTCTGTGGACAGCTTTACAGTAAAGGAGTGCTCTTATTTGTGTGAGCTGGGAAGAAAGCTTGTGAATCTCTTATCCATCTAGGTCAGTGCTCTCTTTGAACATTACTGAAAGTTTCTATATGCAAAGCTGTAAAAAAAATTTTAGCAGAAATTATGGGAGCTAACGTAATCCTTTCCAGGGTAGAAACTTTAGTGCAGTTGATCCTTCTGACTTGAAAGAGGGACTGAGATTTTTTTCCAGCTGTATGTGTTATCTGGGGTCAGAGTTAAGTACCTGACAAATCTTTAAAGAAGTCCAGGATATGGAGTAGTGCCTAATACAAGAACTAGAGATGGCTATAAGAGTATACTTCTACTGGTTTTTTTAATGGTCAGAAATATTTTTGATACATATTTGAACCCAAAGAACTGGTGCAGGGAAAGGATCCAAGGCTTTTGATACCCAATCTGGATGGAAACTAGTACACAGTTGCCATCTTAGTGGATGGCTTCTTGGCATGAGAGGTGATAGAAACCATTCTGTTGAAGTGGGATTTGGTGAGTTACTGGAATTGGAGCATTAATTAAGTTTACAGCATGGAGATCCAGAAAACTTTTTCTCGTGGGGTAAGATAGGAATGTCTTTGGGGGAAGATTTGGTGGGGCCCAGAAGTGTTGATTAGGGAACCAGAACTGACTGGACCAGTGGGGGGTAGATTGCACAAGGCCAGTCATTGTATTATTTTTTGGGGATGAAGTTGTCAACTGAAGAAATGGGGCTGGTATACAGACATTATTCTGGTTGTGGGTGGTCCAGGGTGTCTGTTACCTGACCTGGAGGAAAAAGAACTAGAGAAGAATTTGGACACTGGATTTTCAGTGATAGAGATCACACACCAAATTGTTTAATTGGCAAAAAAATCTCGTCAGCAGCTGGCTGCACAGCCTTTTGTGGGCATCATAATGCAACAGCTTAATCTGCTAGCCAGCAAGTTGGTTTCCCTGAAGAGGGGCCCCCACAAGATAACTACCTGATTGGCCAGTTGCCACATCCTCATGGCATTGTAGAATAAAGAGTGTGATTCTCTCTGTGTTCAAATTGCCAGCTTGCAGCCATGGTCTAATTAGACTGATACAGTTCTTGTTGAAAAGTGTCCTGGAAAGGTTGCAGGGATAACCGGATGAGACTCCTTTCCACCTGTCTAAGTATCCTGGGTATCAAAAGAGCACATCCAGTCTTCTCTCTATGTATGCATACATAACTGTGCATGTGCAAACATATGCTGCAGGACAACTTTTGGGAATATGTATATTTGGCTACTGAAGTCCAGAGTTGGCCTCTGGTTCCTTTACCTTTTCGGCACAGAAGAAAATCTATAGTAGTATCCTAGCATGTTTGATCCAGTGGAATCTCTCGGATAGCTTTTTGAGGAGCCTGCACTGCTCTCTACTTGCCTAGTTGTTTTGATAGTGCAGTGTTTTTAGCAAGGAAATGGTTGGAAATTGGTTTTGAGATTTGAAGATGTAGGTTCATAGCTTATAGGCCTACCTGATTTGTACTTCAGTGGATGTCTTTCTGCTGTTTTGAGCATGACGTGAGAACCTTTCCCTGGCTACCTGTTTCAGGAGAAATTCAGATGAAGTAGTGGCTGTGGCAGTTGACTAAACACTAGTTCGAAGGGATGTTTGGGCATAACTACTGCTAGGCACTGTTTTGCGATTTAGTCTGCAATAACTGACTTATCTTTCTACTGTTTGGACATGCCAGAACCACATCTGTCAGTTGTTTCTACATCCTGGCAAGTAACAATATTTTTTTGGGGGAGGTGGGCTCTCCTTTCTCAGAAGGTAGTCTGAGCTGCTTTCATGCCCTTTAATATGTCTGGCCCAGTCAAAGGATCCTTTTTAAATGCAGAGTGAAGAAATCCCTTTAGTGTCTTCAGCCAGTTGTGCAAGCCGTGGGATGTGCAGGTGGATAAAGGTGCTGGTTATTAACATCGCCAGCCCATTCAGCAGCACTGTATGTCACAAGTGCCACAAGGATGCTTGGACAAGAGGAAATGGATGCCTGGGCTTTGACCTTTATTAAAGGAACCAGTAAGCAGCTCTTCTCTCTTACGGTGTCCCCACCCCCACCCCCCAAACAATGTAGTTAAGGGCAGACGGTGTGCAAACATAACAATGTATCTGTAGCTTGGAATTTTCTTTCTGGTTGGTGGGCAGCTGGACTTTACAATGTCAGGTTTGGGGGTATGCCTACATTGATCAGTGCCTTTGAAGACCAGAAAGTCTGCCTCGCCCTGTTGAGGCCAAGGCAACTGCATTTGAATTTTCTTTATCTTTTGGGTTAATTCCACTAGACTACAAGCCATGTCATTGGGCAACTTCCTCTGCACTTTTTGATAGGTACCGTGGGATCTTTAACATCTATTTGAGCTGGAACCTCTGTTTAATGTCTACTCTGACGGACAATACATTGACCATTGTGGCATCTCGTGCTGCACTGCAGTGTCAGCAGTCCAACTACATGGTGTGGGAAAAGAACCTACAGCCTTCAGTAACAAAGGTGACTACCTCTTGCCACACTGATAGCGGGATGCATTTTGTAATTCAGTACCCATGGGAGAAGCATGCCTTCTGTAAAGTTTAAGAAGATTAGATTCTGTGGCATCTCTCCCTTACTTGCTAGCTACGAGTCCCTGAGCTTAGGATCTTTAATTGATGGGTGGTGGTCTCTCTCTTCACTTAACATACAGGGCCTCTTTAGGCAGATCATTCAAAGGTTTTGTATGAAGAGTTTTTAATTCAAACTGGTTTAGCCTCTTGTTGAATGAATCTTTTAGCTATTTGTAGTTGACGTGGGTTGGCTCATGGATGATTTAAGGATTATTGGTAACATCCCACAGATATTATAAACGGCCTATGTTTGTAGAGTGGAGACCCTGGAGAAAATTCCGTGACGAGCCTGAAAGCTCAGGATGGAGAAATAGCAAAGTTAAGTAGAAGTGACATCTGGGTACCTGCTGCTTGAGACCCTGATTCTGGAAGGCCAGTGACTTGCAGACTGCATGTAATTGAGTACTAGAAGCCTATGCGAGGTCAGGCTTTAACCAGCATGGGATAGGTTGCTGATCTGACACTGCATGCTTAGTAGTTAATTTACACGGATCCTGTACCACTAAGGCTGACATCTGCTTGAAGCAGACATGCCAGGTAACTGGAAGGCTGGTGTCTCCACAGAAGTGTGGATGAAACGGTGTCTGGTCCAGTGGCCTTGGAGAGAGAGAGAGGGGATACAGGAGAGAACAGGAGGCTCTTTATGCTGGGACTAATGCTTGAGAACCAAGTTCTGTTTCATGATCTTGCCATGATTTACTGCACCTCTCGAAGCTGCCTACAGCAAAAGTGTAGTACTCCATTCGTAATTTTATTTTTTTTTAATCCTTGTCTGCCCTCATGGGGGCAGACATTGATTCCTTTGTAAAGCTAAGTCTGCCCCATAATGCACAGATTGTGAGACTAAGTAGCCATACTATTTGATGTCGGGCGAGATTTTCATTCACTTAGAATGGAACACCTGGAAAAAAAATGGCGAGTTTGCAGCTCACATGTCCTTGACTGGTCTGCACAGTTGTACAAGTATTCCTACTGATGTACTACACATTCTCTGAAAAGTTTGCAAAAGTGTCAAATTACTGAGATGAAAAACTTTAAAAGGAGAATTACTGGCCAGGTTACTCCTCCCTTCTCCCCTCCTTCAGTGGGCTAGTGTGTCTCATTTCTGGCTTGGCTAGATTTAACTGGTTAGTCAACTTTGCATGACAGTAGACATCAAACAAATGACAGCCTGGTGTGCACCTAAAACTATTTCCTCATATGTCTCTCCACTTCTATTTCCCAGGAAGAAAAAAAGGTCAGTCCAGGGTTTAGGCCAATATATCATAGGTTCATACTAGGCTATCTGCCCTAGGACATTTATAAGCCTAGCCAGAGTGTGTGTGGCTTTCACCACCCCTTAGGATGAGAATACTATACCCATTAGTTTGCTGTGCCTCTGTCCAGCAGTGATACAGAGAATTCCCGGGGTAAACCTACGATCTCCCATCCACTCGTCAAGATTTCTCTTGAACAGAGTCAGTGAGGGGCTCTGCCTCACATGGACTGGGATTCTCTTTCGCCTGAACCTTCTTGTGTTCTGACTGTCCTTCTCAAACATTTTGGAAATATACAGTATATTTCAGAGCATTTGTTATAACTGTATTTGCTATAACTGATTTAAGTATTTTTTTCTGGCTTTTTGATTATTTACTGCTTAGCGACTGCATTTTAACCTGTTTATACAGCTCTGCATTCTATTTAAACTGTTTTTGTGTTGATTAACTGTTTTGCACTTTTAAAAAGTTAGTTGTTGCTTAATTTTTACCTGTAGGCTAACGCACTCAAGTGCGCTAGCAGCTTAAAAGCATTTATAGCATTTACTGTCTGTTTTCTGAAGAAAAAAAAAATCTTGTTTTCCTGCCTTACTGAACTAGAATAGTCCAGTCTTCAGAGTTTGCTGATCTCTGGGCTTTGTCTTGGTTCCTGTGCTATTCCATATCCTTATTTGGATAAAAGGAAGCGTCTTTGTTCACCAGTGGGAGTGGGGAGCACTGAGCGGCCTATTTGTCCCTAGAGGAGTGGTTCCAGCCAGAAACTTGTAGTCTATTGGCCATTTTGGGTCAATTTCTGGCTCTTTTCAGCCCCCTGTAATAAAGCCCGCTTTAGCGCGCTTTTTCGCTTGTATTCAACTCAACACAGCTCCTCGTGGTGTCCTGCAGAGTTCTACAAGCAGCAGAGAGCAAAAGAGTGACTTTTTCCTGATTTAAGTATTTTTTCTGGCTTTTTGATTATTTACTGCTTAGCGACTGCTTTTTCGCCTGTTCATACAGCTCTGCATTATATTTAAACTGTTTTTTGTGTTGATTAACTGTTTTGCACTTTTAAAAAAGTTATTTGTTGCTTAATTTTACCTGTAGGCTAACACACTCAAGTGCGCTAGCCGTTTAAAAGCATTTATAGCATTTACTGTCTGTTTTTCTTCTGTTTTCTGCAAAAAAGAAAAAAACAAAAAAAAAAGGAGGAATGAAGGTCAGCAGGACTAAGACAGAATATGTGTGTGAATGAGAGGGAGGATATAGGAATGGTGAGGATGCAAAGGAGTAGAGGTGGCGAAGATGGATGAGTTTTAAGTACTTGGGATCAACATTTCAGAGTAATGGTGGGTGTGGAAGAGAGGTGAAGAGAGTACAGGCATGATGGAGTGAGTGGAGAAGTGTCAGGAGTGATTTGTGACAGACTAGTACCAGTAAGAGTGAAAGGGAAGCTCTACAAGAGGGTTGTGAGGCCAGCTATGTTATGAGTTGGAGACAGTGGCATTGACAAAAAGGCAGGAGTCGGAGCTTGACGTGACAGAACTGAAGATGTTAAGATTTGCACTGGGTGTAACGAGGATGGACAGGATTAGGAATAAGTATATTGGAGGGTTAGCCCAGGTTGGAAGGTTTGGAGACAAAGCCAGAGAGGCAAGATTATGCTGGTTTGGACGTGCTGAGTGGGGATGCTGGGTATATTGGGGGGAAAAATGCTAAGGATGAAGCTGCCAGGTAACAGGAAAAGAGGGGAGGCCTAAGATAAGGTTTATGGATGTGATGAGAGGACATGCAGGTAGTAGGTGTGACAGAGCAAGGTGAAGAATTGTTATGGCTAGGCTTGTATAGGCCTAGGGCTGATAGCCTAGTACCAACCTATGAACCTATTGGACCTACACCCACATGACACAGTCGTTTTACATTCTATATTTTAAAGACTTATTAAAGGGCTTTTTTCATAACTTTGTGAATTACGGCTGCTTACAAATCTGGTTGAGACTATGCAAGTACCATCTCTGTTTCACAATGCATAACCTTAAAAAGGCACACCTTCACTCTCTACAAACACACAACCAGTCACACAACATACAAGTCAACTTTGAAGCTTTTCCCACTTCTGTGTGAATTACTGTTGTAATAAATTTGGTAGACAAAAACAATTGATGGGTATCTGCTCAGGACTCCCATCCGTACATATTGGAGCCAGTCAACTGCACTTAGAACAAGCGTCCCCCTCAGCAGGACAGCAAGCAGTTGTCTACAGATTTGTTCCATAGTTATTTTACATCACACACACAATGCGCCCACACATGCAAAGCATACACACAACTACAATACATGGGTAATGTGGGCAAATCTGTTTCAGTGTCACTACCAGTTACTTAGTTAGCACTTGTCAGTCCACAGCTGCAAATCTTGCTCACTCATACCCACAAAGGTGAAACAAAATCATTATATGATTTGTGCCATTGTCCCCATTATTAGCTTGATATGGAATTCTTAAGAAGATGAGGTATGAATCCATGGTGTTAATAAATATGCTTTAATTGCTGCATTGTGGATGGTCACTGTACTGGAGACATGGATTTCGATTGAGTGCATGCAGTTAATTAAAATAAAGTGCTCACCGTGACTACATTTGTTTTGCATGAGTGACATGGAAAAACTAAGTAGTCATTTATTTGTTGTAAATTTACCCATTTACTACTACAGTCTTGCATCCAACACTGGGAGATAAAAAGTGTTCTGCTGATAATGTTCCCACTAGAAAGTGCAGCCCTGCTGCTGTTAATTTACTTACTTGCTTTTCTATTTATTACTGTTGAACCAAGAGAAATAGCTTATCTGTGTTCATTGTACAGTAAGTTTTCAAATAAAAAAAACATTAAGTTTCTGATTCTTTACTCAATACATGTTGTTCTTTTGGCTTTTCCTGGTTAGAACGGGTCACCGCAGCGAAACTCCGGTCCGCTAATGATTGGCAGTAGATTTTTTACGGGTGCCGAGGTGCCACCTCTACGTCCAACCTTCAGCGAAGGCACACACATTCTACTCATGTATTTCGAATGCCAATGTTCCCATACAGTTACTTAAATGTTTTTAAGAATGAATTCAAGAATAACTTGATATGCAACAGAGTGAATAACTTTTTTTTTTTTTTTAAGAAGCTGATTATATTAACCTAAAATGTTTAACTTGGATGTAGGTTTAGGTTGCGCATTATCAGTAAGTACTGTCCGTATATTTCAGTCTAACCTGCTTATTGAAATCATATCGATGTAATACCCGAGATAATTTTATGTATTGAATGTGTACTGCTCCTTGTTAAAATGCTTTTATCTTGTTAATTTGTTGACATTTTTAACAAGTTTTCAGGTGTTCCATTCTAAGTGAACAGAAGTCTAGTCTGACAACAAATGGTAGCGCTACTTATTCTTATAGTCTTTGTGTTATGAAACAGACTTGGCTCACTTTAAAAAAAAAAAAAAAAAGCATGGAAGCTGTTATGGCTGTGTGCCGGTCGTTGTTAACTGCTGGGCTACATGTAGAAATTTCTGCATTACATATAGCTGAAGTGTTTACATT